>NC_066583.1:421187521-421502365 GCF_024323335.1 Lathyrus oleraceus
CATCTTGATGTTTATGGTGATTCGGCCCTCGTTGTTAATCAGATTAAGGGTGAATGGGAAACGAACCAGCCCGGCCTCATCCCATATAGAGATTATGCGAGGAGGATTTCAACGTTCTTTACTGAGGTTGACTTCCATCATATTCCTCGAGATGAGAATCGGATGGCAGATGCTCTTGCTACACTTGCTTCGATGATTGTAGTCAGACTTTGGAATGAAGTCCCCAATATCACTGTGATGTGCTTGGATAGACCAGCTCATGTATTTGCAGTAGAAGAGGTGCAAGATGATAAGCCATGGTATTATGATATCAAGAGCTTCCTTCAGAACCAGAGGTGCAAGGTGAAAGATAGGAAGACTTTGAGGAGATTGTCAGGCGGTTTCTACCTCAATGATGATGTACTTTATAAGAGAAATTTTGACATGGTGCTGCTCATATGCGTGGATAGACACGAAGCATACCTGTTAATGACTGAGGTCCATGAGGGTTCATTTGGTACTCATTCCAAAGGACATGCCATGGCTAGAAAGATGTTGAGAGCATGCTACTATTGGCTGACAATGGAGTCTGACTGCTGCAAATATGTGAAGAAATGCCATAAGTGTCAGATTTATGCGGATAAGATTCATATTCCCCAGACACTTTTGAATGTGATTTCATCACCTTGGACTTTCTCTATGTGGGGAATCGACAAGATTGGCATGATAGAGCCAAAAGCATCCAACGGTCACCTATTTATTCTTGTAGCAATTGATTACTTCACCAAATGGGTTGAAGCAGCATCGTATGCAAACGTGACTAGGCAGGTGGTCGTGAAATTTATCAAGAATTAACACATATGCCGGTATGGTGTGTCAGATAAGATCATTACTGATAATGGATCTAACTTGAACAACAAGATGATGAAAGAGCTGTGTAGCGAGTTCAAGATTGCGCATCATAATTCTTCTCCTTACAGACCCAAGATGAATGGGGTTGTTGAAGCTGCTAATAAGAATATCAAGAAGATTATCCAGAAGATGGTTGTTACGTATAAAGATTGGCATGAGATGCTGCCATTCGCTTTGCATGGATATCGTACTTCTATCCGCACTGCAACAGGGGCAACCCCTTTCTCTCTTGTTTATGGCATGGAGGCGGTGCTCCCAGTAGAGGTGGAGATCCCATCAATGAGAGTTTTGATGGAAGCCAAGTTGACTGATGCTGAATGGGTTCAAAGTCGTTATGACCAGTTGAATCTGAGAGAAGAAAAGAGATTGACTGCCATGTGCCACGGCCAGTTATATTAGCAAAGGATGAAGAAAGCCTTTGATAAGAAGGCCAAGCCTCGTGTGTTTCGAGAAGGTGACCTTGTGCTCAAGAAAGTCTTGTCTTTCTCGCCCGATTCCAAGGGCAAGTGGACTCCAAACTATGAAGGTCCATATGTTGTCAAGAGAGCCTTTTCAGGTTGTGCGTTGATACTTAGAACTATGGATGAGGAGGATTTCACTCGTCTTGTGAATTCAGATGCAGTCAAGAAATACTTCGCCTAAAAATAAAAACAGAATAGCTCGCTAAGTTCAAAACCCGAAAGGGCGGCTTAGGCAAAAATGAGCGTCTCGGTGGATTTAAAACCCGAAAGGGAGATCCAGGCAAAAGTTAGAGACATAAAAAATTGAATATATGTATCCCGCTAAATTGAGTACCTCACCCTGGGGCAATCTAGGAAAAAAAATAGGGATTTGGCAAGTAACTGCATCCTGACAAGACTTTGTTCTATAAACTGTCATCCGTCAGAGATTCTCGCTCATTCATCATCAACTGAAGCTTCAAATACATCGGATTCAGAATTGGTAGAGAAATGGTCATTATATTCAATGTAGCCCTTTCCAATATATATCACCAATTTCAAATTTGTAATGATCTATGGAGTCTTGCCATTTGCAGACTTCCATTCCATCAAATAAATTTTGAGCCTTTATCCAATTATTTACACTCTTATTTGTTTCTATTCAACAAATGTTTGCATGTTTTAATTGAGAAATATCATTGTTTAAAGTTTTCATAATTTGTTTTTAAACAAAGTGAACATTCGCATTTATGAAGGGATACTAGGGATGTCTTCAGTGCTCTCGCAAGGATGGTAAGATTCTCGACAGGGTAAGACATTTGTTCATATTCCTGGCATGTTTGTATCCTCTTCCTCCGAAACCTTTGTGTGGTTTCCTCTCCCGAGATGAGTGTGTGTTAAAGATATGTAGCTCCCTTTCCTCCTCAGCAGATGAGATCCTGGGTAGGGATAATATTTGATTGACCTTTGGAAGCTTCTGGTTGGTGTTTTTATTCCCACAAGGATCCCTCATCCCCTTTGTTAGTTTCTCCAGTGAAGTCGCCGTGATCATGTTCTCAACTGGAATGACTGTTTTATCCCCTGCAGAGATCTTTGTTGTCTTGGCTTTCTCGCTTGAGATGTGGTACCGGATGTTGCGTATTGTTCGTTGGACCTGTTTGTGTTAGAAATGTCTGTTTGTCAGCATTCATCATACATAAACCATGCATATATGCATAGTGATAACATTCTAATATTCATGACGCATTATTTGCCATATATCTTTGTTTGTTATCTTTTGTTTGAGGGTATTATATTGGGATGGAATTCCCCATTGAGTTATATCCTCATAGGGACAAGCCTTGTTTCATCGTGCCTATCTAGTTTGATCCTAGATTGGCCTCTTATGTCTGTTTCCTGCACTTCCCCGTGGTCTAGATGAATAGTTGCTCATTAACCAGTAATTATCCATCTTTTCCCCTGCGGAGTCTGTAGTTTTCTACCCTCATACCGGTAGTTGTAAACCCTGTTTTATCCCCTGGCAGAGTTAACCTTTTTGTTCATCCTAACCGATGACGGTTACTTTCCCGTGGTTTTCTACCCAATATTCGGTAGATGTAATCCCCTTCTTGACAGTTATCTTTATCCAATATTCGGTATTGATATTCCTTCACTCCTTTCTTTTTGAGCATATCTCCTAGTAACCGGTGATATGTCTCCTGGATCGTTCCCTTTGTCAATGTATCCCCAGTGAGTCATCTCTCATTTACCCTTTGTTGGTAATGTTTGTTTCTCCCCTGGATTGGTCATCATTATATACCTAGTATTCGGTATCCCGATGTCCTTTTCTTTTCGGTCGATTTATCCTTTATTAACCCAGTAACCGGTTGTGGATAATCTTCCATGCGAGTATGCTATCTATGTTCTGACGGTAATAAATAGTATATCCCATGCACTTTTTGGTCGAAGTTTTTTTCTCTTCCCCAGTCGAGTAAGATTCATATCCCTTTTGTGGAATCGAATGACCATCCTATAATCGAGTTTGCTTTTATCCCTTTTTTGGATGATGAGTGTCTTGGTAATATTTCCCAATTCACGCTTTGGTTGGTCACCTATTATATGCCCATTAACCGGTATCCCTGGTGTTTCTTCCTCCCTACTCCCTATTATGACTTTTTGTCCCTTGTGGTGTCGGATTTTCCTGAGCTGAAATATACCATTCCAGGTCTTCCTCAGATGATTTCGGATGTTTGATATCTCTCACCTTTATACCGGTCTTAGATATTCATTCTTCCCGAGCATGATGTTCTCTCACCCTTATACCGGTGTTCAGATCACATGTCTCTTTGAGCTTATTACCCAGTAACCAGTAATACCTCATCCCGTTGCTTCCCCAGAGGAGTCTTGTTTGGGTGTTTCCCTAGCAAAGTCCCCTAGTGGATTCTCCCAACCTGAGTCCGGATTTTTCTCCGAAGTATCTGTTACGGATAAATTTTTGTTGTATTGGCATGTTCCCCAATACATGCATCTTTGAGTCAGCTCGAGTTCTTCCATTAATTTATTTCATGGATTTCCTTCGTGTCTCTCAGCAAGTTTCAAGTCGTGACCTGCTCACGCATTTTTGTCCCTTTACCCCCAGAAAAAGTCCCTAGAGTCTCTGTCTCATTTATGAGTATGTTACTCCAGCGGATTTTCAATTGTTCATGGTTTCTTCCTTTCTTTGTGGACACATATCCCCACAGAGTGTTACCATTTTCATACATACATCTGTATCGTGAGGTCTCTCAGGGACCAAAATCCGTCTCTTTGTTATTATTTAAGCCCATTCTACCTCGTCGAGATGAAGATTTTAACCTTCACTTCTCCGACTAGAATGACCTTAAATAGGGGCATATGTAAGACCCCAATTTTGGCCCTAAGATCCCTCATGGCATCATAACATTGCATTTGCAAAGCCTCAAGGATCATAAGCATCTTTGTTCCCCTTGCCTTTGGGTGGGACCTCTTGTGAGTGGTTTGAGATCACCAAGCATGCTTGAATTGTATATTATTGCTTTTCTCATTTTTGTTTACTAACCAAAAGCACAAAAATATGTCACTAACATCTTTTGTTTGTAGCTTGAGCAGTCACAAGATCTAAAAGCTTCTAGGTGATCCTTTGTGCAATGATATGGCCAAGAGAAGATGAAGGCAAGCATGGCAATGGTTCCCAAAGCTTTCATCCATCAAATATGCCTCCCTAGTATCTTAATTCATCATTTTGATCAAAGCAAGTCAAAGGTTTTGAGGTTTGTGTCCCAAGGAAACCCTAATTCATCTATGTACCAAGGGTGCCTTGCTCATGAAGCAACCTCAGCCCATGATCAAATACAATCAAGGGAAATTTTTTAATTCATCATTTCATGCATATTTAAACTTATTTGAGTATCCTCAATCATCAATTCATCAAGATATGAGTTGTGGACTTGAGAAGTTGATCAATCAATTCATCTGACTATTTTGAAATGCACTGAGACCTAAATTTTTGTGTGTTGGTCAAATGGAGATGATCCCAAAAGCAAAACTTTTCTTAAGGACAATATGAACAACTTTCATGTACATCAAAATTGGATTTGAAGCTTGGAAGATCATCATTCATTCCAAGACATTATAGGTCATTTTGACTAAAACCCTAATTTTGGGTCAACTTCCCAAGAACATAACTCACTCATTTTTTATGATTTTGAGGTGGAACAAAATCCATTGGAAAGCTTAGTGTGTCTAATTAAAATGTTATGTTGAGCAAAATTTCAAAATCTCAAAATAAATACATGTGATAATGCAAAACATTATAGGTCACTTTGGACCAAATGCATCGAAATGGAAAAAAGTCCAACTTCAAGTGCCCATAACTTCTTCATTAAAAATCCAAATGATGCAAAATATAAGTCCAAATTGATTTTCTTGAAAATATCTACAACTTGCATGTTGGAGGTTTTATCATTTGGAGCTTGCTTCATTGAGACAGATGGGCTTGAACATTGGCCAAATTTGGAAACTTCACTTATGCATGTTTTGCACCTTACACTTTAAACTCAAAATTCACTAATTTCCAAGGTCCAATTGAAATTTTGATCAACATATCATTTGTTCCTTATGCAATGAGCTTTCTAACCATTACTCATAAGGTAGCATTTGGAGTTTGGAAGCACCATTTTCGAAGGCATGAAGATTTAATGCATTTTGTAAAATTCAATTCAAATTGTCATGCATGAGCTGTTTATACTCAATGTACACGTTCATTTTCAATTCACATGAGCTCAGCAGGTCATTCCAATCTCCAATGGGCCTTCCACATGATCATACAAGCCCATGCAAGAAGAAATCCATTTGCCATGCACACGAGTAAACTCACTTGTTCAGCCATTTCCAGCTATAAATACATGTGCTATGCTTCATAATTCT
The DNA here is from genome assembly GCF_024323335.1 of Lathyrus oleraceus. Classification (NCBI taxonomy): domain Eukaryota; kingdom Viridiplantae; phylum Streptophyta; class Magnoliopsida; order Fabales; family Fabaceae; genus Lathyrus; species Lathyrus oleraceus. Next base: position 421,193,275 of record NC_066583.1, read on the forward strand.
CCAACCTAAGGGCGCCTGAAATGCTGCAAGAGTGAATCCTCAACCATACCAAAGGAACTAAGTTCATCTTTCTTCAAAAATTCAGATCTGAAATTTAATTGCATTTGGTTGAATTTCCAGATCTAAAGTTCCTAAACCTTCATCATTTGATCCACTGAAGTTCTGTTTTGCAAAAGGAGCCAAGGAAAGGGACTCAAAGCTTCACAATCCAAAGGTTTTTATCAACTGTTTTTTGCTTCGAATCTCCTATTTCTTTGATCCATTGAACTTGATATTGTGTTGTCTGAAGTCCTCCCTATAGAGGTATCATTGCTGAGTGTTTAATTTTTAAAATCGAGCAAGTTCATGATGAACACCATCAAGCTTCCATCTCTGGTTTCTCTCTTGATAGGAATCTAGAGTGGAAGTGAGTGGTATAGGAGTGATGTACATCACTTCCTCTTTCGAATGGTGCCTAGATCGTCCATTTTGGTGAGCATTTGAACCTCTGTGTTTTTTGGCCCTCGCCGGAGCTCACCGGAGAAGACGGTGGCGCTGGCCACCGTCTCATTGCCAGATCACATGTGGACCGTTTGATCATGTTTCCAATTTGAATCGTGGCCCTTGGATGATATGACTTATTTTAATTCAGTGTGTGGTTGCATTGTGTCGTACCTCATATAAAAAATGAGAGAAAGACCTAAAGCGAAATGCGATCGCACGCTCGCAATGATGGACTGAACAGAGTCGCCACCGAACTTTATTTATTCCTAAAAAGAAAAGGGGAAATATCGATAAAACCTAAAACAAAACGACAATGATATTGGTCATCGTAACCAAATCAGGGTTCGGGAGTCGATTACGCAAGGGGAAGGTATTAGCACCCCTCACGTCCGTTGTACTCAACGGGAACCATTAGGTCAGTTGTGTGCATTAATGTTAGTTGAAATGTTAGGCTTTTCAAGTTATTAGGTGGGAAAGAAAGAATATAAGAAAGGAGAATATTTTTGGATTTTTCAACGAAGGACTAAACCTAAGTTTTTTATTAGTGGGCCTGACAAGATTTACAAATCCTGCTCCTACGTATCTCAACAGAGAAATCAAGGCTTACGTAGTTCTGGGTAGAAAAATGTTTGTTTGTTGGTCGATTTTAGCGAAAGCTACTTTGTGTCAAATCGATGAAAACATTGTTGGACTACCCAAAACGGGTGGAAAAACATTGCCTTGCATTGTTTTGAAACAAAGTACCTTTCGTTTGAGAAAAGGTTTGAAGGGTTAATCGCATGGCGGCGAGAAAAAGAAATTGATTGGTTTGATGTGTTTTGAGTAATGGCGAGAACTTGGATGAGCGAAATATCCATCTCGAATCCTAGTCTCAGGAGTGCGTGGTATACACCGCGTTCCATTTCCATCTTATTTGCAAAAATGTTTAATAAACATTAAGTGTTTTTGAGGTTTGATTGAGAAAGGGTTTGGAGAAAACAATTTAAAATGATGGCGAGAGCTAAGATAGGCAAGGCATCCGCCTCGAATCTTAATCTCAGGAGTGCATGGTATACACCATGTTCCATTTCCATATTTATTGAAAAGTGTTTAATAATGGAATTAAGTATTTTTGAGTTTTTGTTATGAAAAGTGGCTTGACACTAGATCAAGCATTGATGGACGTTTAAGAGAAATATTTGAATGAGTGTTTGAGAGAAAACAAAGTGGATAAATTAGGATGATGGCGAGATCTAGGGTAGGCGAGACATCCATCTCGAACCCTAGTCTCAGGAGTGCGTGGTATACACCACGTTCCATTTCCATCTTTATTGAAAAGGTCTTGAATATGAATTAATATTTTTTTTTTTATTTTTGATTATGAAAAATGGCTTGACGTTGGATCAAGCATTTGATGAAGTTTTTTTTGAAAGAAATGGAATAGAATGGGGGGAAGAAATGAATTGATTTGTTTATTGAGAAAATACTCGACATTGGATCGAGTCATTATTTTTTTGATTTTTTTGGAAATGGTTGATTTTATTCTTGTGTTAGTAGCTAACTAAACAGTCAAACAAATAAAGAAATGAAAAGTAGTAAAATTATTACACATCGGGGGAGTAGGGTACATTTTGTCAAATGGGGATTTGAAGTACTGGAATAATTAAATCGGGCCCAAACAACAAATAATGCAATGTATGAGTGTAAGTGCAAGAGAACTGTCTCATTGTAAGAAGGCCCAAGAGTAAGCCATGTGAGGTTGATGGCGATGCTATGAGCAATCGACTTACAAAGGTATTTGAAAAAATGGGAGGGGGATACATTTTGTCGAATGTGGATATAAGCTAGTAAAAGAAAAGAGGGTCCAATAACTTATGGATTATAGCCCTAATTCTAACATTTGAAATTAATAAAATAAAATTAACAAATAATTAAAATAATAGAAACAATATAATTAAATTAATAAATAATTTTAAAATAATGAAAACAATGTTAACACACTAAAATTATATATATATATATATATATATATATATATATATATATATATATATATATATATATATATATATATATATTATATATATATATATATATATATATATATATATATATATATATTATATATATATATATATATATATATATAACTCATAAACAACAGTACATATGCATGAAAAAAAAAGTTAGAACAAATATTTTATTGATATATGTATAGAACTTTTAAAAAAACAATATTGTGAAGATATTAAAAGCTTAGAATAGAAACTTTATATATTCATATGAAACTCTAAAAAAAACAATGTATACAGTACTCACACAAATGCACATGCATATCTATATACAAACTTAAGTTGAAACTTATGTATATAACAGGCTCAATCATACAGGTGAGAATTTCAACTAACCTATATATACAACCCGCCGGCAACTGAACTTATATATACAACACGCCGGCAAATAATATATGGATATATTTGGGAAAAAAGTTTGAACAAACATTTATATTTATAAACATGAACTAACAGTATACATATATAATAGGAAAAAAAAACTTAGAACAAACATTTATATTTATAAACATAAACTAACAGTATACATATATAATATATAATAGGAAAAAAAAACTTAAAACAAACATTTATATTTATAAACATAAACTAACAGTATGCATGTATATTAACTCAAACTGAAAAATACAACCTCATCTTTTTCATACTATCTCTATGTTTCTCTCATGTAAATTTTTTTTAATCATCTCAAACCAAAAAACACTCATGGCATAAAATCAAATGACAACAAAAAAGAAAACAAGTATTCAAAAGGGATTAGAAAAAAAAAAGGTTACCGATATGTATGAAGAAAACAACGGTGGAGTTGGTAGTCAAAAAGGTGCAGTCATGAGCATCGTCCAGTGCAGGTCGGTGTAGAGTCGAAGGCGATGCGCAGCGGAACGTGGAGGCTGGGTCACGGTGATTTTCGGTGGCAGAATGGGAATTTTTTTTTTAAATATCCAGAATTTTAAAAAAAATTTCAAAATTAACCCATTTTTCAAAAAAATTACACAAATGGGCAAAATTTGCCCTAATTGTGTACATAGGCGCCACCCTAGTTGGCGCCTACCCTTAATGGGTAGGGCAAGTCGCCACTAGGGGTGGCGCCTATGCCCAATCCCTTTTTTTTTTTTTTTTTTTTTTTTTTTTTTTTTAAATGTTTTATTAATTTTTTTTTTTAATTTTTTTTATTTAAATATTAGATATTTGATAAATATATTTTTTTTATAAATTATATTAATTTATATTAACACTTATATATAAATAAAATTATTACAAGATATATATATATATATATTAATTTATATATATATAATTATATATATATATATATAATTTAATTTATAAACAATTAATATTATACACATTAATTAATATTATATACAATATATATATATATATATATATATATATATATATATATATATATATATATATATATATATATATATATATATATATATATATATATATATATATATATATATATATATATATATATATATATATATATATATATATATTAATTTAATTTATAAGTAAATAATATTATTTATAAATTTTTGGGAGAATTAGGGTTAGGTAGACTGGTGTACAACCCAGATCTTTTCCTATAAATAAAGTGTTATTTCCTTGCATTTTCTTCAACACTGTTTCGTACCACCTTCTGTATCAAGTTGAGTTCATGGCATCCCCAAGACCGTCGTCATGGCAGCGAACATCATCAAGGCGCCCGGATCCTGAACCAGTAATCTTAAAAAGGGATGGGCATGTTATTTTCTCGCCTTTGAAACCCCCAATGGAGATGAAATTTTGGAACATCCGTTCGTTGGACCAACTAAAAAGGTCCTTGATGTCTTGGTTAGAGGGAGATTACCAACCTGGTGAAGTCATCAGAAGGATTCAGAGGCTTAGAACAAGGTTCTCATTTGAAACTGGAGAAACGATACGCTGGTGGGTTGAAGTTGAAAGCGACATTGATTGCATCCAAATGATGCATGGATCAGACGACATAGTGTTAACTGTTGTAATTTCTTAGATTTTAATGGTTGTTTGTCATGTTGTTGTTGTATTTGTTATTGTTCTAGTACTTGTTCTTGTTTTAGTACTTGTTTTTGTTCCAGTATTTGTTTTTGTTTTAGTAATTGGTGTTGTAATGTTAGATGTTTGTGTTTGTTGTTCAAGTGTCATCTTCTATTTGGAATAAAAAGTAAACTTTAATTTAAAATGATTTTGGTACACAGATTTATGAAAGTGAAAACTAAGTTGTGGAACTAGATCCACGATATGGACATTTGTTCTTATTATGCCCTAGTTGTCTACATATGCTACACTTCCTCTGCATTTTCTCTGCGACGTCCATTTCAGTTCTAATGCGCCTGCTATTTGGGCGACCACTTTTATTCCGCCGCATCGATTCGTTGTGCCAAACAATTTCCCCGTCATACTCTGGCCAATACGCCTCCAATGCTACCACCGGAAAGGGATTGTCGTATACATTGAGCAATGTTGCAACTTTGTAGATTGGAGACACTAGCGATAATGCATCGAAGTGGCTGTGTGAACACGCTGCAATGACATGGGAACAAGGCATACGATACGCCTGAAATTGACCACAGTCGCACCAACGGTCTGGTATTAGGACCCTATACTCTTGTCTGGGCAGCCCTTGGTTGTGGTCAATTGTTTCCTTGACACTGAAAGTGTGGCCATGGCGGTCGAACTCCGTAACCCGATGGCTGCTGGCTTTGGCGGATTCCTGCCTCATAAACTTCATGCAGGCTTCACTATAAACCTGACTCGTCTGCAACACTTCATTCCAGCGCCTGCCCCTTGTTACGAACAACGTTGCCATCCGAAAATAGGTCGCACTCACCAATGCGGTTACCGGGAGGTTACGTATGCCCTTAAACACGCCGTTCATTGATTCCACAAGATTTGTTGTCATGTGGCCCCACCTCACCCCATCGTCGTACGATCTAGTCCACTTCGCTCTGTCGATATTATCAATCCACCTCCCTGCATCAGAATTTGCCAACACTATTTCCCGGCGATAGTATTGGAATCCAGGCTGGTTTAATGCGTACCCCGCGTTTATCAAATGTTGCTTCAAAAAGTTATCCTTGAACTCCCGCATAAAATTTTGTGCAATATGCCTGATGCAGTAGACATGGGTAGACGGGGGGTCATGCCAGCCATTTGCTGGATTATTGTATGCACTGTCTATTGAGGCGTGCCTGTCAGAAATAACGCAGATGCCAGCTTGTGGAGTCACGTGCGTTCGAAGATTCTTAAGGAAGAAACTCCAACCAGCTGCCGTTTCTCCTTCCACCAATGCAAAGGCTATTGGGAAAATATTTGAATTGCCATCTTGTGCGACCGCCATCAGTAACGATCCTTTGTATTTCCCATACAGCCAAGTTCCATCGACTTGAACAAGTGGTTTGCAGAATGTGAACCCGATGATGCATGGACGGAATGCCCAGAAAAGTCTATGGAAAATTCCATTACCTTCTAGACGAGTTCCGTCAGGGGATTGTGCAGGCAAGGTCTCCATTATAGTAACCGTCCCAGGTGAATACAATCGTAGTGCAGCCAGGTAGCGTGGTAGTTGTTTGTATGATTCCTCCCAGTTACCGTACACCAGTTCAATTGCCTTGGTTTTTGCTAACCAAGCCTTTCTGTATGACGGTGTATATTTGAAAACAGCCACACAATGGGAGATAATTGTTTTGACCTTCAGTGACGGGTCAGCCTCAACTAGAGGTAATATGGAATGGCAGATCATGTCATGGCTAAGTTTGCGATGATCCTGTGCCATGTTGGTGTTGACGCAAATGTGAGCTTGAGATATTGACCCTATCACCCACGCGTTATGCTTCTTCTTGTACGATGCCATCAACCTATATCCACACTCCGGATTTTTGCATTCAATAACGTATCTTTCCGGATTTGATTTGATAACATCGTAGTCAACACAATTTTTCAAGTGCCAGTTCTTTATTGCTAACAGACACTCTTCCTTGGTCCGAAATTGGTCACCCTTCTTTAAGTCCTCATCAGACCTCATATATGGGTTGTAGAACATATCTGATGAGGGCTCATCCTCGCCCAAGTTAAGTGTTGTGAAGTGCGCAGGAGGTGAGTAGCGTTGCGCTATAGGTATTTGAGGTTGGTCTTCGTCTTCAGAATGACGGTTCACCAAGTCATCAACCACGTCTTCAGCATCATCAACCACATCGTCTTCAACGTGGTGCTCAGCATCTTGTTCGTCATCAATCACAGGATCAATAACCTGTGATTGAATATTCTGAGTTGGTTGAGGTTGTTCCAACACAATGTACAACACTATGTAGTCGTAACCAGAGTACTCATGGTTACGAAGCATGTATTGTGTCTCCATGTCATTTTGAATCAATGACTTATAAAACTTGACAGAGTTGTTTTCTGAAAAAAAAGGTTGTTGATAAAAAATTTGGGACACGGGTTGTCTTAGTTTGGACTCAATCTTCCTTTTCAGATAAGAGAAGTCAGCTCCTCTATTTAGACAAAACCGAGTGCATTCGGTGTTTCTAAATAGGAAGCCAGACTTATCATATTCATAAGTCTCACCGTTGACGTGAGCTTTGACTTTGTATTGTGAAGAAGATGACATGTTTTGTGAAGACATTGTGAAGGTTTTGTGAAGGTTTTGTGAAGGTTTTGTGAAGGTTTTGTGAGGGTTTTGTGAAGGTTTTGTGAAGATATTTTCAAGGTTTTGTGAAGATTGCTGTGAAGATATTGTGAATACCTTTGCGAAAATGTGTGTGAATATTTATACTGCAAGAATCTTACTGAAGATTGCTGTGAAGATATGTGTGTGAAGATTGCTGTGAAGATATTGTGTGTGAAGATTGCATGCCTGTTCCCCATCAAGTCTTCACCACCAAGTCTCAGAGATTCCCACGCATGCCTTACACGTGTCACACCCTTGAATGCAACACTCCCACCTAGTCTGTACTAATGCATTCCAACCTATCCACCTAGCCTGAACATAGTCTCAGAGATTCCCATGCATGCCTGTTCCCCATCAAGTCTTCACCACCAACTCTCAGAGATTCCCACGCATGCCTTACACGTGTCACACCCTTGAATGCAACACTCCCACCTAGTCTGTACTAATGCATTCCAACCTATCCACCTAGCCTGAACATAGTCTCAGAGATTCCCATGCATGCCTGTTCCCCATCAAGTCTTCACCACCAAGTCTCAGAGATTCCCACGCATGCCTTACACGTGTCACACCCTTGAATGCAACACTCCCACCTAGTCTGTACTAATGCATTCCAACCTATCCACCTAGCCTGAACATAGTCTCAGAGATTCCCATGCATGCCTGTTCCCCATCAAGTCTTCACCACCAACTCTCAGAGATTCCCACGCATGCCTTACACGTGTCACACCCTTGAATGCAACACTCCCACCTAGTCTGTACTAATGCATTCCAACCTATCCCATGCAGGTGTTTTGGACTTTTTCTACTTTTATAACACATATACGCCAATTAGTATGGCGTAACTAAATGAAGTATTCAATTTAAAGTTGTAATAAAACATAAAATAATTAAAAGCTAATTTATAACACATATACACCACAATAATAAATATTTGAAAGTCAAATTTCAACCGTTAAATAAATTATTGGGGGATATCAAAGCTAAAATTGGATTCTACTATCTCTGTGACACTTAACTTCTCATCTGACCTGTACAGTGTGACACCTATTCTGCAAGATTCCCACGCATGCCTCACACTTGTCACATTTTTGCATCATCAGATTCCACCAAGTCTTCCCCAAGACAAGACAACTCCCACCTAGTCTGCACCTAAGCATGCCAACACTGCCACGTAGTCTGCACCTATTCTGCAAGATTCCCACGCATGCCTCACACTTGTCACGTTTCTGCGTCATCAGATTCCACCAAGTCTTCCCCAAGACAAGACAACTCCCACCTAGTCTGCACCTAAGCATGCCAACACTGCCACGTAGTCTGCACCTATTCTGCAAGATTCCCACGCATGCCTCACACTTGTCACGTTTCTGCGTCATCAGATTCCACCAAGTCTTCCCCAAGACAAGACAACTCCCACCTAGTCTGCACCTAAGCATGCCAACACTGCCACGTAGTCTGCACCTATTCTGCAAGATTCCCACGCATGCCTCACACTTGTCACGTTTCTGCATCATCAGATTCCACCAAGTCTTCCCCAAGACAAGACAACTCCCACCTAGTCTGCACCTATGCATGCCAACACTGCCACGTAGTCTGCACCTATTCTGCAAGATTCCCACGCATGCCTCACACTTGTCACGTTTCTGCATCATCAGATTCCACCAATGCATGCCAACACTACCACGCATGCCTTACACTTGTCACATTTTTGCATATTCAGTTTACTTGAAAAAGAGTATAAATAGAGGGTCATTCTTGCAAGTTTTCATCTACCACTAACACTTTTATTCAGAGAACTCAGGCGAAACTTCTCATCCACCAAGCTTCTTCCTACATTGCAGTCATGTCGCTTCTTACCATGGGCCAAGAACACAGAGGAACTAGGGCAAACATTGCCTCATTCGTAAGTTTTTCTTGAACATTGCCTCTTTCGTATGTTTGTAGTTAGTTTTTTAAAAGTCCAATATAATAATTTTTTATATTGTTTGTTTTTAAAGGATCCCAAGAAATTTCGTCAACGTTCACACCCAATGCCTTATCCAGACCCATGGTGCGTACCTTACATAGAGCGTGCGGGTTTCGGTCATGTAATGCATGTCGTAAATGCCACCATTGATGCCAAATTCATTTTGGCTCTGTGTGAACGTTGGAGACCTGAGACACACACCTTTCACCTACCAACTGGTGAATGTACCGTCACATTAGAGGACGTGTACATGCTTTTAGATCTTAGAATAGATGGTAAGCCTGTCACCGGAAATGTTCAACAGCCTAACCAAATATGTGTTGAAATGTTGGGGGTAGATCTGGTCGAGGGTGAGGGGTCTGCCAAAGCAAGGGGTCAGGGTATTAAATTATCTAGCCTACAATTGTACCACGACTCCATAACTTTGACTGAGGAATCCTCCGAACAAGAAAAAGTCATAAAAACCCGGGTTTACATTATGCTATTGTTTGGGAACTTGCTATTTCCCGAAGGGACGGGAAATAGCATAAATTTTATGTACTTGAGTTTGCTCGGGGACATTGATAGAATAAGCACATATAGTTGGGGTTCTGCAGTATTAGCATTCCTATATAGCTCTTTGTGTAAAAATGCACAAAATGAGCACTGTACATTTTCTGGATGTTCTTTTTTGCTTCAAACATGGGGGTGGTGGAGATTGCCGAGGCTAGCCCCAGAAAATCCTAATGACTACTCCTTCCCCTACGCAACTAGGTAAATTTATGATCTTATTTCATTTTGTATATTTATTCTATAAATATTTGTAACTAATATTATTTATCTTCTTTTGTTTAGGTTCATTACAACCGGACTGGATTACAGTCTTACCCCCAAAAATAAAATTATATTTTATCGTCAACTGTTGGATCGTCTCCGAGCACAGGATGTATTACCACTAAATCACTCAACTTCTAACTGATTTATTAATGTCATGCATTATCGATAAATAACATATTTACTTTTTTCTTTGCAGTTTATTTGGAGGCCATATTTGGGATTGGAACATCAACCAAACCCCGAAGATGCAGCTGTTTGGACAGCAAAAACGGCCATAATGCGGTTCACCACTGTGGAGATGCACCAAAGTGACCGTGTCAAGCTTCAATTCGGAATGCATCAAGACATCCCAGGCCCCCCAATGTCCATGGAACCTTGGCATCTAAAAAAAGTCAGCCACCAGTGGTATGCCCAAAATTGGAAGGAATTTGCTAAGGAGTTTCGAAAAATGTGGAAAGACCGTGCCCACTATGTTCTACAATTTCCGGTGGCGCCCAACGAAATGAAGCCGACAAGGGAATATGTGGAATGGTATAGAGCAAATACCAATCCAGAAATGATTGTGTCTGACCCGTTCTATTTGGACGATCCCCGGATGCAACAGCCATATTTCCAACAACAACAACCACCACAGTATTCCCAACAACAACAACCACCACCTTATTACCAACAACAACAACCACCACAACCATTTTACCAACAACAACCACCACCACCTTATTACCAACAACAACCACCACCACCATATTACCAACAACAACAACCACAACACATGTCCACCCCCCAAGCAAATCAACAATACATACCACAAACTCAATCCCAATACCATGAAGACTACCAACAACAAACTCAACATTCCCACCACCATCAACAGTCCCAACACCTACCACAATATCAATCCCCCTACTTCCACCAATCCCAACAATTCCAACACGGCAATTTCCCAAGCTCTTCCAGTCCTCCACCTAGCCCCGACACGGGTATACAAGAGGACTACCAACAGGACTACTACACACCACAACAAACATTGCACTTTGGCCAACCCGATTCAACCCTAAACTACCAAAGACCACAATTCGAGGGCGCACCCAGCAGTAGTCAGTTTGTCCCACCGAGACAAAGCTTCGAGGGCGCAGAGGGGACCCGTCTTTCCTACAGCACTGAAGGGACTTCGACCAAACCACAACGGCAAGCGGCAAGGGGGCGCGTTAGGGCAAGGGGTGGTAATAGGGAAGCACCACCACCACGTGAACCGTCTAGGCGAGTAACTAGACCTCCCCCGTGCGGATCGTACAAGGGACCGCATCATATGTGATTAATCATATCTTTGTAATATTTGCCTTGTTTATTATTTAAATAAAAATATTTTCTGTTTATTATCTTTATATCTTTATCTTTATCTTTAAAAATATTGTCTATCATATCTTTATACATATATAATTAATTTTTTTTCCAAAAATTTACAAATAATATTAATTACTTATAAATTATATAATATATATATATATATATAAATTAATATATATATATAATTAATATATATATATATATATATAATAAAAAAATTTAGACAAAATATATGTGTCAACATAAATTAATATACTTAATAAAAAACATAAATTTATAAATAAAAAAAAATTAAAAAAAAAAAAAAAACATTAAAAAAAACATTAAAAAAAAAAAAAATAAAAAAAAAAATGGATTTGGGCATAGGCGCCACCCCTAGTGGCGACTTGCCCTCCCCATTAAGGGTAGGCGCCAACTAGGGTGGCGCCTAAGGGTAAAAAATGGCCAATTTTGGCCATTTGTGTAATTATTTTGAAAAATTGGATATTTTTGAAATTTTTTTGAAATTTTTGGATATTTAAAAAAAAAATTCGCAGAATGGCTGTGAGTTGCCGGTGGCGTATGGTCTGTCCACAAGAAAGAGAGACAATGGGAGTGGCGGCTGTGTGTATGTTATGGATTAGTCCGCCTTTCTTTGCACAACATTCTCCTTTTTATACTGCAACCTTAGATTTTGCTAAAAATCCAATCTACCCTTTCTTTTCTTCTTCTTATTATTTTATTTAGAAAAGTAATAAGGTAATAATACACACACATAACATTACTAATTACTAAATACTAATTAATATTAAAACAAAGTGACATGTTAATAGTAAAATATAACAGTAACAAAACTAAAGAAATAAATTAATAGTAAATAAAAAAACAGTATATATATTTTTCAGTGGATAAAAAAGAGTGCTTATTTAATTCTATTTAATATTTTTTTATATTTTGAAAAAAAAACATAAAAAGGATTAATATAAATTTAAAAAAAATCAAATGCAAAAATGTTCGAAAAAGAAAACTGAATGCACACAAATGATCAGCACGAAATAAACTTCTTAGAAATATACAACGTTTGAACCAATTTTGAAATAAAGTTTGACCGGTTAAAAGGCTCAGACTGATCAAAATGCAACTGAAAAAATAGTCGAAAAATTAAAATGAGCACGTCAGGTTAAACTACGTGAACCGTAGATTAATAAAATTGACGTCTGCAAGATCGATCTTGAAAATTTTAGCCCGCTGATTTTACGTACATTAGAGGATCAGTTCGACCGGTCTGTCTGTAAATCCGAAAATTTATTTCGACTGATATTCTAGTCATTATGCGGTATGGAATACATGTTATGCTATGTAGACATGCAATAGCTATGGTGAATGTATTGAATTGGCGATTCAGGGTCAAAATTGGGGTAATACACATTGACTGAGGACTTTGGTGCGCGCGCATGCCATGGCCATTAGATCCTCCACGTCAATTAATGAAATCTCATCCAACGCTTCCTGATTTTTCTATTTTTTTTAATTTCTGTTTTATTTTCTTTAATTCCATTTTATTTCAAAAATTCATAACTCTTTCATTTTAATTCCAAAAAATATGGGACGAATTGCATTATTTCTATTTTTAATTCTAGTTTCTAAAAATGATTTTTAATATTTTTTATTTTATCATTTGATATTTTTTGTGAATTTTCTCTTTTCTGGTTATTTTTAATTCATTTTAAATAGTTTTTGATATTTAAAAAATATAAAAATATTTTCTCAACCTATTTGAATGATGATGGATCTATGAAAAATATTATCATCAATTTTTCAATTGATTTGAGATTTATTTGAGATTTTAGTTCAATTAGGTTATTTTTATTCATTTTTAATTGATTAAAAATAGTTTTTGACTTTTAAAAATGCTGAAATTTTTTGTCAAACTTTGTTTGACCTTGTTGAACTTGGGATAAATCACTTGGCCTTTCCAAAGTTGATTTGAAGTGATTTTGAAGTTTGACCTTTCTTTAATATTTTAATTCAAGTTTATTTTCAAATACTAAAAATGCCAAAAATATTTTGTTCATTTCTTGACTTCCAATCTTCATCCCACTTCTGTTTGTGATAGGTTGACCATGATCCTCAATGTCATTGGTTAACACTTGATGATTGGGACATTCCATTTCATTTAATGCACTTTATTCTTTTCATTTCCATTATCCATCTTCTTCTTCTTCTTTTTCTTCTTCTTCTTCTTCTTCTTCTTCTTCTTCTTCTTTTCTTTCTAGATCAATGAGTTAAATGTTGATAAGTTAGCATTGATTAGGGAGGTTTAATCTTCCTTGATTCAAATCTAATTCATCTTGATCAAATGATCAAGTGAATGGCTTTGCATTAAGGATAGATTGCTTCCTAAATCATGCAAAGGACTTAAACCAATACAAGATCATTTGTCTTCTTCTTTTTGCCATGGCAAGTTGTTGGAACTTGGTTCACTAATCAAGACTTCTAACTTGTGTTGTTGCCTATATTATTATTGACCGGCCTCAGATAGTTGTGACTTCTACATAAGTCCAATTACGATTGCTTAACATAGCGTTAAATTTTCCTTATGGCACACTAACTACTAACATTAACCATTGACTATTAACATTAAATTCTTGCTCTTTACTTTTATGCAATTTACTATTCTTGCACATATTATTCATTTGCTTTTCCCTTTGCTCACTTGAGCACATGTTTATGTTAATGCAATTTGCCTTTTGCTCACTTGAGCATATAATTGTGTATATATTAGTGTCATTGTGTTTGTGTTTTGATTGTTGTTGACCAAATGCAAAGAAATGGACAAATGGACTTACACTTTAGGACCTTCCCCAAGCTAATGGAGTTTGAAGAGCAACTAGGCATTGAGACTTTAGAGTGCTATAAAAGTCAAAGAGCAACTAGGCATTGGGCCTTTAGAATGCTATAAATGCTAAAGAGAACTTTGGAAGGACCAATTTCTAAACTCTTTCTTGTTCATTCTTGATTGTTTGATGGAACTTTTTAATGTGTGTGTTCTTGTGCTAGGGATCCCAACATTGAGCCTAAGTGAGGAACCATTGCCATTGAGCTTCTAAGAGAGAGAGATCTAAGAGCCATTGAAGAACTTTCCAAGAGCTAAATTGATTGTTGATTGCTTGAGCTTACTATATTTTTGCTTGTATGTTCCAAAGGATGGGAGCTACTTGGATCATCAATATGATCTCAAGAGAGGAACTCCATTTGTGGTCTTGTTCTCTTTTCCCTTATCTCTTGTATGATTAGGACTTTAGCCTTTCTTCTTCTTCTCTCCACTCTAACCCAAGCCAAAACTTTTTGTGCAAACATTTAACACTTGTTTTCAAACATTAGAAACCTAAGCCTTATGCTTTTGATTTTCAAACTTTCTTTTCATAACACTTATTTTGAATTGAACTTCTAAACCAACTTTGATCATATTTTGTAAATACTTTTCATTGGTAAATACCACTCATTCAAATACTTTTGTGGTTTCAATGGCCACTTTCTTAAGTAAATTTTTTCATAACTTTTAGCTATTAGGTTTGAGTTATCCTTGAGGTAGATGTAGTACTCACCTATATCCTTAGTGATGGACAATGAGTCTTCCATGCTTATTATAGGGTTAACCCCTCACTAGCATGTTGATGCTATCCTCACATGGTGGATTTGTGGTTTTAGGTTGAGTTTTCTCCCTTGGATAACAAAAGACCTTAAGGATTTTGGACCAATCAATTCACCAACTCATTTTGAGATTTTTTCCCCGAACTACGAGGTTTTGATCCTAATCTTTTTTAAGATGGTACGTAGGCAATGGGTTTATCCATCCAAACACAAAATGTAAATAAACTTGTATATTCTCTGCTCATCTCTTCAATCATTGTTTGCACAAATAAATTTTCACAAAATACCAACCTTACAACAAGTATGAAAAGGGCTCCCTAGGAGTACCTAGGATGTTTTGGGTGCTTAAAACCTTCCCATTGCATAACCAACCCCCTTACCCAAATCTCTGACATTTTTACTAGTTTTTGATTTGATAAAACTTTTAGGTTTTTGTTCGCTTTCTAACCATTCCTTTGGATAAATAGAAGTGCGGTGGCGACTCGACTTGTATGGTTTACCTTAGATTTAGTCAATATCTCTAATGGTAACGAATACCCCGCTACATTCTCCAAATAATGACTTAATCAACTAAAAAAAACCCACTAACACTTGACTAACCTTTGATAACATTTCCTAATTCTTGTTAATATTGGTTTACTTTCAAGTCATTTACTTTAGGAAATTTAAATTTCAGTCATTTATCATTCATTGTGATTTACATTCCATTTAACTTGTTTATGTTTATGTCATTTTCACTTTGCTCATTTGAGCCATATCTTGTGATTGTATATACTGTTTGTGCATTTTGGTTTTGTTTGTGGTTTTGGGACCTTAAAATACTTAATAACAACAAAAACCCTAAAAAATGTCTGGTGGACTGTTGATCTTGATCTGAACTATTGGACTTTGGATTAGGCAACACTCCCTGTGCAAAAAGGACTTGGCCAATGCCAACATTTTGAGACCAAGTTATTGTAAATTGAGCCTTCATCTGATGCAAGTCTTGGGATCTTATTTGAATTCATCTATAACCCTGTCTTTATGCTAATTGATGTTTTGACTTTGTGTTTGATGCTTTACTTTGAGTTGATCAAGGAAATTTCATCTGATACATGGGAAGATAAAGAAGATTTCTAGTCATGGGAATTGTTTGCTTGGATGTAGATATCTTTATTTGATGCCTTGATCTTCATAATGTCTGGATATTGCCATTTTCTCCTTGATCAATGCTTGATTTAAAGTTCAAAGGGAAAGTGCATTTTCTATATGACAGTCTTGTCTGTTGGATTACATCCCATTAATCAGATCTTTTCAACTCTTAACTTTTAATTTTATGCTTAGGATAGCCTCTTCATCTCCTCCCACTTCTTATATTTCAAAATCTCTCCCCCTTTTCAAAAACATATTTTGCTTGTGATTTTAAACTTAGACATGTTTAATGATTAGAAACTTTGGCCATATGCCAATGTCTTTTTTTTAACCTTTTCTTAAATAAAATTTGTAAATAAACGTAACCATATTGACTTAAAATTTCAAAATACAAAAAGAATAACTACCCCATTCAAACTTTTGGCCCTTTGTGCCTTTTATTATTAACTTTCGTTAAAAGAAACTCACCAACTTATTCGAAGTTTTTACCATGAACTACAAGGTTTTGATCCCTCATTTTTATGTTGGTACGTAGGCACAAGTCTGAAGGTCTTGTCAAACACAAAAATATAATCAATGAATTCTTTTCTCATCCCCACACTCTATTTTTCTCAAACATCATTTATACCAAAAACACATGCACACATGAAAAATGGCTCCCTAGGAGTACCTAGGACACTTTGGGTGCTAACACCTTCCCTCTGTGTAACAAACCCCCTTACCTGTAATCTCTGGAATTTTATTAGTTTTGATTTAAAAACTTCTTATCTTTGGGTTTTGTTCATACTTTTCCCTTTTCCTTTGGAAACAATAAAAGCATGGTGGCGACTCTGGTTTTATTGACGTTAAGTTTATCCATAGCTTGATGGTCATGAATTTACCCCTACAACCTCCATTAAAGGATAAACTTGAAGATTTCATGGTGGACCATTCCGGTGAGGTCCACCAAAGAAGATGACTGGAGCTATGGCTCTGGTGCTGCGTTGGAACATCCGAGGCTATCTGATCCTTGTCTCACGTTTTAATCCTGGCCATTTCTTGTTTGAGTCGCTTTGATGCACGTTTGATTCAAGACCTTGGTGGTCCTTAGCGCGTGGCCATCAGATTTGCCACCTCAATTAATGAGGGAGATTTGATGGCCCTTGTTTATTCTTATTTTATTTTAATTTCTGATTTTAAGTTTAATCCTTTTATTTTATTTTATTCATAGAAATTTCATTTTTAATCCAAAAAATATGGGACTTTCACTAAAAATCTTTAAATATTTTCTTTTCCATATTTTGAATTAAAATCATTTTTTTGGATTAATTTTGATGTTTTTTGTGAATTAAATGATTTTTGACTTGGTTTTAAATATTTTAAAATACTTCTGACTTTTCAAAAATTCTATTTTTTTTTGTCTAAGGTCCTTTGACCTTGTTTGACCTAGGATAAATCCCTTGGACATTTATTTGATGATTTGAAGGGATTTGAGGCTTGGTCCATTTAAAAATGCATTTTAATTCATTTTAAAATTGATTTTTAATTGTTTAATTGATTAAAAATACGGTTGAGCCATTTGATTGACTTAGTGATGTTTGACTTTCTGTTTGCCCTTGGTCATGGTTGACTTGAACTTTTATTTGATCAATACTATTGGATTTAGGGGGTTGATAAAATGTACATTTCATCCCCTAAGATGAATTGATAGTATTGATCAGATGGATTTCCTCCTGTTATTAATTTGGGTTTCTATTTCCTCTCCCCTCTTCATATTCATCCCTATTATTCCTCAATCCATCATTGACCAACGAATTCTCTTCAAGTCAAATGCTGGTTGATTCATCAATGACTTTGTGTAATAGGAATCAACATGAGCCTGACTAAGATAGGTCCCTCCCACTTTAATTTTGTGTGTGGTATGTTTTAGGAGCTTGGTTCTTTGTACCAAGTCTCTAACATGCATTAACACCAATATCTTCATTGCCCGACCTCAGATAGTTGTGACTTCTACATAAATCCAATTACGATTGCTTAACATATAGTTAAATTTGTCCCGCAAGGCATGGCATTCTAGTAAGTGAGATTGTAAGTCTCACATTCTTCATGGTATTGTATGAAGACTTGAACTTTTTTCCATTCATGAGAGATAATGGCATACTTCTCATGGATGATGTCTTGGTTCATGTCTTCATACTTTTGAATTGGTGGTTGAGTATTCTCTAAAGAATGACTTAAACAAATGGAACTCTTCACTAACATTTGACTAACCTTTTATTAATATTGCTTTACTTTCTAGTCATTTACTTAGGGCAAATTTAAAATTCAGTACCTTTATCATTCATTGCCATTTACATTTCATGCATCTTGTTTATGTTTCAGGCAATTTCTTCTTTTCTCACTTGAGCCATATATTATGATTGTATATATTGCGTGCTTGTGATTTTTTTCTATTTGTGGTCTTAGGACCTTAAAATACTTAATAACAACAAAAACTCTAAAAAATATGTTGGTGGATTATTGGACTTGATCTGAACTCTTGGACTTAGAAGTAGGCAACATTACATATGCTTTAAAAGACTGGCCAATGCCATTATCTAAGACCGAGCTATCCTTGACTGTGCCTTTCATCTGATGCAAAGCTTGAGTGTCTTTGGTTCATCTGCTATATGGTCTCTATGTTTAAGTTGTTATTTTGACTTTGTGGTTGATATCTGATGATTGTTTCTGAGATTTTGCCAAGGATTATTTCATCTGGTGCATTGGAAGATATTGAAGACTGCTAGCTATTGGAGGGCTTGCTTGGATGTTATGGCCATCTTTATTTGATGCCAGGGCCTTTATATAATTGTTTGGATATTGCTTAGGTTTATTGTCTGCTCAAAAGTCCAAAGGAAATGGGTTTCTATCTGACATTCTTGTCTTGTGGATTGCTTACCATTGGTCATATCTTTTCAACTCTTAACTTTTAATTTTTGTCTAGGGTAGTCTCTTCATCTCCTCCCACTTCCTTAATTTTAAAATCTCTTCCTCTTTTAAAAAATCTTCTTTTGATGTGTTTTTTTAACTTAGACATGTTTTAATAATTAGAAACTTTGGTCTTATGCCAATGAATTTTCAAACTTTTTCTTAAATCAAATTTGTGAATAAACTTAATCATATTGACCTCAATCTCAAAAAGACAAAAGGGAATTAACAACTTCATTCAAATCTTTTGGCCATTTTGTGCCTTCTTCTTCTAAAAATTTGTTAGAATTAATTCACCAACTTATTTGAAATTTTTACCATGAACTACGGGGTTTTGATCCCTCATTTTTATGTTGTCATGGATAGATCACCCAGGTTCGGGTCCATAAGCAGTGATAATAGCCCTATGAAGACTCGCTTTCGTCAAACACAAAAATATAATTAATGAATTCTTTTATCATCCCCTCACTCTATTTTTTATCAAACATCTTTTTTGACAAAAACACTTGCACACAAAAAAGGGCTCCCTAGGAGTACCTAGGACACTTTGGGTGCTAACACCTTCCCTCTGTGTAACCAACCCCTTTACTTGTAATCTCTAGCATTTTGCTAATTTTGATTTGAAAACTTCTTATCGTTAGGTTTTGTTCGTACTTTTCCCTTTTCCTTTTGAAACAAATAAGGCGTGGTGGAGACTCTAATTTTTTTAATTGACGTTGGGTTTATCCATAGCTCGATGGTCATGAATTTACCGCTACATAAATAAAGTGTGACTCTGTTGTGGAGTAGTCCTCAGTGGGTTTAGCCTAATTTTGTGTGTGTATATTTGTATATTTGTTGTTTGCTTGTATATACTATTTGTGTGATACTCTACCTGTTGTGCTTGGTGATCTTTGTATGGTGAGATAAGTTCTAACCTGCACTTGAGTGCAATTAAGATAGAAGGATGGTATAGTCATGTTCAAATCGTGTGGAGTAGTGCTTAAAGAGTTGGATTGAGACCTATCTACTCAGTGGAGACCTCTTTGGAGTTACTGATGTCACACGAGTAAGTCGTGGATAGGTATTACTTTCTCTAACTTGGGGGTCTGGGAAGCTGAGGACCGTAGAACATATAACCCAACATGGCCTATTTAGGATGTCGTGCAGAGAATGTTCAAGTGTAGACTTGATAACAGTTGTTACGTGATACTATACTCATACGAGTTTCTCTTGAGAATACTATGGGTTGATGAGTCAGTCATCCAAACCTATAGTATCCGGTAGATGGGATCACGACTTTGGGAACTTTTTAGAACATGCTCTACAAGTTTTTATCCATAGTACACTCCTTTGGGATGGTTCTTAACCCGACTCCATGCTCGTGAGTCACAACAAACCCTTTGATTCTCAGTTGATCCGATCAGTCTCATCAATATCAATGGAACTTGGGTGTTGATAAGGTGAAAACCATAATCCACCAAAATGGATGATTGATCTTGATGACGACTCGATCCATTCCTTGACCTTTGTTTGTGTTTACCTTGTGTGTGATCCCTTGTGTGTGATTGTTGCATTCATGCGAATCATAACATTCATCACAACAATAAATTTTCAAGGAAATAAGGTCTTATTTGCAAAAAAAAATCAGGCCATGGATTGTGGATGAAGGAACACTAAAAAGCACGGTTTCAGATGTCCTGATTTGAAAGAGTTAAGGAAGCTGCCATCCTTTATATTTGATCCCTTGGACTTCAAGCAACGTCATGGGAATCTTTTGTCTGTATTATCTACTGATGTGGTTGAAAGACTCTTGAGTGTCTTGGTGCAGTTTTATGACCCTCTCTACGGATGCTTCACTTTTCCGGATTATCAGTCTGTGCCCATGTTAGAAGAGTATGCCCATCTCTTGGGTATGCCTGTATCTAACAAGGTACCTTTCAGTGGATTGGAGGAGATTATGAGATCTCAAATCATAACTGAAGCTCTTCATTTGAAGAAATTTGAGATTGATGCTAATTTGGTGAAGAAAAGAGGGATTATAGGGTTGACTTTTGAGTTTCTCATTAGGAGGGCTACTACTTTTGCTCAAGTCGGTAGCATGGGTGCTTTTGAAGTCATCTTTGTCTTGCTCATCCATGGTTTAACTTTGTTCCCTAACCTTGACGATTTTGTTGATGTTAACGCCATTAGAACTTTCTTGATTGGGAATCCTGTTCCTACTCTGTTAGGTGACATGTATTTCTCTTTCATCTGAGGAATTCTAAGGGTGGTGGAACCATTGTGTACTGTGTTTCTCTTTTGTACAAGTGGTTTATTTTGAACTTGCCTCAGACACATGCTTTCTTGGAGAACCGACAATGTCTATGATGGTGCCAGAGACTTATGTCTCTCACTAATAATGATATTGTTTGGTAGGATTTTGCATTGGGTAGCTTGGATATTATTGATAGTTATGGTGAATTATCTAATGTGCCTCTCGTTGGTACACAAGGAGGAATCAACTACAACCCAACATTGGCCCGTCGTCAGCTTGGGTTCCCCTTGAGAGATAAACCCAATACCATTCAGTTAGAGGGTCTATTTTATCATGAGGGTAAAGATCCCCAATATTTGAAGAACAGAATGATGCATGCTTGGCACAATATGCATAGGAAAGGAAGATCCGAGCTTGGTCCATGCAACTGTGTAGCTTTAGAAGCTTACATTATTTGGGTAAAGAAGAGAGCTTTGGAGCTCAAGATGTCGTACTCCTGCGAAAGAGCTATGTCTATGGTTATGGCTGAGCCATTAACTCTCCCTAACTAAGATATAGAGGAGTTGGAAGATGCACTCTCCAAGATGAAGCAATAGAGAGACTTATGGGAAGAGCGGTTCCATGCTTTGAATTGTAAGCATGTGGAGTTACAGTTTGAGTTGAGAGACAAAAATGCACTTATCAAGGTTCTTGAAGAGCGTGCGGTGAAGAGACAAAAAGAGTCAGAGGATTTATTTTCCTCCAGTATGCCTCAGACTTCCGATGCTTGGAAGAAGATTGTTGATCGACTCGTCCTCGAGAAAGCTCAGATGCAGATAGCCTTTGAGTCCGAGATCAGACGCATCCAGAGGAAGTATACTCCCTTGGCCAGTTCAACTTATTCAATTGCTAGGGATCCTTAAGATTATGGTTTTCCTTTTCTCTTGTATTTGTATCTTTTTGGTTTCTGAAATTATACTCAGTGTAATCCTTCCAAATTTTATGAATAAAAAGAGATCTTTATGGTCAATTGAATTGATATTATTATTGCTTACTATTGTTAATTGAAAATATTTGCAAATGAGACTTCATATGTTCCTTGAAATTAAAAACAATTAAAAACATTGCATTTCATGCATCATTTACATAACATGTTTTCTTCAGCCAAATGTCGTATGGGTTCTTCTTCTGTGTATCAATCAAGCTGACTTATCACTACTACACTCTTTCTAATCATGTGAAGAGAATGGAGCATCTTGAGCAATAGAATAGAGAGCTAAATGATGATATTGCTGCTCAGAATCAACCATCTCCACCTCCTGCAACTCCTCCTCCTTAGAGGACTGTTATTTCAGAGATTGCTTCAACGTATGTGCCTGTGGTAGCTAGCCAGTCTGGGCCTACCATGCCTGCTGGGTTCTGTAATACCCCAAAATTTACCCTTCATTTTTCCTGAAAAAAAAAAACGAAAAAAAATAAAATAATTTAATTAATTAATTAATTAATTAATTAATTAATTAAATAAATAAAATAAATAAATAAATAAAATATAACAAATTATTTTGGACTTGGGTCTCCCTCATTTGAGCCCATTACCCACGAAAATCAGTCTATAAATACTGAAGTTTCAGTAGAGGAAAACACACTTGGAGTTACACTGGGAGATTCACTGGAGAAAGAAGGAAGAGAAGCAAAACCCTGAGGAAAAGATAGTGAGAGAAAAGCCAACAGAGTTCAGAGCAACCTCCAAACCCTGAAAGGAACTCAACTTGTAAACCTCACGGGCGCAACTCAATCAAGCTCTCCAATCAGGTTTGCCCTATATCCATCATCTTTATGCCTTTAATTTGAATGCTCTAAATGTATGAGGTATTATGTGTGAATTTGATCCTTTTTTTGTGGGCCTTTTGTGAATTTTGATGGAATTATTCATGTGGTTACATTTTGATTTAGGGGCAACTCTGGGTTACCCTATTTTGTTTATTCTAACCTGTCTTGTGTTTCCATGGCATTGTTTTCTCTTGATTTCATCCTACTACTCTAACCCTTTGTCGAGTTTTGTGAGGGCTCACATGGCTTTCGCAGAGACACTCGCGTGGTTTCCCACTTTATTTGTGGGATACCCCCTGGAGTTTTATTCTGATTATTCGTGTTGACTGATTTCCTTTGACGGTCCAGCTGGAGACATTTCAGGGTTTCTTGCCCCTTTAACTGCTATAGCTTCGGATCTTTATCCGTGTGGTAATTTTTTCCCTTTCTCATACTTTATCGCTTTCTTAGCTGGAAGACCTCGATAGGAGGCAATGTTTGAGCCCCTTGGTGGCATTTTACTTTGAGATACATGTTTTGTGTTTTGTATTCATATCCCTGCAGGTAGCGCGGTTCCTTCGTCAATGACTGCCTTTTTGCCCTCGAGCATCCCAAACCCTAAAACCCAAAGCAACACGTTTACTCCTTCTACTACAGGCGAGTAAGTCTCCAAAGGTCGAGCATCCGGTAGATTGCGTAGTAACGTTGTTCGTCCAAAACCCAATCCCTAACCCCGTAGTTAGCCGAACTACGGCTTGCTCTGATTCTCATTCTAGATGAGATACGTAGGCATAAGACGCGATGTCTTAGCGAGCACACATCCCCCCAACTCATAGGTCAGCCGAGCTACGAAGACTCTGATTCTCATATTCATATGAGATACGTATGCAGTGGATGCGACATCCGCGCGAGTCATTTCTCTTAACCTTTTAAGTAAATAAACACATTAGGTAAACCCGCACCCTTTAGACAAAAACTACAAAAGTGGATCCCGTAGAGTACTATGGATGCGTAGGGGTGCTAATACCTTCCCTTCGCATAACCGACTCCCGAACCCAAGATTTGGTTGCGAGACCCCGTCTTGTCCTTTCCTTTTTTCAGGTTTACTTCGAGCGTTTCCTTTCCCTCCTTTGGGATGAATAACGCACGGTGGCGACTCTTCTGTCTTTTTCTTTCGCCGGTTGTTTTTTCGCGCACTGTATTTTTCAGGTTGCGACAGCTGGCGACTCTGCTGGGGACTTTAAGAAGTTGACCTCTTGCTGGTCCATCTTCCCTAAGCGAGTCCCTCCTAGCTTTTGTAGTTTGTTTGTTTATTGGGTGTTCATGCTTTTGTACAGTTATTTATTTACCTGCTTTACCTTATTACATTGTGTACATATCATTGTTGTATCTGTTTCTGTTGGCTGGCTGCTTGGTGATCTTTGTGAGATGAGTTCTATACCCGAACTCGAGTGCACTTAAGATAGGAGAATGGCACAGTCCTGTCAACTTGTGTGGAGTATTCCTTAGCGAGTTGACTTGCAAGCCCATTCACTTGGTGGAGGTCTTGTTGAGATCAATAATGTCACATAAGTAAGTTGTGGTTAGACATTACTTGTTCCAATATAGACCTAAGAAGCCAAGAACCTTAGTTTACCTAACCCATCTTGGCCTATTCGTAGGACGTAGTGCGAAAGTCGTTCAAATGTAAGATTTGATACGATTGTTACGCGATACTACACTCATAAGAGTCTCTCTTGAGAATATTGTTGGAATACGAGTAGTCGTTCCTCTAATAATATCCGAAAGATGGGATTATGACTATGGGAACCTTTTGTAGAACATGTTTGGCAGGTTTAAACCTTAGTACACTCCTTTTGGGTGGTTCTTAACCTAAACTCCATGCTCGTGACTTGCGACAAACCCTTGATTCATGGTTGATCCGATCAGGTATCCTTAATATCAATGAAACTCGGGTATTGATAAGGTGTAAACCATAATCCGCCAAAATGGGTGGTTGATATTAAGGATAACATGATCCATCCCATGACCTTTGTTTGGTGTGCTCTTAATTTCTCTCCAGACAGTGCAACCTGACAGATGTTCAAGCAGATACAGCAATCCTGATTGACATACCACTGCATTGCATTCACATCATCACATCATTTGCATTCATATCATTTAACACATGTTTATCCTTTTCAAGGGGGTTTAAATCTTCTTCTTGATTCTAGTCGGGGTTTTCTTCTTACGCTGTTTATCAAATGTGAGACTGGAATCAAGGAGGTAGAATACCTTTTGGAATTGATAAACATGTCATTGCATTTGCATAGTCATCCGCATGTCTTGCATAACAGGTACCGCCACGGTGTTCTCAGTTTGTTTGGTGTCCCACTAGCAGGATAGCTGACTCAGACATTCATCGATACGGTACCCGAAGGAATCAACAGAGAGCAATGGAGAGCCTACAAGCAGAGCTCGCCGAGATGAAGATTCGCATGAATCAATTCATGGATTTGGTTCAAGGGGTGGCTCAAGGACAGCAGGAGCTTAGATTGTTGGTACAGAGGGATCCCCCTATTACTCAACCGGAGACGTTGGCTGATCCTCCAGCTGGAGAGGCTAATGGTCCCAATGGACCAGGGCCTATCCCGATCCCGCGTATCAACCTAGATCAACAACCCATTCAGGATGGTCAGGATGATCAGTTCCCTTTGCTTCAGGAAGACTTTGGCATAGACCCCATGTTTAAAAGATTGGAAGAGAGGTTGAAAGCAGTGGAAGGACAGAATCCTCTGGGAGTAGATGTTCTGACTTGGGGCTGGTCCCAGGTGTGCGAGTGCCACCGAAATTCAAGGTCCCGATATTTGACAAATACAATGGCAGCTCTTGCCCCAAAACTCACGTGCAAGCCTATTTCCGAAAAATGGTTGCATACTCTGACGACGAGAAGCTACTTATGTACTTCTTCCAGGACAGCCTGGCTGGGGCATCCTTGGAATGGTATATGAGGCTGGACAGAGCCCACATCCGTTGCTGGAGGGATTTGACGGAGGCTTTCGTGAAGCAGTACCAGTATAATGCAGACATGGCTCCGGACAGAACTCAACTTCAGAATCTGTCTCTTAAAAGCAATGAGTGCTTCAGGGAATACGCTCAACGCTGGAGGGATACAGCTTCCCGTTTTCAGCCTCCTATGTTGGAAAAGGAAATGGCCAACATGTTCATGAATACGCTGCCTGGACCTTATCTGGAGCGTCTGGTGGGGTGCAATGCTTCCAACTTTGCTGATGTGGTCTCTACCGGAGAAAGGGTGGAGAATTACCTAAAGACCTATAAGAGCCAAAATGGAGTTGGATCCTCATCAGGGGTGAAGAAGCCGTTCATTCAGGGACAGAAGAGGAGAGAAGGGGATGCAAGTGCCATATCTTCTTATCATAACAGGGATAACCGGAGGAATAATTTTCAGAATTATCATCAGCAACCGTATGTTGCGGCTGTGACCATTCCAGCTGCAACACCACTACAACAACGACAATCACAACGTCAACCAGCTCAGTATCAACAGCAGCAACAACCGGGTAACAGACCCGCTTATCAACAGAGGCAAAGGATGATGGACCGGCGTTTCGACACCCTTCCAATGTCGTACGCCCAGTTACTTTCTAGTCTTCAACAACTACAACTTGGGCAATTGCGCACTCTGGCTCCTCCTGTTGGTAGACTTCCGGTGGGTTACGACGCCAACGCTAGGTGTAGCTTCCACTCTGGGGCACCTGGCCATGACATTGAGAACTGCAAAGCTTTTAAGCACGTAGTTCAGGACCTCATAGATTCAAAGGCCATCGACCTTGCACCAGCTCCGAATGTCGTCAACAATCCCATGCCCCAGCATGGTGGTGCGAACGTTAATTTGGTAGAGGGAGAAGCCAAGTCCATTAAGGATGTGTTGAAGTTGAAGACTCCATTGTTGGATATCAAAGGATGCTTGCTAAAGGCCGATGTTTTCCCCGGTTGTGGGAAGGCTTGTTTGGATTGTGCTACTCAGGGCGGAGGTTGTTTGAAGTTACAGCAGGGTATCCAGGCCTTGCTCGATAAAGGTATCCTCCAGGTTGAAGATTTGTCTGTCCAAGAGTCTGTGGAAGGGGTTGAGGAAGAAGAGTTTGAAGATGCTACTGATGAATTCGCAGATGTTGTTCCTACTGATTCTGTAATCCATGATGTAACTGAAATGGATTCCGATGTTTCAGATGTGTGTACTTCAACGCCTCAGACTCATCAGGGGCCGATCACTTTCTCCAGTGCTGGCATCATTCAGTATGGTCAAGTCTCTGCAGTCGACGAAGAAGATGGGGATAGTGATTGTGACATTGACAACTGGGTGCGTCCGAAGATCCCGGGTGAAGTCATCAACAATTGGTCTTCTGAAGAGATTATCCAAGTCACTCTTCTTGAAGAGTAATTTTCTTTGTTTATTCATGCATATCCAAGTCTTACGTTCCGCCCAGAGCGTAATGACTCATTGTAGGGCCCATCTATGTGACAATTGCATTTTTATCATAAATAAAGGACGTCTTTTTGCATTCAAATATTTCGTTCCCTGTCTTTCTATTTTTGCAGTTTTTCAAAATAAAAAAAATGGCAATGTTTTGTTTAGTTTTCACTTCTTGTTCACACTCATAAGCACATACCATCACTCATGCAGATGCACAACACCGGATCCTATTGATAACGGTTCTGCTATGGCTCGCTTCGACTTTGAAAATCCAATCTTTCAAGCTGAAGAAGAGGGTGATGAAGACTGTGAACTCCCTGAAGAGCTTACCAGGTTATTAAAACAAGAGGAAAGGGTTATTCAACCGCATCAAGAGTCTGTTGAAGTGATTAATCTCGGCACCGAGGACACCAAGAGAGAAATCAAGATAGGGGCTGCTTTAGAAGATGATGTGAAGAAAGGGCTGATTGAATTGCTGCAAGAATATGTTGACATCTTCGCCTGGTCTTATCAGGACATGCCTGGGCTGGACACAGACATCGTGGTACACCGCTTGCCTCTCAAAGAAGGTTGTCCTCCGGTCAAGCAGAAGCTCAGAAGAACAAGACCAGAGATGGCTGTCAAGATAAAGGAAGAAGTGCAAAAGCAGTTGGATGCAGGGTTTCTAGCAGTCACCAATTATCCTCCATGGGTTGCAAACATCGTCCCAGTACCTAAGAAGGACGGAAAGGTACGGATGTGTGTCGACTACCGGGATCTGAACAGAGCTAGCCCTAAAGATGATTTCCCATTACCTCACATCGACGTTTTGGTGGATAATACAGCTCAATTCTCGGTATTCTCCTTCATGGATGGCTTTTCTGGCTATAACCAAATCAAGATGGCACCAAAAGACATGGAAAAGACAACTTTCATAACCCCATGGGGCACCTTCTGCTACAAGGTGATGCCGTTTGGTCTGAAAAATGCCGGAGCAACATATCAGCGAGCAATGGTGACTCTGTTCCATGATATGATTCATCATGAAATCGAGGTTTATGTGGACGATATGATTGCCAAATCTCAGACAGAAGAAGAACATTTGTTGAATTTGTAGAAACTGTTTGAGCGTTTGAGGAAATTCAAACTGAGACTTAATCCGAATAAGTGCACTTTCGGGGTGAGATCGGGAAAATTGCTGGGTTTTATTGTTAGCGGAAAAGGGATTGAGGTGGATCCTGACAAAGTAAAAGCAATACAGGAAATGTCTGAGCCAAGAACAGAGAAGCAAGTCCGTAGTTTCTTAGGGAGGTTGAACTACATTGCAAGGTTCATCTCTCACCTAACAACCACGTGTGAGCCAATTTTCAAATTGCTGAGGAAAGATCAGGCTATCAGGTGGAATGAAGATTGTCAAAGGGCTTTCGAGAAGATAAAAGAGTATCTACAGAAATCTCCAATCCTTATACCTCCAGTTCCTGGGAGACCTCTGATAATGTACCTGTCAGTGACCGAGAACTCGATGGGGTGTGTATTGGGACAGCATGACGAGTCTGGTCGAAAAGAGCATGCCATATACTACCTTAGCAAAAAGTTTACCGACAGTGAAATCAAATATTCGCAGCTTGAGAAAACTTGTTGTGCTTTGGCCTGGGCTGCTCGCCGACTGAGACAGTATATGTTGAACCATACTACCTTGTTGATTTCTAAGATGGATCCAGTAAAATACATCTTTGAGAAGCCGGCTCTCACCGGACGTGTTGCCCG
Organism: Lathyrus oleraceus; assembly: GCF_024323335.1. Taxonomy (NCBI): domain Eukaryota; kingdom Viridiplantae; phylum Streptophyta; class Magnoliopsida; order Fabales; family Fabaceae; genus Lathyrus; species Lathyrus oleraceus. The sequence continues at coordinate 421,222,585 of NC_066583.1, forward strand.
TTGGCAGATGATTTTAACAGAGTATGATATCCAGTATACGTCATAGAAGGCCATCAAAGGGAGTATTCTGTCAGACTACCTTGCCGAGCAACCGATTGATGATTATGAGCCAATGAAGTTTGAATTCCCTGATGAAGACATCATGTTCCTCAAGATGAAAGACTGTGAAGAGCCAGTTGTTGAGGAGGGACCTGATCCAAACGAAAAGTGGACTTTGTTGTTTGATGGGGCTGTCAATGCTAGAGGTAGTGGAATTGGCGCTGTTATTACTACTCTGAAAGGTGCCCACATACCTTTCACCGCTCGTTTGACTTTTGAGTGCACAAATAATGAAGCTGAGTACGAGGCCTGTATCTTGGGTATTGAGCAAGCCATCGATCTAAGAATCAAAACTCTGGACATCTTCGGAGATTCAGCTCTGGTGATCAATCAAGTAAATGGTGATTGGAATACTCTCCAGCCCACTCTGGTCCCCTATAGAGATTACACGAGAAGACTGTTGACTTTCTTCACAACAGTAAAATTGTATCATATACCTCGTGATGAGAACCAGATGGCAGACGCACTTGCTACTCTATCCTCCATGATCAAGGTAATTCGTTGGAACCATGCTCCCAGGATCGATGTGATGCGCCTTGACAGGGCCGCGCATGTGTTTGCTGCTGAACTGGTAGTCGATGACAAGCCCTGGTATCACGATATCAAGTGCTTTCTGAAGAATCAAGAGTACCCTGCAGGGGCATCCAACAATGACAGAAAGACTTTGAGAAGATTGGCAGGCAGTTTCTTCTTGAACAAAGACGATGTGTTGTATAAGAGGAACTTCGACATGGTTTTGCTCAGATGTGTGGACAGACACGAGGCGGACATGTTAATGCAGGAAGTTCATGAAGGTTCCTTCGGTACTCATGCCGGCGGACATGCAATGGCTAAGAAATTGTTGAGAGCGGGTTATTATTGGATGACCATGGAATCAGATTGTTTCAAGTATGCTCGGAAGTGTCATAAATGCCAGATTTATGCTGATAAGATGCATGTACCGCCAAATCCTCTGAATGTGATGTCTTCGCCGTGGCCGTTTGCCATGTGGGGCATTGACATGATTGGAAAGATTGAGCCGACTGCTTCCAATGGGCATCGCTTCATCCTTGTTGCCATCGACTATTTCACCAAGTGGGTCGAGGCAGCGTCGTTCGCGAATGTCACCAGACATGTGGTTGCCCGTTTCATCAAGAAAGAAATCATTTGTCGCTATGGGATTCCCGAAAGAATCATTACTGATAATGGTTCTAATCTCAACAACAAAATGATGAAGGAGTTGTGTCAGAACTTCAACATTCAGCATCACAACTCTTCCCCTTACCGCCCTAAGATGAACGGCGCTGTTGAGGCGGCAAATAAGAACATAAAGAAGATTGTGCAGAAGATGGTCGTCACGTACAGAGATTGGCATGAGATGCTACCTTTCACCTTGCATGGGTACCGTACTTCAGTACGTACATCGACCGGGGCAACCCCCTACTACCTTGTGTATGGTATGGAAGCAGTCCTACCTGTTGAAGTGGAGATCCCTTCTCTAAGAGTCTTGTTGGATATCAAGCTAGACGAAGCTGAATGGATTCGGACAAGGTTCAATGAGTTGAGTCTTATCAAAGAGAAGCGAATGGCAGCCATTTGTCATGGGCAGTTGTATCAGAGTCGGATGAAGAGAGCCTTTGATCAGAAAGTGCGTCCTCGTTGTTTCCAAGTCGGAGATTTAGTTTTGAAAAGGATCCTTCCTCCTCAGACAGATCGCAGGGGCAAGTGGACTCCTAACTATGATGGACCGTATATCGTGACCAAGGTTTTTGATGGTGGGGCTTTAATGCTTGCAACTATGGATGGTGAAAACTTCACTTCCCCTGTGAACTCAGACGCAGTTAAAAAATACTTCGCATAAAATAGACCCGCTGGACAGTAAAAAGAGTAGTCCAGGCAAAAATGGGCATCCCGACGAACCAAGAAAATGAAAAGGTTCGGGCAAAAATTAGGGATTAAAAATGAAAAGATCGTACACCCGGTAAGTTGAAAACCTGAAAAGGCAACTTAGGCAAAAATGGGTATCCCGGTGGATTGAAAACCCGAAAAGGGCGATCCAAGCAAAAGTTAGGGATTAAGCGAATGACTGCGTTCTGAGTAGTTCTAAATCTCATCTCGTGCCAATGACTAGAAATTTTTGAAGGATAGGAAACAGTCCAATCACTCTTTCAGAAGGCTGATTATCTGGAGGATCTTGAAGACGAGCAAGTCATAGCAGAATTGGAACCCAATAGAAATCCATTTCACATTGCCATTAGATTAATTTCTGTTTTTATCTATTGTGCGATTACCTCTTTCCAGGGATTGCTTCCTAATGTAAATGCCTATTCAGAGGCCATTCAATCAATAAAATCATGTTATTCAGTATATCTCTGTTTTCATTTTCATTTTACTATTTTGTTTGCAAAAATGACGTTCGAATTTTTGATAAACATTGCATCATGACACATAAGGGCTTTACAGGTACAGGCTTAATAAACATTTAAAATTGCCTTAAATTTTAAGTGCTTTGGATCGTCTATTGAGAACAGATACCCTCGGGGCATTTCCTTAAAATCTCCTGCAGATGGTCGTGAAAATCTTCCCCAGTGAAGTCGCCAACAGACGAATTCAGTGTCTTGACCCTGCAGAGCTGATCAGAGTGTTGGATTCTTCAATCCCCAGCAGTTTCTCACCACCGTACTTCCCCAAGCGGTTGTTTCAAGACATACACTCCCCAGTAGAGTTGACAGTGTCAGACTATATATCCCCAGCGGAGTTGACAGTGCCAGACTGTATCTTCCCAGCAGAAGTGGCTGCTCCTTAGAGTTCGATGCCAGATCGATAATCCCAATGCCAGATCCATGGTTTCTTTCCTTGAAGCAGAACCTCGGTACTGTATCAGTGTTTGCTCCCCCTGCTGAGTCATCTCTCGCAAATCGTGGTTGCCAGAACCATTGTAGCTTTCCTCAGCAGCAGGCTTCCAATGCCATTCTTTCCCCGATCAGAGTCTCGGTATGGCCAGAACACCGCATGGCTAGTCATCTCCCCACAGAGTTCTTTGCGCTGTGCATCTCCAACAGCCTTGCCAGGGTCCAGAAGATGGTGATCATTTCTCCAGCAGATCCCTTGCCTCAGCTTGGCATTCTACCCAGCATTTCGCATCCCTGCATGTAGAATCATATTGCATTGCATCCTTCCAAATCGCGTAGCATTTCCATTTTCATGGAGCATTACGCCATTGAAAAATTCAAACATACGCATGTAAGCATAAAACATTCTCGGTATCCCAAGTGATAAGCTAGAAGTTGTTTCCAGTACTCAGACTGAAGATTATTCATTACTTACCTTTGTTATCCCTAGCAAGTGTCATTGGCCCATGCGCCGCCTCTATTATTATTCCCTATTTCTGCCAATGCTGACAGGCATGAAGTTTTCCGGTATCCAGACCGAAGTGGCATTCAGGCCAATTTTCCGATATTCAGATCGAAGAAGTTTCCGACGTTCAGGTCGATGCAACTTGTGGCATTCAGGCCAGTTTTCCGGTATCCAGACCGAAGTGGCATTCAGGTCAGTTTTCCGGTATCCAGACCGAAGTGGCATTCAGGTCAGTTTTCCGGTATCCAGACCGAAGTGGCATTCAAGCCAGTTTTCCGGTATCCAGACCGAAGTGGCATTCAGGCCAGTGTTCCGATGTTCAGATCGAAGAAGTTTCCGACGTTCAGGTCGATGCAACTTGTGGCATTCAGGCCAGTTTTCCGGTATTCAGATCGAAGTGGCATTCAGGCCAATTTTCCGATATTCAGATCGAAGTGGCATTCAGGCCAATTTTCCGATGTTCAGATCGAAGAAGTTTCCGACGTTCAGGTCGATGCAACTTGTGGCATTCAGGCCAGTTTTCTGGTATTCAGATCGAAGTGGCATTCAGGCCAATTTTCTGATATTCAGATCGAAGTGGCATTCAGGCCAATTTTCCGATGGTCAGATCGAAGAAGTTTCCGACGTTCAGGTCGATGCGACTTGTGGCATTCAGACCCATTTTCCGATGTTCAGATCGAAATCCTTTCCAGTATTCAGACTGATGAGCGGCATTCAAGCCATGGTTATTTCTGTGTTACCATTTATTTTGGTATCCAGTTTAACATTCTTTTTCGATATTCAGACTGACTCTCACCGTACCAGACGAATTCTTCTTTCAAGACCACCTCTTTGCTGATTCTGACAGACATTGTTACTTCACTTCACTTCAGTGCAAATTTTTGGGCTTTTATTGTATTCAATCCCTTGATACCTCGAAAGTACGAAAGCAGCTGCCATCTTCTTTCCGGGTCTCCAGTTGATTGAATAGGGGCAGCTGTAATACCCCAAAATTTACCCTTCATTTTTCCTGAAAAAAAAAAAAACGAAAAAAAATAAAATAATAATAATTTAATTAATTAATTAATTAATTAATTAATTAATTAATTAAATAAATAAAATAAATAAATAAATAAAATATAACAAATTATTTTGGACTTGGGTCTCCCTCATTTGAGCCCATTACCCACGAAAATCAGTCTATAAATACTGAAGTTTCAGTAGAGGAAAACACACTTGGAGTTACACTAGGAGATTCACTGGAGAAAGAAGGAAGAGAAGCAAAACCCTGAGGAAAAGATAGTGAGAGAAAAGCCAACAGAGTTCAGAGCAACCTCCAAACCCTGAAAGGAACTCAACTTGTAAACCTCACGGGCGCAACTCAATCAAGCTCTCCAATCAGGTTTGCCCTATATCCATCATCTTTATGCCTTTAATTTGAATGCTCTAAATGTATGAGGTATTATGTGTGAATTTGATCCTTTTTTTGTGGGCCTTTTGTGAATTTTGATGGAATTATTCATGTGGTTACATTTTGATTTAGGGGCAACTCTGGGTTACCCTATTTTGTTTATTCTAACCTGTCTTGTGTTTCCATGGCATTGTTTTCTCTTGATTTCATCCTACTACTCTAACCCTTTGTCGAGTTTTGTGAGGGCTCACATGGCTTTCGCAGAGACACTCGCGTGGTTTCCCACTTTATTTGTGGGATACCCCCTGGAGTTTTATTCTGATTATTCGTGTTGACTGATTTCCTTTGACGGTCCAGCTGGAGACATTTCAGGGTTTCTTGCCCCTTTAACTGCTATAGCTTCGGATCTTTATCCGTGTGGTAATTTTTTCCCTTTCTCATACTTTATCGCTTTCTTAGCTGGAAGACCTCGATAGGAGGCAATGTTTGAGCCCCTTGGTGGCATTTTACTTTGAGATACATGTTTTGTGTTTTGTATTCATATCCCTGCAGGTAGCGCGGTTCCTTCGTCAAGGACTGCCTTTTTGCCCTCGAGCATCCCAAACCCTAAAACCCAAAGCAACACGTTTACTCCTTCTACTACAGGCGAGTAAGTCTCCAAAGGTCGAGCATCCGGCAGATTGCGTAGTAACGTTGTTCGTCCAAAACCCAATCCATAACCCCGTAGTTAGCCGAACTACGACTTGCTCTGATTCTCATTCCAGATGAGATACGTAGGCATAAGACGCGATGTCTTAGCGAGCACACATCCCCCTAACTCATAGGTCAGCCGAGCTACGAAGGCTCTGATTCTCATATTCAGATGAGATACGTATGCAGTGGATGCGACATCCGCGCGAGTCATTTCTCTTAACCTTTTAAGTAAATAAACACATTAGGTAAACCCGCACCCTTTAGACAAAAACTACAAAAGTGGATCCCGTAGAGTACTATGGATGCGTAGGGGTGCTAATACCTTCCCTTCGCATAACCGACTCCCGAACCCAAGATTTGGTTGCGAGACCCCGTCTTGTCCTTTCCTTTTTTCAGGTTTACTTCGAGCGTTTCCTTTCCCTCCTTTGGGATGAATAACGCACGGTGGCGACTCTTCTGTCTTTTTCTTTCGCCGGTTGTTTTTTTCGCGCACTGTATTTTTCAGGTTGCGACAGGTTCCCCTGGGGAATGCCACCCAAATTTTTGCCTGAAGGGTATGCTCCAACCTTTGCTTCTCTATCGGCATTTAGCTTGGTCCTGTCTGTGCCTCCTCCTATTGTGCATACTATGCCTCGTATCGAGGAAACCATCTACCATTTTGAGCCTTCTGAGGTCCCCGATGTTTATGAGAAGATGGACGAGATGAAAGATTAGTTTCTTGAGTTGCGAAAGGAATTGAAGACCTTAAGAGGGAAGGATTTGTTTGGTAATAATGCTGTTGAGCTGTGTTTGGTGCCTAATGTCAAGATCCCGGTGAAGTTCAAGGTCCCAGACTTTGAAAAGTATAAAGATAATAATCAGCTACTCATCCACTACTTCCATGACAGTTTAACTGGTGCTGCACTTTGGTGGTATATGGGATTGGAAAGTGCTAGTGTACGCACTTTTAATGACTTGGGCGAGGCCTTTGTCAAACAATACAAGTATAATGTTGATATGGCTCTGGATCGGGATCAGTTGAGATCAATGTCCCAAAAAGAGAAATAAACATTCAAGGGGTACGCTCAAAGATGGAGAGAGTTGGCTGCTCAAATTAGTCCACCTCTGGAGGAGAAAGAAATGACCAAGATCGTTTTGACGACACTGAGTTCATTTTACTATGAACACATGAATTTTAGTGCTCCTAATGATTTCATCGGAATGGTGAAGATGGAGATGCTGTTGGAAGAAGGAGTCCGAAAGGGACGGTTATCCAAAGATTATGCTTCGGCGAGCAAGAAATAAGGTGGTAGTTTCTCTAGAAAGAAGGAAGGAGAAACCAATGCAGTGTCTGCAGGGAGGCAGAGAAGGCATCTTGTGAGGAAGAATTACCAGTACCGTCAACATCATCATGAAGTATCATCAATAATTCCCGTGTTTACCAATAATTCAACAAATCAATAAGTTCTTGTTCAGCAACAACATCACAACAACCACAACAATATACCAACTACAACAACATAAACAATCATTATTAGAACTTTGAGAGGAAGAAGGTCTCTTTTGACCCTATTCCTACGACATATGCAAAACTATATCCTTCTTTGGTTGTCAAGAATATGATTCAACCAAGAAATCCTCCACAAACTCCTGAACCATCGCCATAATGGTTCAAACCTGACTTGCACTGTGCTTTTCACAAGGGAGCTCCTGGTCATGATATTGGAAACTGTTATCCATTAAAGTATGAGGTTCAAAAACTAATTAAGAGAGGTATGGTGTCCTTTGAGGATAGAGCGCCTAATGTTAAAGGAAATTCGTTGCCTGCTCATGGCAATGCTTTTGTGAACATCGTAGACGGCTGTCCTGGAAAGTTCAGGGTCTTTGATGTGCGCAGTATCTGAAGGTCGTTGGTGGAAATTCATCGGGATTTTTGCCTGGTAAGTGATTTTGAACAAGACCATGATGGTTGTGTTATTTGCAACGTCAACCCTCGAGGATGTGTAATTGTTAAGAGGAATATTAAAAAACTAATGGATGAAAATGTTATTCAGGTTCAACAATCCAGATATATGGGGAATAATGTAAATGTTATCATGCCGGTGTTCAAAACCCCTGAGCGGGTAGTTATTGAGTTTGACAGCAGCAACAGCAAGAATGTTAATAGATCGGTATCATCGTTGGTTATACGGTTAGCGGGCCCCTCCCCCTATTCATCCGATAAAGTTGTGCCATATAAGTACAATGCCACCATGATTAAGAATGGGTGAGAGGTTCCTCTTCCCACTGCAAATCCAGTGGTAAGCATTGTAGATGTAGTGAACGTGACCCATAACGATGGTGTTTTTGGCCCTGTATCTCCAAAAATTGTGGAAGATGTTTCAGTGGATAAGAAAGCAGAAGTTCCTACAGTTGATCCGGTTAGTGGTACAACTTGTCAGTCTGGTGAATCCAGTAGGTTGAAAGCTAATGATGATGATGAGGTACTTCGTTTGATCAAAAAAAGTGAATTCAATGTTGTGGAGAAGTTTCTCCAAACACCACCAAAGATTTATGTGTTGTCATTACTGATGAATTCTGAAGCATATAGAGAGGCTTTGCAGTAAGTATTGGAGCAAGGCTATGTAGAGCATGATGTTACTGTGGATTAATTTGACCACATTGTTGCAAACATTACTTCCTGTAATAACCTGAGCTTTTGCGATAAAGAACTTCCGGAGGAAGGTAGAAATTACAACTTGGAGCTCCACATTTCAATAAAATGCAAAGAGGATGCTCTGTCTAATGTATTGGTTGATACTGGTTCGTCATTAAATGTGTTTCCCAAGTTAACTCTAGTAAGACTATCATATCAAGGGGCACTGATGAGCTACAATGGTGTTGTGGTTTAAGCATTTGATGGTTCCCGGAAAGCTATCCTTGGAGAGGTGGATCTTCTAGTTAAGATAGGTCCGTGTGATTTTCAAATTACTTTTCAAGTAATGGACATCCATCCGGCCTACAGCTATTTGTTGGGAGGCCACAGATCCACGACACTGGTGCCATAACGTCTACTTTGCACCAGAAGTTGAAATTTGTTAAGAACGGAAAGCTCGTCGTTATTGGTGGGGAGAAAGCACTTCGAGTGAGCCATTTGTCATCCTTCACCTATGTGGAAGCTGAGGAAGAGGTTGGAACGTTGTTACCAAGCTTTGTCTATTACTAATGAATTAAAGAAGACTGGGGCATCCATGTCTTCTCTGAAGGATGCACAAGAGTTTATTTAGGATGGAAGCACCGACAGGTGGGGTCATGTTATAGAAGTTGTTGAGAAGAAGAACAAAGTTGGTCTGGGATTTCAGGAAGGGCCATTCAACGCCAACGTCAAGGATATGCAACAAGTTTTTCCCAGTGGAGGGTTCATTCACGAGGATGATCAACACTCAGCTGGAATTATTGAAGTCGGAGATGAAGATGAAGCTTGTGCCAATTTTGTGACACACGGACGGACTTGCAACAATTGGGTTGCTGTTGATGTGCCTGTTGTTATGCATCGTTCAAAGTAATTTGTTTTATTGGTTAAGTAAAATCCTTCTCCTATACCTCAGGGAGAAGTGAAACATTGTTGGGCATTTTCAATATTATCATCAATAAAAATACAATTTTATTCATCCATATCTTTGATGTTCATTTTTACTTTTTGCCTTTTTATGAGAATGGTAATCACAAAAAAGATAAATAAGCAACAATTTTTCCCATATCTGCATAATATTTGTTTTCACTCCATTTCTCTAAAATAAAAATATTAAATGATTATGCAAGTTTGTTCTCAAACCCATTGAATATAATGATCCTACTCCCTCTCCAAACTTTGACTTCCCTGTGTTTGAAGCTGAGGAAGAGAATGATGATGAAGATGTGTCTTATGAGTTGTCCCATTTACTTGAGCATGAGGAAAAAGCCATTCAGCCACTTGAAGAGCATATTGTATTAGTCAACTTGGGTTCCGAGTATGATCTGAAGGAAGTCAAGATTGGGTCTCAAATTGTCCAAAGGTTAAGAAGGGGTTGGTTGATCTTCTATATGAGTATTCTGATGTGTTTGTTTGGTCCTATCAAGATATGCCTGGTTTGGATTTTGAGATTGTGGAGCATAGCTTGCCTTTGAAGCCAAAATGTTTGTCGGTTAAGCATAAATTGAGAAGAACTCATCGTGATATGGAAGTGAAGATTAAGGAGGAAGTGCAGAAGAAGATTGATATGAGTTTCCTTGTTACCTCCATGATATGATGCATAAAGAGATTGAAGTCTACGTTGATGATATGATTGCTAAATCAAAGACTGAAGAAGAGCATGTTGAGCATATGTTGAAGTTATTCCAGCGTTTGAGGAAATATAAACTCCGCTTGAATCCCAATAAGTGTAATTTTGGTGTTCACTATGGTAAGTTGTTGGGATTTATTTTCAGCGAGAAGGGTATTGAAGTTGATCCTGCCAAGGTCAAAGAAATACAAGAGATACCTGCGCCAAAAACTGAGAAGCAAGTCAGAGGTTTTCTCGGCCACTTGAATTATATATCAAGGTTTATATTGCGTATGACTGCCACATGTGCGCCTATATTCAATCTCCTTCAGAAAGATCAGTCTTGTGATTGGACCGAGGATTTCCAGAAAGCTTTTGACAGTATCAAGGAATATCTGCTTGAGCCTCCGATTTTGTCTCCGCCTATTAAAGGAAGATCGTTGATCATGTATTTGATTATGCTGGAAGAGAGTATGGGTTGTGTTCTTGGTCATCAAGATGAATCCGGTAAGAAAGAATATGTAATTTACTACCTCAATAAGAAGTTCATCGACTGTGAGACTCGGTATTCTATGCTTGAGAAGACATGTTGTGCATTGGCTTGAGTTGCTAAGCGTCTGTGCCAGTATATGTTGAATCATACTACTTGGTTGATATCCAAAATGGATCCAATAAAGTATATTTTTGAGAAGCCTGCTTTAACTAGGAGGATCGCCCGTTGGAAGATGTTGTTATTAGAGTATGATATTGAATACCGATCTCTCAAAAAGATATCAAAGGTTATCTTGGCTGAATATTTGGCTCACTAACCTATTGAAGATTTTTAGTCAGTGCAATATGATTTTCCTAACAAAGAGATTTTGTACTTGAAGATGAAAGATTGTGATGAAACATTGCTTGAAGAAGGGCCAGAACCTGGTTCCCGCTGGAGCGTGGTATTTGATGGAGCTGTTAATTCGTATGGTAATGGCATTGGGGCAATGATTATTACTCCTCAAGGCACTCATTTTTTGTTTACAACTAGATTGACCTTCAAGTGTACAGACAATATGGATGAGTATGAAGCTTGCATTATGGGGCTTGAAGAGGCCATTAATCTCAGAATTAAATATCTTGACGTCTATGGAGATTCAAATTTAGTAGTCAATCAGATCAAAGGTGAATGGGAGACGAATCAGCCCGATTTAATATCGTATAGAGATTATGCAAGGAGAATTTCAACTTTCTTTATAAAGATTTAGTTTCATCATATCCCTCGAGATGAAAGTCGGATGGTAGATGCTCTTGCAACGTAGACTTCCATGATTGTGGTGAATTTTTGGAATGAACTTCCCAATTTAACTGTAATGCATCTTGATAGGCCAACTCATGTGTTTGATGTTGAAGAGGTCAAAGATGAGAAGCCATGGTATTATGATATCAAGTGTTTCCTCCAAAGTCATATATACCTGTATGGGGCATCTTTTAAAGATAAGAATACTTTGAGAAGATTAGCTGGTAACTTCTACCTGAATGGTGATGTGCTTTATAAGATAAATTTGGATATGGTTTTGCTCAGATGCATGGATAGACACGAAGCAGACTTATTGATGACTGAAGTCCACGAAGGTTCCTTTGGTACTCATTCCAATGGACATGTTATGGTGAAGAAGATGTTGAGAGCATGTTACTATTAGCTCAGAATGGAATATGACTATTGCGGGTTTTTGAAGAAATGCCATAAGTGTCAAATTTATGCAAATAAGATTCATGTTCCTCCAACACTGTTGAATGTCATTTCCTCTCCATGGACCTTCTCCATGTGGGGAATTGATATAATTGGTATGATTGAGCCCAAAGCTTCGAACGAACATCATTTTATGTTGGTGGCTATTGATTATTTCACAAATTGAGTTGAAGCGGCATCAATGCAAATGTCACCAAACAAGTTGTTGTAAGGTTTATGAAGAATCATATTATATGTCGTTATGGTGTACCAAGTAAGATCATTACTAATAATGGATCAAACTTGAATAATAATATGGTGGAAGCTCTTTGTAAAGACTTCAAGATTGCACATCATAATTCTTCCCCCTACAGACCCAAGATGAATGGGGCTATTGAAGTTGTGAACAAGAATATTAAGAAGATTATCCAGAAGATGGTTGTGACGTATAAAGATTGCATGAGATGCTCCCATTTTCTTTGCATGGGTACCGTACATCTGTCTGCACTTCAACAGGGGCGACCCATTTCTCTCTTGTTTATGGCATGGAAGTTGTGCTCTCTGTGGAGGTTGAGATCCATCATTGCGTATCTTGATAGAAGCCAGGTTGACTGAAGCTAAATGGTGTCAGACTAGGTTTGACCAGCTCAATTTGATTAAAGAGAAGAGATTGACTGCCATGTGTCATGACCAGTTATATCAACAGAGAATAAAGAAAGCTTTTGATAAGAAGGTCAAGCCTCGTGTGTTCAGAGAAGGTGACCTCGTGCTCAAGAAGATTCTATATTTCAAACCTGATGCTAGGGGCAAATGGACCCCTAATTATGAAGGCCCATATGTAGTTAAGAGGGCCTTCTTAGGTGGTGCATTAATTCTTACAACTATGGATGGTGAAGAGTTCACGCGTTCTGTGAATGCCGATGCAGTCAAGAAATACTTCGCCTAAAAAGAAAAGAATAGCTTGCTAAGTTGAAAACTCGAAAGGGCGATGTAGTGGAAAATTCATGATCATCAAGCTATTGACAAGCTAGAGATCAATTAACAAGAGTCGCCACCGCGCTTTTATTGTTTCCAAGGGAAAAGGAAAAAAGTACAAACAAAACCCAATAAGTAAGAAGTTTTCAAATAAAAACTAATAAAAGTCAGAAATCACAGGTAAGGGGGTTGGTTACACAGAGGGAAGGTGTTAGCATCCAAAGTGTCCTAGGTACTCCCAGGGAGCCCTTTTTGTGTGCATATGTATTTTGTACAAAGTGATGTTTACAAACAAATAGAATGGGGGGATGAGAAAAGAATTCATTAATTATATTTTTGTGTTTTACAAGACCTTTGGTCTTGTGCCTACGTACCAACATATAATGAGGGATCAAAACCTCGTAGTTCGTGCTATAAATTTCAAAGTGAGTATGTTGGTTTTAACAAAATTAAGTTTGAAAGGCACAAAGGCCTAAAATGGTTTGAATGAGTTAGTTCTTTTTGGCTTTTTGAAGTTTAAGTCAAGTATAGTTAAGTTTATTTACATGTTTGATTTAAGAAAATAAGTTTGCAAATGCAATGCTATAAGGCCAAAGTTTCTATCTCTTTTGCAAAAGTGGTCAAAGTTTAGAACAAAAATAGTCCACACAAAGAAGATTTTAAAATTGGAGGGAGAGATTTTGAAATTAAAGAAACGGGGAGAAAGATGAAGATACTACCCTATATACAAGAATTTAAAAGTTTAAAGTTGAAAAGATCTGACCAAATGGGAGCAATCCAATAAACAAGTATGTCAATAGAAACCCAGAATTCCCTTGGACTTTTAGAATCAAGCAACACACAAATGCACAATTATATCAATCTTGAAGAGCAAAGGCATCAAATAAAGATGGTATCGTCCAAGCTTATCCACTTCAATGATCCTCTTCAGAATAGCCTATGTAGCAGATGAGTTCCACAAGTCACAAGTTCAACATAACAGCTTAATAATGATCATTTGTTGCAGATGAATCTGGAGAGATCTAGAATGATGTGTCAAATGAATTCAAATTGCAAGTTCTTGGTTCTTCATAAATTGGCATTGGCCAAGTCCATTAGCAAAGGAATGTTGCCTAAGTTCTAAGTCCAATTGGGCAAGATCAAACCAACAATCTACTCAAAAGTCTTTTAGGGTTTTTGTTATTATTATGTACATTAATGGTCAAAGACCAAACAAACAACAAACAAAATAATAATATCACACAATATGGTCCAAGTGGACAAAATGAAAATTTCATTAACATAAATAATTTGAATGATATGTACAATGGCAAATGATAATAGAATACTAAAAGTAAATTGCATTAAAGTAAAGGCTTGAAAGTAAAAGTTAATGGTTAGCAAGTTAGTAGTTAGTTTTGTTTTATTTTTTGATTTCAAAACATTCTTTGGAGAACATTCAACCCAATTGCCACAAGCATGGATCCTTGAACCAAAACATCTTCCAAAGGAAGGAAAGAAGGCCAAGTTTCCCCACAATACCATGGAAGAGGGGAGACTTACAATCTCACTAACTAGAATGCTTATGCCTTTTGTGTCACAAATTTAGCGCTATGTTAAGCAATCGTAATTGGGCTTATGTAGAAGTCGTAACTATTTGAGGTCGGGCAATAGACTTTCGGTGTTAATGTATGTTGGAGACATAGTATTAAGAACTATGCTCATTAAACATACCACACACAAAAAATATGCAAAAGGTGTGGCCTAATCTCATCCATACTCATGTTAATCTTTCAATCAACTAGCATTAGGACTTTGAGATGTCATTGGTCAATTGAAAATGAATGAATGAAGAAGGGGAATTAGATGAAGAGGGAAAGGGATGAATGAAATCACAAATTGGTCAAAGGAGGACTTTTACTAAATTAATATTATTCATTCATTTTGGGACATAGAATGTACATTCCATCAATCCCCTAAATCCAATAATATTAACTTAACAAAGTCAAATCAACCTCGACCAAGGCCCAACAACAAAGGAGAAACTCAATTAAGTCAATACAAATGGTCAACACAATTAAAATGACATTTATTCAATTAAAAATAGTAAAATAATGCATTAAATTCAAATATGTTTTGTCCAAATCCTAAAATCTCATCAAAACACCAAATAAATGGCCATGAGATTTATCATAGGTCAAACAAGGTCAAAGGACCCTGGATAAATAATTTCATAATTTTTGGACACTTAAAAATATTTTCAAACAATTAAAAACAAATGAAAAATTAATTAATTCATAAAAAATACTAATACTTATCCAAAATATAATTTTAATTCAGAATATGGAAGAGAAAAATATTTGAAATTTTTTGGTGAATGTCCCATATTTTTTGGATAAATATTAAATTTATTATGAATTATTGAAGAAAAGGGAATTAAATGGAAATTCAGAAAAATCCTAAAATACGTGGAGCATCAGATCTCCCTCATTAGATATGATGATCCAAAATGCACGCTCCATGTACACCTTAGTCAAACGCGCTGCAAACGTGCTATTCACAAGGGACGACTAAGATTAAAACGTGGAAGTTGGATCCCATGGCTCAGACTCAAGAGACATCATCACCGGAGCCAGAGCTCCAGTTGTCTTCTCCAGTGAGCTTCACCGGACTAGTCAATATGAACCATCACCAAAACTCCAAATAGGGACATGATTTTAAAGAGAAAACATCCTTGAGCACGAATATCACCTCCAATTCATCCAATTCCAAATATATTGAGAGATATGTGGAATTGAAAAATGAGGTTCATGATCTGAGTTGCTTCGATTTGGCCTCAAAGCAACTCAATCTTCTTGCCTACATTGGTAGGACTTCAGCCAACATAAGAATCAATGGAATTGAGCAAGAATCAAGGAGAATCGAAGAGTTGAAAAATTATGCAAATTACCTTCAATGGAGGTCTGAGCTTGCAAGATCTTGATCTGAATCGTGCTTGGCTTCACTTTACTTGCTTGAAGGAAGAGAATGGAAAGGTTTAGAAGCAATGGACTCCTGGAGAATTGAATTCCAAAACAGTGGAGATTCAAGCTCAAATTCAAATGAATTTATCAGGGTTATCCTCTTAGAATGAAGGGTTTGCAATGGGGATTCAAAGCTGGCGCAAGGTGTGTGTGAATTCTGAGCATAAGAGCCTCTATTTATAGGGGAATTGGATGATATTTGCACACTCTTTCCACTTTCCAAAGTTGGCAAATTGATGATGCAAAGCTGCACGGGCACACATAGGCCCATGGAATGATGGTTTGAAAGTCCAATTGAATGATCAGATGCTTTGGAGATGAAATGGATTGCAAGGTACATGTGCATTGTCACTTGAAGGTTGATCCATACCAAATGATATCATCCTGTTTAAGCCATTCGCGGCCTATGCATTTCTCATTCAAAATGCATGAACTTTAGCTCTTTGGAAAGCTGAGATCAAGAGAAACCAGTTTGATGTTAAACACTTTTTCATTTTGAGCTTCAGACTTGGAGATATTTGAGGTGGAATTTTGGAAAAATTTGACATATCAAAAAAATTCTAAGTGTCAAGCCATATGTCTCAATATTCCACCTTGCTTAACTTTTTATAGGAGCTTCAAATAAGAAAAGAGTCTTCATCAAAGTTGTAGATATCTCAAATACCTTTAAAATGGTTACCAATTTCATATCATTTGGATTTGAAATGATAGAGTTATACATTTTTGAAGTTTGGAAAAATCACTTGATCAATGGTATAGGTCAAAAGTGACCTATAATGTAGCCTCATATCACATGTACAAAGAAGTTGAATTAGCTCCCACTCCAAACATCAAAGTTGAAGTAGACTCATTGAATTTGATTTTGCAACTTGGAATTATTTCATCTCATAAAAATTGAGCAAGTTATGGCCTTGGGAAGTTGAATTTCAAATTAGGGTTTAGACAAAATGACCTATAATGTTTCAACATAGAAAATGATTTTCGAAGAAAAACTAGCTCTAGGTATCAACATGAAAGTTGTTTATAATGTCATTTAGAGTATGTTTTCTCTTGGAATAATTTTCATATGATGAAAATTGTAGGATATAGGGTCTAAGGAGACCTAGTTTGGATCAGATGAATTCATCTGGCCAACCACCATTAACCAACTTGCTAACTTCAAAATCTCTTGACTTTCTTGGCTCATGGTAGATCATAAATGCATAAGATGATGAATTTTAAAGTGTCCCTTGAGAAATTTGATCAATTGGTGAGATATATTGATGGAGAAGTTACTTAAGATACCCACTCAAACTAGGGTTTCCAAGGCAAATCACCCTCAAACTCTTGAAGAAAACTTGATCAATATAACATGTAGAGATCATTGGGACTCATATATGATGTTCATAATCATTCTTGAATCAAATATTGGTTGTGCTCTATGTTCATGAGGGTCTCAAACCCTAGATATGATCTTGATGAATCAATGAGATCATGTCCTACCTACAAAAGAGTTAGGCAAATACAAAGACATATTTTTGGATTTTGGTTAGTAAAATGATAATATACAAGTATGATATAATCACAAAGTGCTTGGTAATCTCTCCTAAAACAAACCCAATGAAGAGGGGTAAGGAGGATGCCAAGGTATGATCCTAATGCTAATGCTTATGATAGAATGCATGAGGGATCTTAGGGTAAAAATTGGGGTCTTACAGGCGACTTAGGCATAAATGACCGTCTCGCTGGATTGAAAACCCGAAAGTGCGATCCAGGAAAAAGTTAGGGACAAATATAGAAAAAATTATCCCGGTAGATTGAGTACCCTACCTTGGGGAAATCTAGGCAAAAATTAGGGAATATGGCAACTAACTGCATTCGGCTGGTCTTGATCGTCAAAGTAACAGTTTTGAGCAGTCATTTGGGTATGATTCATCATTCTCAACTGAACACAAGAGCACATTGGATTTAAAATTTAATAGGGAGAGTAGTGGTTATTGTATTCGATTTAGCCCTTTTCCATGTAAATTACCATTTTCAAACTTTGTAAAGATCCATGGAGTCCTTCCATTTGCGGACTACCATTCTATTAAATAAAGTTGAGCTTTGATCCAATTATTTCTTATTGTTATTTGTTTCTGCGTAATAAAATTGAATTTTTTATTGGTGATAATTTTTGAAATAAATAAATCAATGAATAAACATTTTTCTGGAAATAATAAGGCATTTACTTTAAGAATAATCGATTTCAAAAAAGGAATATCAACAACAATCTAAGAGCAGTAAGTCTAGATGTGTGAAGCATTGTTGTCTTCCCTGAACAGTTAGTTGGTGATTTTTACCTCCTAAATAGTTTGCCATTCATCCCCCGCATGGTTGATGGGTTGCTCACCGAGCAATTTCTCGTCCCCAGTAGAGTTGATATGTTGTTCTCCTTGCAATTCATCATCTACCCCCAGTTGAGGCTTTATAGTTTTCACTCTCAGTTTGCATATATGTTTGTGAAGGAACTTTGGATCTTTGTGAAACCTTTATGTGGTTTTCATATCTCTAACACCTTTATTTGGTTGCTACATAGCCGTTGTAGTTTCTCCTATTCGTGAGTCTGCAGATCCGATTAATATATTTTGGGCCTTGGAATTGGATTATTTCTCAATCTCCAAGAAGAGTCTGATGACCGTAGCTTTCCTTTTAAGGATTTTTTTGCTGATTTGTATACTCGTGTGGCTTTTGATTTGTCCTAGCAGATTGTGTATCCCCAGTGAGATCCTATAGAGTCTGATTTTTGATGGAATCCCCATCAGTTTGCCTGATTCCCCACTCAGAGTTTTGCCTCTTATTGTGACTTGGGTCCATGGGAGAGTTCCATCTTATGATAGAATTTCTCTTCATTCAGACAGTTTTTGATTTTGAGTAGTATTGCAGTTGTCTCCTGCAGGGTTGTCTCACATTCGACATGGTGTTGACCTAAAATTCCCAACATTATCGACTTGTTATATATATATATATATATATATATATATATATATATATATATATATATATATATATATATATATATATATATCCCTCAACTTGAGATATGAATCCTCAGCAGATTTTCCTTATCCTCAATATAATAGTTGATATTTTTAACAATGCTTTTGTCCCCCCACGGAGTTTTCCAGTCTATATCTCCTCCTCTCCCAGAGAGTTTGAATTTAAGCAAGATCTTTTTATAATCTTGGCTTATCTCCTAGCAGTATCTCCTCCTCTCCTGAGATTTGAGTTTGAGCTAGATTTGTTTTGATCCTTTTTTATTTCTACGGATATATATTTCGCTGAGCGCTTGTAAGACCCCAATTTTGACCCTAAGATCCCTAATGCTATCTCATCATATGCATTGGCATTGAGTTCACACCTTGGCATCCTCCTTACCCCTTATTCACTTGGTTTGTATTGGGAGATATCACCAAGCCCATTTGATTGTATCATACTTTGTTTTTCATTATCTACTAACCAAAATACCAAAAATATGTCTATATATAACTTTGTTTCTTTTGTAGGTAGTATATGCATCCACCAATGCCTCATCAAGCTCACAACTAGGGTTTGAGACCCTCAATGCAAGGAGATCAATCAAGAGATGGTTCACATTGGTTCTAGACATCATATATGGGTCCCCATGATCTTCATTTATCATTTTGATCAAAAACTCATCAAGTGTTTGAAGTTTGTTTGCCTTGGAAGCCCCAATTCATCTGGGTATCTTGTGTGACTTCCTTAGTAAGTTTCTTCAACATTTGATCAAATTATTTCAAGGGATACTTCATTATACATCATCTTATGCATATATGATTCCGAATGAGTTCAAAAGATGAAGATAACTTCTAGTTTGCAAGTTGGTTCAAGGTGGTTGACTAGAGAAAGTCAACTGGTCAAAACTGGGGTTCCCTAGACCCTATCGCCTACAATTGTTTGTCATATGAAAATGACTCAAAGATAAAAGTGACTCCTTATGACATTCCAAACAACTTTCATGTTAAGGTTAAAATCTAGTTTTTCTTGGAAATTCATTTTTATGGTGAAAGATTATAGGTCATTTTATTTGTGTCCTAGTTAGGAGGTCAACTTCCAAGGACCACAATTTGCTCAATTTTCATGATATGAAGGCCATCCAAGTTTCATGATCAATTTAAAGATGTCCTATCTAACTTTTATTGTTTTAGAAATGTCAAATTATACTTGTAATGGCATGTTCCAATAGGAAACATTATAGGTCATTTTAGACAATTACCATTGAACAAGAGATTTTCCTCAACTTCTAAAATGCATTACTCCTTCATGCCAAATCCAATTAAGGTCAAATGTGTGACTAAATTTAAGAGGTTTGAGATATCTACAACTTTGATGAAGGAACGTTTTCCATTTGAAGCCCATTGCAAAAGTTATTCAAGGTGGAAGAAGTGAACATTTGACATAGTACTTAGAAAAATTGCAATTATGTTTGATTTTCTAAACTTCCACCTCAAAATTCATCACGATCCAAGCTTCAAATGGAAAAGTGTTCAACATGAAAGTTCTCCCCCTTCATCTCACCTTTCGAAAAAGTCCAAAATCACTTCATTTGGCTAAGGTTTGAATGACTTGCACATGGCTTTTCTTCAAGGTTCCATTTGGATGAATTTCATGACCACTTCTCAATTCCAAATGCATGGCTTCATGTCATGCTTTTAACATCACTCATGATCAACTTTGGACCTTTTGAAATCAATTCATGGGCCTATCATACGCCCATGCATCCATGCAAGTGAGAATTTCTATTTTTGGCATTTGAATGGATGTGTGTGGAAATCATTTGCCTAGCCTATAAATACATTGCCTCATGCTCAAAATTATGGAGACATTGCCCAAGCTTTGCTCCTGCAACTTTCCCTTCACCATTAGAGGATAAACTTGAAGGTTTTCAATTGAAAATTGAGTTTCAATTTCACTTCTGTTTTAATGTTGAAACTCCAAGAATCCAAGCCCTTCTTTGATCTAATTCACTTCCTACAATCTTCTGAAGTCAAGCCAAGGACAATTGGAAGCAAGATCAAGCAAGATTCAAGCTCCTCGAAGGTTATTTTCCAGAAAATTTCTCTCTTCGATTCTCTCTCAATTCTTCACCATTCTCTTTGATTTTTGGTTGACTGAAGTGCTACCAATGTAGGAAACAGGATTTAGTTGCTTTGAGGTCAAATCAAAGCAACTCAGTTCATGATCCTCAAAATTCAAATCCCTGTATCTTCCAATATACTTGGAATTGGAGAAATTTTAGGCCAAATTCGAGTTCTTGGGCATTTTTTCTTTGAAATAGTGTCCTTGATTTTCATTTTTCATTGAGCTAAGGGTGGACTAGTCTGGTGAGGTCCACCGAAGAAGATGACTAGGGCTAGGGCTCAGGTGGTGAGTTGACTTCCTCTCATCCATCTGATATTGGTCCACGGATCTAATCTCAACCTTTGGTTTGAATTACCACAATTCCCGCGCGTTGACTAGAGACCATGGTAGATAGCACGTGCATGGCCATCAGATCTGCCACCTCAATTAATGAGGGAAATCTAATGGCCCTTGTTTTTTTGCTTTTTATTTTAATTTCTGAATTTCTTTTAATTGCTCCTACTTTATTTAATTCATACAAACTTCATTTTTAATCCAAAAAATATGGGGCTTTCACCAAAAATCTTTAAATATTTTTCTCTTCCATGTTCTGAATTAAAATTATTTTTTTGATTAATTTTGATATTTTTCATGAACTAAATGTTTTTATGCATATTTTTAATTGTTAAAAAATACTTTTGACTTTTTAAAAATAGTGAATTTTTTTGTCTAAGGTCCTTTGACCTTGTTTGACTAGGATAAATCCCTTGGTCATTTATTTGGTATTTTGAAGAGATTTTAGGTTTTGACCAAATTAAAATGTATTTTAATTCACTTTTAAATTGATTTTTAATTGATTAATTGTTTTAAAATGTTGTTCAGACATTTTTTTGGTCTTGTGATGTTTGACTTTCTGTTTGGGCTTTGGTCAAGGTTGATTTGACTTTTGTTTGATCAAAACCATTGGATTTAGGGGATCTATGAAATGTAAATTTCATCTTCCAAAATGAACGAAAGGTTTTGATTTCATGAAATTCCTCTCATGATCAATTTGTGCTTCTATCTTCCCCTCCCTCTTCATCCTCATCCATATTCTTTCTCATTCCCTCATTGACCAATGAAATCTCTAATGTCTAAAGGCTAATTGATTCGTCAATGACCTTGTGTCAGATGAATCAATACAAGTATGATTGAGATAGGTCCCTCCCTCTTGATCCTTTCTTTTAGTGTATGGTATGTTTTAGGAGTTTGGTTCTTTATACTAAATCTCTAACATGTATTAACACCTAAATTTTTATTGCCCGACCTCAGATAGTTGTGGCTTCTACATAAGTTCGATTACGATTGCTTAACATAGAACTAAATTTGACCCTCAAGGCATAACATTCTAGTAAGTGAGATTGTAAGTCTCCCATTCTTCATGGAATTGTGTGGAGACTTGACCTTTTGGCCTTTCATGGGAGCCAGTGGCATACTTGTTGAATTATCCAAGTTGGAACCCTTCTCATGGAAGATGTCTTGGTTTAAGGATTCATACTTGTGAACGAATGGTTGAGTGTTCTCCAAAGAATGACTTAATAAATTAAAAATCACCACTAACCCTTGACTAATATTTGACTACCTCTTGTTAATATTGCTTTATTTCATATCATTTACTTTATGCAATTTAAATTTCAGTCATTTATCATTCATTGTCATTTACATTTCATATAATTTGTTTATGTTTATGTCATTTTAACTATGCTCATTTAAGCCATATTTTGTGTTTGTATATATATATATATATATATATATATATATATATATATATATATATATATATATATATATATATATATATATATATATATATATATATATATATATATATATATATATTTTTGTTTTTTGTTTGTTTGTGGTCTTAGGACCTTAAAATACCTAATAACAACAAAAACCCTAAAAAAACATCTGGTGGACTGTTGAAGTTGATTTGAACTTTTGGACTTAGGATTATGCAACATTCCCTATTCAAAAAGGACTTGGCCAATGCCAAATTTCTGAGACTGAGTTATTGTAAACTAAGTCTTCATCTGATACAAGCTTTGGGATTTGTTTGAATTCATCTGCTACTCAGTCTTTATGCTTAATTATTATTTTGATCTTGTGTTTGATGCTTTGCTCTGAGTTGATCAAGGAATATTTCATCTGAAACATGGAAAGATAACGAAGACTGCTAGCTATGGGAATTGCTTGCTTGGATGTCTATATCTTTATTTGATGCCTTGATCTTCATGATGTCTGGATATTGCTCATTTCTTATTGGTTATTTCTTGATTAAAATTCCAAGCGAAAATGGGTTTTTATATGACATTCTTGTTTGTTGGATTGCATCCCATTGGTCAGATCTTTTCAACTCTCAACTTTTAAATTTGTGCTTAGGATAGCCTCTTCATCTCCTCCCATTTCTTAAATTTCAAAATCTCTCTCCCTTTTCAAAAACTTCTTTGCTTGTGATTTCAAACTTAGACATGTTTTAATGATTAGAAACTTTGGCCTTATACCATTGAATTTTTAAACTTCTTTTCTTAAATACCACTTTAAATAAACTTAACCATATTGACTTAAACTTTCAGAAGACAAAAAGAACTAACAACTCCATTCAAACTTCTGGAAATTTGTGCTTTCTTATTAAACTCTTGTTAAAAGAAATTCACAAACTTATTTGAAATTTTTACCACGAACTATGGCGTTTCGATCCCTTATTTTTATGTTGTTACGTAGGCAAAAGTCTGAAGGTCTTGTCAAACACAAAAATATAATCAATGAATTATTTTCTCATCCCCACACTCTATTTTTATCAAACATCTTTAATACCAAAAACACCTTCACACATAAAAAAGGGCTCCCTAGGAGTACCTAGGACACTTTGGGTGCTAACACCTTCCCTCTGTGTAACCAACCCCCTAACCTGTAATCTATGGAATTTTATTAGTTTTGATTTGAAAAACTTCTTATCTTTGGATTTTGTTCATACTTTTCCCTTTTCCTTTGGAAACAATAAAAGCGCATTGGCGACTCTGGTTTTATTGTCATCAAGCTTATCCATAGCTTGAGTTTCATGAATTTACCGCTACAGAAATAAAGTGGCGACTCTGCTGGGGAGTAGTCCTCAGTGGGTTTAGGCTACTTTTTTATGTGTATATATGTGTATATTTGATGGTTGTATATTGATTGTGTGATATAATTTGTCTGTTGTGCTTGGTGATCTCTGAGTGGTGAGATAAGTTCTAACCTGAACTTGAATGCAATTATGATATGAAGATGGTATAGTTATGTTCAACTTGTATGGAGTAGTCCTTAACAAGTTGGCTTGAGACCCATCTACTCAGTGGAGACCTCTTTGGATTTACTGATGTCACACAAGTTAATTGTGGATAGGAAATACTTTCTCTGATTTGGGTTCCGAGAATCTAAGGACCGTAGGACATTTAACACAACTTGGCCTATTTAGGACGTAGTGCGGAGACTGTTCAGGTGTAGACTTGATCATAGTTATTACGCGATATTACACTCAGACGAGTTTATCTTGAGAATATCATGTGTCGATGAGTCATTCATCCTAACCTATAATATCCGATGGATGGGATTAAGACTTCGGGAACTTCTTAGAACATGATCTACATGTTTTTATCCTTGGTACACTCCTTTGGGATGGTTCTTAACTTGACTCCATGCCCGTGACTCATATCAAACCCTTTGGTTATCGGTAGATCCGATCAAGTCTTATCAATATCAATGGAACTTGGGTGTTGATAAGGTGAAAACTATAATCCACCAAAATGGATGATTGATCTTGATGATGACTTGATCCATCCCTTGACCTTTGTTTGTGTTTGCCTTATCCGTAATTGTTGCATTCATGCATACATGCACATCATAACATTCATCACAGAAAAGTAAATTTCAAGGAAAACTGAGGTCTTGTTTGAAAATATTTTAAGACCATGGATTATGGATGAAGGAACACTAAGAAGTACAGTTTCAAATGTCCTAATTTTAAAGAGCTAAGAAAGTTGTCATCTTTTGTATTATATCCCTTGGACTTCAAGCAACGTCATGAGAAGCGAGTTAAAAACCCTAAAAAACGGGTCAAAAATGAGTTTAAAAGTGTAGTAAAATGGAAGCGACACTCGATTGTCGTATCTCAAGGACTCTTGAATGATATAACCAAACGAATGAAAAGAAGGGTTTTTTTTAAGGTTCAAAACTTGAATCGAAGATGAATAAAGGTAAAAGCAAAATTGATAAATAAGTTAATCTATTGTATCGATTTCCTACTTATCATCGATTCTTATAATTTTAATTCCCTAGCGGATTCAATCCCATTCGATTACAATAACCACTGACAAGCTCAATTGATATTATCTGATCTATGTTCCTAATTTCTGAATTAAGCAAACGGATTTGAGCAGACACGAATTAAGCACACGCGACTTAATCAAACACGATAATGAAAAAGCTACGGTAACGTGATAATAGTTATGGATCATACAAACAATCAAATTTAATCAACTATATCCTATAAGAAACAATCGAATTAAGCAAACGAAAGTAATTGAATTAATAAAACGAGTTTATAGGAAAATTTGAAAAGAAATCAAAATTAAACTGAAATTAATAAAAACCTCAAAGTGGAATTCGAATACAACAGATCAACTCTTTGAGAATTAGCTCTCCAAGGTATTCATATGCCTTATTCTCTATTTCATGAATTCTGAATTCCCCCAATCCTAAAACTACTAAGTTGTTTAAATAGAGCAAGGGAATTTGGGCCTAATGGCAACCGACCCGAAAAAATACAAAATCGGCCCAAAAACTAAGTATTTTCTTAAGTCTGGAAATAAAACAAATTATTCGACTCTTCTTCACTCTGAATCAGCTTCTGACTTTAACATGAAACTCTTATCTTACCCTCTCAGGTTTCCAACACATATTAGAATGCATCAGTCCGATCCTCATAGCTAAAGTTATGATCTACATAGTAACAAGGTATCAAATAAGTATTTATGCTGAAAATAAAATACGAAAATAAAATAAAACCAAAAATAAACTTAAATATAAAAACACACTAAAATAGTAAAATTAATAAAATAAACTATAGAGTTTCCTAAGTAGAATAATAGAAGAATATGTATCAAAATGCACTGATCATGGATGAAGGAACACTAAGAAGTACAGTTTCAGATGTCCTAATTTGAAAGAGCTAAGAAAGTTGTCATCTTTTGTATTATATTCCTTGGAATTCAAGCAAAGTCATGAGAAGCTTTTGTTTGTATTATCTGCTGATGTGGTTGAAGGACTTCTGAGTGTTTTGGTTCAGTTCTATGATCCTCTCTACCGGTGATTCACTTTTCCTGATTATCAGCTTGTGCCTATGTTACAGGAGTATGCCCATCTTTTGGGTATACCCATATCTGACAAGGTACCTTTCAGTGGATTGGAGGAGATCCCGAGATCTCATGTTGTAGCTGAAGCTCTTCATCTGAAGAAATATGAGATTGATGCTCATTTGGTGAAGAAGGGAGGTATCCTTGGGTTGACATCTGAGTTCCTCATTGGTAAAGCTACTGTCTTCGCTCAAGCCGGTAGTATGGATGCTTTTGAAGCCATCTTTGTATTGCTCCTCTATGGTTTAGCCTTGTTCCCTAACATTGACGGTTTTGTTGATGTTAACGCCATTAGAATCTTCTTGATGGGGAATCCTATTCATACTCTATTGGGTGACATGTATTTATCTTCGCATTTGAGGAATTCTAAAGGTGGTGGGACTATTGTATAATGTGTTCCTCTTCTCTACAAGTGGTTTATTTTACACATGCCTCATACGCCTGCTTTTTTAGAAAACAAGCAATGTCTACGGTGGTCTTAGAGACTTATGTCTCTCACTAATGATGATATTGTTTGGTATGATTATGCATTGAGTAGTGTGGAAATTATTGATAGTTGTGGTGAGTTATCTAATGTGCTTCTCATTGGCACGCAAGGAGGAATCAACTACAACCTAGCATTGCCCGTCGCCAACTTGGGTTCCCCTTGAGAGATAAACCTAATAAAGCTCAGTTAGAATGTATTTTATATCAAGAGGGTAAAGATCCCTAACATTTAAAGCAAAGGATGGTACATGTGTGGCATAATGTGCATAGGAAAGGAAGATTCGAGCATGGTCCATGCAACTATGAAGCTTTGGAAGCTTACACTATTTGGGTGAAGAAGAGAGCTTTGGAGCTCAAGATGTCGTACGCCTGTGAAAGACCTATGTGTGTGGTTATGGTTAAGACATTAACTCTCCCTAACTAATATGTAGAGGAGTTGGAAGATGCACTCACCAAGATGAAGCAGGAGAAAGATATGTAGGAAGAGCAGTTCCATGCTTTCAACCGAAAGCATGAAGAGTTGCAACTTGAGTCGAAAGACAAGGATGCTTTTATTGAGATTCTTGAGGACCGGGAAATGAAGAGACAGAGAAAGATAGAGGGCATATCTTCCTCTAGTATGCCTCAGTCTTCCGGTGCTTGGAAGAAGATTGTTGATAAGCTAGTTCTTGAGAAGGCTCAGATGAAGACATCCTTTGAGTCTGAGATTCGACGCATCCGAAGGAAGTATACACCCATAGCCAGATCATATGATGCAGTTTCTAAGGGATCCTTTGGATGATAGTTTCCTTTTCTCTTGTATTTGTATTTTGGTTTCTGAAATTGTACTCAGTGAAATCCTTCCAAAAAATATATGAATAAAAAGAGATTTTGTCCAATTGTTATTATTATTATTATTTGAATATACATATTTGCAAATAGGACTTCATATGTTCCTTGAAATTAAAAACATTGCATTTCATGCATCATTTACACAATAGATTTCTATCGCCAGATGTCTTATCAGTTCTTCTTCTGTGCATCAGCCAAGCTGACTCACCGCTATAATACTCGCACTAATCAACCAATGAGAATGGAGCATCTAGAGCAAGAAAATCGAGAGCTGAAGGACGAGATCGCCAAATTGACGGTGCTGATGGAATCAGTCATTGCTGCACAAAATCAGTCATCACAAACCCCTGTAACTCCTCCTCCTCAGAGGACTATTATTTCTGAGGTTGTTACAATCTAAGAACAGTTAAGTCTTGAAGTGTGAAGCTTTGTTGGTCTTCCCCAAGTGGTTGATTTGGTAACTATTTTCCTCCCCAATAGTTCATGATTTATCCCCATCCTGGTTGATGAGATTCTCCCCAAATATTTTATCATCCCCAATACGGCCAGTAAGTCCCATCACCAATAGAGTCGAACTGATGATCGGTCCCCTTTGCAAATTCATTTCCCTAGTTGAGGTGCTCATGTTTTTGAAGATCCCCGGTATATGATTGGATCCTAGAGATCTGAAACCTTTATTTGGTTTCCGTTGGCATAATTTTGGCAGTTTCTCCTTTGTGAGAATCATGTTCGGTTATCTTTGCCTTGGAATTGGTTTATGTCGCAATTTCCAAGAAGAATTTGATGATTATTGAGGAGTGTGATGGTCTTTGGGTTATTCCAACCAGTCACAGCACCCCAGCAATTGCTTAAATCCTCATGCAGAATTTTACCTCTTATATTCCCCGATGAAATTCATCTTCTGATATGAAGATCCCTCGTTCCCGGCAGTGTTGGGTTCTGAGCAGTATTTGATTTTAGTCCCATGCAAGGTTGTCTCCTATTTTATATAGTATTGAATTAAAATTCCCCTAAGTGTTAACAATTTGGATCCTCAGCAGATCTTTCTCTAGGCATGATTAGTTAATCTTCCTTCAACAATGTTATCTTCTCCCCACGGAGTTTGCCATTATCGATTGGAAGCATGTTCTCCATGAATTTCCCCAACCAAAGTAGATTGATGCAGAGCTAGATGATTTATTTTCATCTCTAGTATTTTCTACAATTCGTGTTTCCGTCCTGTTGAGATTAGCCGAGTGTTGCAACAATGATTCAAATCTTTTCTATTTGTATCCTTTATGTTGTTTTGTCAGCATAATCATAATCATATTCATGCATAAAGCACAACACCAGATATTTCATTGTGCATTTTATCGCATTGATTTTTCTTCTGATCCTCTGCTTTGGTGATATTATCTCTCAGGCAGATTTGTTGTGTCTGTCCTCCTTCAATTATAGAGTGTGATCCCCTTAAGAAGAAAGAGTTTAACCTTTATCATTTCCCCACCGAGTTATTTCCTCGTGGATGATTATTATTTCAGTTTCCTCCCTAACTAATTATCGAGATGGAACCACTCCCCTTGAGTTAGATTCTCTTTGGGTTGAGTCTTTGTTTGATCGTTTCTTTCTAGTTATTACCTAGACAGATATTTTGGTCCCCTGAGAGTTTATTACCCAGTAACTGGTAATATTCTTCTCAATTTTTGAGTACATTTTTGCCCAATACCCGGTAAAACGTAACCTACTTCCTTTGTTTTCCTCAATGGATTCGTTTTCACGTTTCCCCAGAGAGTTTATCCTTGAAATGTGCATCCTAACCGGTGACGGATACTCTCTCTTTGGTATTCTATCTAGTAACTGATAGATATAATTCATATTTCTCCTCAGAGTTTATCCTCGATATGTTCACTTTAACCAGTGACGGATTTTCTCTATTTTGCGGTATTCTACCCAGTAACCGGTAGTTGTAATTCCTACTTTCCCTTGATGAGTTTATTCTTGAAATGTTCATCCTAACCGGTGACAGATACTCTCTCTTTGGTATTCTATCCAATAACTGATAGATACAATTCATGTTTCTCTTCAGGAGTTTATCCTTGATATGTTTACCCTAACCGGTAATGGATATTCTTCCTCTTTCCCCTGGTGGTCTATTTTTGATATGTTCATCTTAACCGATGACATATATTCTTCCTTTGAGTTTATCCTTGATATGTCCACTTTAACCAGTGACATATGCTCTCTCTTTGGTCTTCTGCCTAGTAACCGATGGTTGTAAATCCTATTAGAGTTCTCTCCCTAGTAGGTTATTCTTACCCAGTAACCGGTAATGGATACACCTCTTTTCCCTCAGTGAGTCATCCTTGATATGTTTACCTTAACCGGTAACGGATGTCCCTCTGTCAGAGTATATTATCTTTCTACCCAGTAACTAATAATAGATAATATATCTTTGGTACTCCTGTTTTGAAGTTCATGCTTCCCCAATTGAGTTTGAGTGCGTATTTCCTCAGTAGAATCGCCTTTTCCTGTTTGATTCGAGTATTTCAACTTTGTTATGATCTACCCGTTTCCCCTGCATATTTTCCTAGTTCCCCAGACCGAGTCCTTCCATTAATTTTGTTTCATGGAAATCCCCTCATGTCTCCAGCAGTTTCAAGTTGTAGTCTGGCCTACGCACAACTTTTATCCCCCCTAGAGTATCTATCTCCGAGTGAGTTTTCCTTATGGAATGCATTATGCTCCTGTGGACTTTGAGTCTCCCTGGTTTCCTTTCCTTTGTGGCAATATATTCCGCACAAAGATAATTTTTACATACATACCATATGCATCATGAGGTCTCATAGGGACTGAAATTTGTTTCTAGATGTTGTTATTTAAGTCCATTTTACCAAATTGATACGAATATCTTAACCTTCGCATCCTCAGTTAGAATGTCCTTAAATAGGGTCACGTGTAAGACCCCAATTTTGACCCTAAGATCCCTCATGTTATCTCATCATATGAATTGGATTTGGGATCACACATTGGCATCCTCCTTACCCCTCATTCATTGGGTTTGCATTGGGAGAGATCACCAAGCGTATTTGATTGTATCATACATTTTTTTTCTTTTGTTTACTAACGAAAATACCAAAAATATGTCTATGTATAGCTTTGCTTCTTCTGTAGGTAGTATGTGCATCCACCAAGGCCTCATCAAGCTCATAACTAGGGTTTGAGACCCTCAATGCAAGGAGATCAGACACGATATGGTTCAAATTGGTTATAGACAATATATATATGAGTCCTCGTGATCTTTGGCTCGTCGTCAACTTGGGTTCCCCTTGAGAGATAAACCTATTGACACTCAGTTAGAATGTATTTTCTATCAAGAGGGTAAAGATCCCCAACATTTGAAGCAAAGGATGGTACATGTGTGGCATAATGTGCATAGGAAAGGAAGATCCGAGCATGGTCCATGCAACTGTGAAACTTTGGAAGCTTACACTATTTTGGTGAAGAAGAGAGATTTGGAGCTCAAGATGTCGTACGCCTGTGAAAGACCTATGTATGTGGTTATGGTTAAGCCATTAGCTCTCCCTAACTAAGATGTAGAGGAGTTGGAAGACGCACTCACCAAGACGAAGCAAGATAAAGATATGTAGGAAGAGAAGTTCCATGCTTTTAGCCGAAAGCATGAAGAGTTGCAACTTGAGTTGAAAGACAAGGATGCGCTTATTGAGATTCTTCAAGACCGAGCAATGAAGAGACAAAGAGAGACAGAGGGCATATCTTCCTCTAGTATGCCTCAATCTTCTGGTGCTTGGAAGAAGATTGTTGATCAACTAGTTCTTGAGAAAGCTCAGATGAAGACATCCTTTGAGTCTGAGATTCGACGCATCCGAAGGAAGTATCCACCCATAGCCAGATCATATGATGTAGTTTCTAAGGGATCCTTTGGATGATAGTTTCCTTTTCTCTTGTATTTGTATTTTGGTTTTTGAAACTGTACTCAATGTAATCCTTCCAAATTTTATGAATAAAAAGAGATTTTATGAATTGTTATTATTATTCTATATTAGCAAATAGAACTTCATGTGTTCCTTGATATTGGAAAAAATAAAAAACATTGCGTTTCATGCATCATTTGCATATCAGGTTTTCTTCCGCCAGATGTCTTATCGGATATTCTTTTGGGCTTCAGCCAAGCTGACTCACAGATACAACACTCGCGCTAATCAACCCAAGATCATGGAACACTTAGAGCAAGAGAATAGAGAGCTGAAGGATGAAATTGCATGGTAAACTGCTATGATGGAGTTTGTTCTTGCCGTGCAGAATCAGTCTTCACCTACTCCTGCAACTCTTCCCCAAAGGACCGTTATTACTGAGGTTGCTACCTCGATTGTTCCAGTTGCTGGCAACCAATCCGGTCCTCCCATGCCTACTGGATTCCTTTGGGGAATTTCGTATAACTTTATGCTAGAAGGGTATGCACCCACCTTTGTTTTTATGCTGGCATCTAGCCCGATCATGTCAGTGCCACCTCTAGTTGTTCATACCTTTCCTTGTGTTGAGGATACCATTTACCACTCTGAGCCATCTGAGGGTTCAGGCGTATATGAGAAAATGGACGAAATGAAGGATCAATTCCTCGAGCTGCATAAAGAGTTGAAGACTCTGAGAGGAAAAGACTTGTTTGGGAAGAGTGCTGCTGAGCTCTGCCTGGTACCGAATCTAAAGATCTCAATGAAGTTCAAAGTCCCTGACTTTGAAAAGTATAAGTGAAACACTTGTTCGCTGAGCCACCTAGTGATGTACGCCAGAAAGATGTCTACTCAAATTGATAATGATTAGACAGTGCAAGTGTCCGTACTTTCAATGATTTGGGTGAAGCTTTTATAAAGCAATACAAGTATAATGTGGATATGGTTCCTGATAGAGACCAGCTGAGGTCTATGTCTCAGAAGGATAAGGAGACATTTAAGGAGCATGCTCAGAGGTGGAGGGAGCTTGCTTCCTAAATTAGTCCACCATTGGAAGAAAAAGAGATGACGAAGATTTTCTTGAAAATGCTGAGTTCGTTTTACTACGAACGTATGGTTTCCAGTGCCCCCAATGACTTTACCGAAATGGTAAACATGGGGATGAGGTTAGAAGAGGGAGTCCGTGAAGGATGCCTGTCTAAAGAAGAAGCACCGTCTAGCAAGAAATACGGTGGTAGTTTCTCCAAGAGGAAGGAGGGGGAAACTAATTCAGTGTCTGTAGGGTGGCAGAAGAGGCCTAATGTTAGAAAGATTTCTCAACCTCGTCAACACCAACATCAAGTTTCTTCAGTGATTCCTATATTTTCCAACAATTCCAACAATCAATTAGTTTAGATTCAACAACAACCACGTCAACAACAACCACAACAAAGAACCAACTACAACAACAACAATAATAACCAACAAAACTTCGAGGGGAAGAACGTCTTCTATGACCCTATGTCTTATGTCCTATGCATAATTGTACCTATATTTGGTTCTCAAGAACCTTATTCAACCAAGAAATCCTCCGCAAATTCCTGAGCCACTTCCATGGTGGTTCAAACTTGAACTTCGCTGTGCCTTTCACCAGGGAGCCCCTAGCCATGACATCGAGAACTGCTATCCATTGAAATACGAAGTACAAAAGCTTGTGAATAGTGGGATGGTATCCTTTAAGGACCGAGCACCTAATGTAAAAGCTAATCCTTTACCTGCTCATGGTAATTCAATTGTCAACATGGTGGACGGTTGTCTAGGAAATTTCTGAGTATTCGATGTACTATGTATCCATAGATCATTGTATGGAAATGCATAGGACCTTGTGTCTGATCAGTGACTGTGAACATTACTATGATGGTTGAGTAATTTGTAGTGTGAACCCCCGTGGGTGTATGATTGTCAAGAGGGATATCCAGAAGTTGATGGATGAAAATGTAATCCAGATTCAATAGTCGAGGGATATAGATGATGTAAATGTATTTGTGTCAGTGTTTAAGACCCCTGAGCGGGTAGTCATTCAATTTGACAATAGCAACAACAATAATGTTAATAGATTGGGATCATTGTTGGTAATATGGTTAGCAGGCATTATTCCATATGCATCCGATAAAGATGTGCCTTATCATTACAATGCCACAATGGTGGAGAATGGTCAAGAGGTTCCTTTACCAGTAGCATATTTTGTGGTAAATATAGCTGATATTGCAAAGATGACCCGTAGTGCTCGTGTTTTCGGTCCAGTCTTTCCGAAGGAGGTAGAGGATTTTGCAGCCAGTAAGAGGGTGGAGATGTCAGTGGTGAATCCAATTAGTGCTCCAGTATGTCAATATGGTGAATCCAACAAGCTGAAGACTAATGACGATGATGAGGTATTGCGTCTGATTAAGAGGAGCGAGTTCAATGTGGTGGAGCAACTACTCCAAACCCCGTCAAAGATCTATGTGTTGTCCTTATTGATGAATTCTGAGGCACATAGGGAGGCATTGTAGAAAGTTCTAGAGAAAGATTATGTTGGCACGATGTTACCATGGATCAGTTTGACCACATTGTTGCTAACATTACTTATTGAAGATCTTCCTGAGGAAGGTAGAAATCACAATCTAGCGCTTCATATTTCAATGAACTACAAGGAGGACGCTATGTCCAATGTGTTGGTCCATACTAGTTTGTCTCCGAATGTGATTCCTAAGTCAACTCTGTCCAGACTTTCTTATCAAGACGCCCCGATGAGGTACAGTGGCGTGATTATTAAGGCGTTTGATGGTTCCCGTAAAACCGTCATTGGTGAAGTGGATCTTCTAGTTAAGATAGGTCCGAGTGATTTCCAAATTACTTTTCAAGTGATGGATATCCACCCGACCTATAGCTGCTTGTTGGGAAGGCCACAGATTCATGAAGCTGGAGCAATGACGTCTACTCTACACCAGAAGCTTAAGTTTATTAAGAACGACAAGCTTGTCGTTGTTGGTGGAGAGAAAGTGCTATTAGTGAGCCATTTTTCATCATTTTCGTATGTTGAAGCTGAGGAGGAGGTTGGAACGCCATTCCAAGCCTTGTCTATTGTTGAAGTGAAGAAAACTGGGGCACCTATGTCCTCTCTCAAGGATGCTCAAAAGGCTATTGAGGCTGACATCATTGATCAATGGGGCTGAATGATAGAGATTGCTGAGAACAAGAATAGGGTTGGATTGAGATTTCGACCAGAGTCGTTCAACATCAAAGTGAACATTATTGTGCATTTCAATTATCATCAATAAAATGCAATTTTATTCATCCACATCTATGATGTTTTACTTTTGCTTTTTGCTTTTTCTAAAATGGTAATCACAAAAAATCTAAATAAAAAATAATATTCCATCGACATAATATTTGGTCACAATTCACTTCTCTAAAAATAAAATATCAAATCATTATGCAGGTTGATTCCCAAACCCATTGAATACAATGATCCTACACCCTCTCCGAACTTTCATTTCCCTGTGTTTGAAGCTGAGGAAGAGAACGATGATGAAGAAGTATCTGATGAATTATCTCGTTTACTTGAGCATGATGAAAAAACCATTCAGCCGTTCGAAGAACATATTGAACTAGTCAACTTGGGTTCCGAGGATGATGTGAAGGAAGTCAAGATTGGGTCTCAACTGTGTCCAGAGGCTAAGAAGGGGTTGATTGATCTTCTTCGAGAATATTCAGATGTGTTTGCTTGGTCCTATAAGACATGCTTGGGTTGGATTCTGAGTTTGTGGAGCATAGATTGTCTTTGAAGACATAATGCCCGCCAGTCAAGCAGAAATTAAGAAGAACTCATCCTGATATGGCAATTAAGATCAAAGAAGAAGTGCATAAGTAGATTGATGTTGGTTTTCTTGTTACCTTCGAATATCCATAGTGGGTGGCCAACATTGTGCCTGTTCCAAAGAAAGATGGAAAAGTCTGCATGTGTGTTGATTATAGAGATTTGAACAAAGCTAGTCCGAAAAATGATTTTCCTCTGCCAATATGTTGGTAGACAATACAGCTAAATTAAAAGTCTTTTCGTTTATGGACGGATTTTCCGGTTATAATCAAATTAAGATGGCACTTGAAGATATGGAGAAGACCACATTCATTACACCCTGGGGAACATTCTATTATAGAGTGATGCCTCTCGGTTTAAAGAATGTTGATGCAATCTACCAGAGAGCTATGACTACTCTTTTTCATGATATGATGCATAAAGAGATTGAAGTTTATGTTGATGATATGACTGCCATATCAAGTGATGAAGAAGAACATGTTGAGCATTTGTTGAAGTTATTCCAGCGAATGAGGAAGTACAAACTCCACTTGAATCCCAATAAGTGAACTTTTGGTGTTCGTTCTGGTTAGTTATTGGGCTTTATTGTCTGTGAGAAGGGTATTGAAGTTGATCCTGCCAAGGTCAAAGCAATACAAAAAATGCATGTGCCCAAAACTAAGAAGCAAGTTAAAGGTTTCTCGGCCGCTTGAATTATATCTCAAGATTTATATCGCATATGACTCCACATGTGCGCCTATTTTCAAGCTTCATCGGAAAGATCAGTCTTGTGATTGGACCAAAGATTGTTAGAAAGCTTTTGACAGTATCAAAGAGTATCTGCTTGAGCCTCTGATTATGTCTCTGCCTGTTGAATGAAGACCTTTGATTATGTATTTGACTGTGCTTGATAAAAGTATGGGTTGTATTCTGGGTCAGCAAGACGAATCTAGAAAGAAAGAGTATACAATTTACTACCTCAGTAAGAAATTCACTGACTGTGAGACTCGATACTTTGTGCTTGAAAAGACTTATTGCTCATTGGCTTGGGATGCTAAGCGTCTGCGCCAACATATGTTGAATCATACTACTTGGTTAATATCCAAAATGGATCCAATCAAGTACATTTTTGAGAATCCTTCTTTATCTGGGAGAATTTTCCGTTGGCAGATGTAGTTATCTGAGTATGATATAGAATACCGATCTCAAAAAGCGATTGAAGGTAGTGTCTTAGCTGACCATTTGGCTGACCAACCGATTGAAGATTATCAGTCAGTGCAATATGATTTTCCTGACGAAGAGATTTTGTACCTGAAGATGGAAGATTGTGATGAACCATTGCTTGAAGAAGGGCCAGA
Source organism: Lathyrus oleraceus (assembly GCF_024323335.1). Lineage (NCBI taxonomy): Eukaryota > Viridiplantae > Streptophyta > Magnoliopsida > Fabales > Fabaceae > Lathyrus > Lathyrus oleraceus. The sequence goes on from NC_066583.1 coordinate 421,259,012, forward strand.
ACCTTGTTCCCGTTGGGGCATGGTATTTGATGGAGCTGTTAAATTCATATGGTAATGGCATTGGGGCAGTGATTATTACTCCTCAAGGCACTCACTTCGCGTTTACAACCATATTGACTTTTCAAGTGTACAAACAATATGGCTGAGTATGAGGCTTACATTATGGGGCTTGAAGAGGCCATTGATCTCAGTATCAAGTATCTTAACGTCTATGGAGATTCAACTTTAGTTCTGAATCAGATCAAAGGTGAATGGGAGACGAATCAACCCGGTTTAATACCATATAGAGATTATGCGAGGAGGATTACAACTTTATTTACAAAGGTTGAGTTTCATCATATCCCTCGAGATGAGAACCGAATGGCAAATGCTCTTGCAACATTGGCTTCAATGAGTGTGGTAAAGTTTTGGAATGAAGTTCCCAACTTTAGAGTGATGCGTATTGATAGGCCAGCTTATGTGTTTGCTATTGAAGAGGTCAAAGATGAAAAGCCTTGGTATTTTCATATCAAGTGTTTTCTCCAAAGTCAGATTACCCACCTCGGGCATCTTTGAAAGATAAGAAGACTTTGAGAAGATTAGCTAGAAACTTTTACCTGAATTGTAATGTGCTTTACAAGACAAACTTTGATATGGTTTTGCTCAGATGCATGGATAGACACGAAGCAGACATATTGATGAATGAAGTCCATGAAGGTTCTTTTGGTACTCATTCTAATGCATATGATATGGCTAAGAAGATGTTTAGAGCAGATTACTATTGGCTGACAATGGAATCTGATTGTTGCAAGTTTGTGAAGAAATGCTACAAGTGTCAAATTAATGCAAATAAGATTCACGTTCCTCTGATACTGTTGAATGTTATTTCCTCTCCATGGTCCTTCTCCATGTGGGGAATTAATATGATTGGCATGATTGAGCCCAAAGCTTCAAACAAACATCGTTTTATTCTGGTGGCTATCATATGTAAATGTGACCAAGCAACTTGTTGTGAGGTTGATCAAGAATCAGATTATATGTCGTTATGTGATGCGTGCTTTTCGCAAGTATACGAACGCGTCAGAGTTGTTGATCACCAAATGGGTTGAAGCGACATCATATGTAAATGTGACCAAGCAAGTTGTTGTGAGGTTGATCAAGAATTAGATTATATGTCGTTATGTGATGCGTGCTTTTTGCAAGTATACGAACGCGTCAGAGTAATATAAAAGATTGTCGAATCCACAGAGACCAATTGTCAATCTATCGTTATCTATTGTTATGGTGTTTTTCAAAGGCAATCAAAATAGGTGTTTTTAGAGTGTGCAAAGAAAAGCAAAGTATTAGATAAAAGTTTAATTAATAAAGACAGGGTCGAATTGTAATTCACATAATCAATTAATAATCCAAGTACTTGCTAATAGAACTACTTATTGGCAATGTTTCCTACTTTGAAAAGAACTAATTTAACGGGAACTGTCGCTTTCGCGTAATCAGAACCGAATTGTACTCCCTAATCAAACCCTTTTATTGTCACTTATAAAAAGGCGCGCATTGCGTTAGAGTAGTAAACCTATTTTTAAGAAATATAGTATCTTGACTAAGTTGAAAAGTATTATAACCTGGATTTCTTAACCAAAAGAGGTTCTCACGAACCAGACTCTAAACTTATGAACGCGTCCGAAAATAGTTTTAAAATCTCTTTTCTTCTTATGTTAAAAACTCCTAATGAACTAAACAAAGCGCTTTCGATGTTTTTGAAATACTTAAAAACAATTAAGTTTAGATAGACGTTGGACGGCTTTCGATCTTACCCAACGGAATTGAAGTGCGGGAAAACTTAAGTTGAAAGTTAAAATAGCCCTTAAGTGCTTCTACGAACAATTGTACGGATTATCGGTTCAATTACGATCTTTACATTCTAACCTTATAAATTTAGTTAGACATGGTAAAGTAAAAGTGCATAAATTTAAATAAAAGTAGTGCGAGTGTGGGAAGTAAATAAAGTAGTGTGAGTGCGAGGAAATAAATAATTTAAAGTGAGTGCGAGGAAATAAATAATTTAAAGCGAGTGGGAGGAAATAAATAATTTAAAGCGAGTGTGAGGAAATAAATAATTTAAAGTGAGTGCGAGGAAATAAATAATTTAAAGCGAGTGCGAGAAAATAAATAAAGTAAAGCGAGTACGAGAAAATATATAAAGTAAAGCGAGTGCGAGAAAATAAATAAGATAAAGACAAGTAATAAAAACCTGCTCCAATCGGAAGGTTGAATAAATTGCAAAGCGGAAATGAAAATGGCGGAAGGATTAACTTCCTTCCAAAGTGCTCCAAACTTGATTACAGACTCGATCACAGACTTGATTACAGAGTTGTGGTAACACTCCAATGCGAAGCGATTACCACTTTAAAATACTGAATATATGCCTAAGTCAAACAAAGTTGCTCTGAGTTTGCCTTTGTTCTAAGTTTGGATGATTGAAAAAGTGATTTCGAGTTTCTATTTATAAGCAAGTAAAACGATGGAAATGACAAGGATGCCCTTCAACTTGAAAATGGGAGGGAAAACTTTTCCTCTTCTAGCGCCCGCCACAAGGCCATGGCGCCCGCCACGAGGCCAATCTAAGGCGCCTTAGTGGAAGTAGTGGGGAACGTGGCAGTTGAGGGAGGTTGAGCTTGGACACGTCATGGCAGGGTCTATGGCGCCAGCCATGATAGAAGCCATAAGTACAAAATGCTGAATTTTAGGGTTTTTAGCTCTTTTTCGCTCCTTTTCTCGATCGGGGCTCCGATTAAAGTAAAAACCTAAAAAACAAAGAAAAACATAGTAATAACACAACAAAATAACAATAAAACAACTAGAATGCATGTGAAATCGGAGTCGAAAATACGATAAATTTCGGTGTTATCAAACTCTCCCACACTTAAACCTTTGCTTGTCCTCAAGCAAAACATTAAAAAGCTCATAAAAGAAAAACTGGTGTAAACGAGTGCTTCAGGTAAAAATTCTAAGTTCAAGTCAGGATGCAGTGATAGGTACTAACTGAGTGAACTAAGGGTATCATGATGACACTAATCCGCAAATACAAACATAAACTTCATTCCTATATTAACCAACCCATATTATCCCACAATACCTAGGCCTGCCTCTTCATCTCTTTTTGTGTCCTTTTCATTCCGGCGCAATCACATTAAGCCCGTTATCCGTACATGCTTCATAGTAGAGTGGCCTGTTAATGATCATGATCTGAGCATGGGGTTTCTGGCACATAAATATGTGTAAACCCTTTTATTGTACCCAACTGTAGTTGTGGGGGATCGGATCGTAATCCGCCCTACCGAGTTCAGTGCCAGATACCTCTGAACCAACTAACAGTGGGTAAGTTTTTTCTTTTTTCTTTTTCTTTTTCTTTTTCTTTTTGTAGAAAATTTTTACAATTCTTTGGTTTAAATGACTTTGTGAGGGTCACCTATACCGGAGTTGCCTTTTTGCTTTCTTTTATTTTTTTGTTTTGCTGGATCATTCACTAATTTGCATCGGTCCCCTACGTAGAGGATGCGTAGGTCGGAGCTGACTGCTGAGATAAACTACTGAGGACTTATACGAAAATGATGATTAAGGCCATGGTATATGGGGTTTCGGGAATGATTTGATGTTTCGCAAAGTTCTTCCAAGTCACCGCATCCTTACTCAAAACATGTCTTTAAAACCTGAAAACTTTCGGAATAACACTGTTTTCTTTTGCAAAAAATTTCGGTGAGGCTAAAGGTATAGGGAGATTAGATTGTACTAAAGATATATTATATTTGGTGACTCGTCAGAATCATGCGTTATACTAAAAAGCAAAATAAACAACTAAAAGGAAATAAAAATAAACAAACTATCTAAAAACAACAAAGAAAAGCGATAAAGAAAAGACGAGAAAAGCAATAAAGAAAAGACGATAGAGTCTCCTCCCACACTTAAATCGAACATTGTCCCCAATGTTTCGAAATAAGACAAGGGAAGAGTTACCTGACAACCTATTGCTGACCACTGGTGCCTTCGCCATCCTAAGGTGGACGACGGGATCGGGTACGACGACGATCTCTCTGATCCATCCTCGCCTGCAGGGCATCCTGAGCGGTCCTCACCTCTCGAAGGTTATCCAAAATGGAACCCTGAGTGTTTTCTATGATTGCAATATGCTGACGGTGGTGGTGTTGCTGACGGGCTTGTGTATCTGTGATCATTTGCAGAGACTATAGAACAGTGTCGTAGGACCTGTCTGTCCTCCGCTGCGACTCTTGCATGAAGCTCATGTTATTCTCCAGTTGTTGTTGGATGGTAGAGAGTAGGTCGTCACGCCTTTGCTCTCTAGCCATGTGGTCATGCCACATCTCCTCTATAATATAAAAGCCAGAAGTGGTACCTGCAGAAGAAGAAGATGGTGCGGTGTGTGGTGGTGAAGGATGATTGGGGGACACATGGGGTACGGGAGATCTCTCTCTCCGATCATATTCATCATCAGTGTCATGTCCCGCCTCATCAAGAATGTTAGGAGGAAGAGGACCCAAAACAGGTGGAGCATCTAAAGCGTAGGTCCAATTCCTTTCATCTCGTACATCTGTACGTCTAGTGCAAGGTAAAACAACAGATGGGATGGTTACACCATAAACCATAAGAATATAGCCTCTTTCTCTCCTCAAACGGCACAATTTCATGTCTCTAAAAAATTTTAGGTTAATTGCGCGAGGAGGTAAGGGGTCTAGGGTAGCCATCTCATTGTCCAGGTTAAGCGCCCGAGCAATAGACGTAATCAATCCACGAAAATAAATCGGTCCCGCTTTATTTAAAGTTAAAGTCATATGCGCAAGCATGAACGGGACTGAATTAATTCGTCTATTTGTGAGGCTTCCTTGCAAAAATAGAAGCTCTCTAGAATTAACCTTATTTGGATTCTCCCGGCCAAAAGTTGAGGCAAGAACTCCTTCAAAAGAGTTTATGGAAGTGTTTGATAATCGCTCCCAAAAGGAAAATACCTCAACTGACCATTCCGAATCCAAAGGGGCCTCACAAATAGCACCGTCCCCAGGAGGGATTCCTAACAAGCTGGCTAGTTCGTCGGTACTGAATTCATATTCAACAACAAACATTCTAAATCTGACAGTACCAACTGTGCTAACAGTGTTAGGATTGACAATATAGATTAAGGAACTCAAAAATTCGATTGTCAATCGCTCATAGATAGGTTCTTTGTTGGAAAAGAAATTATGCAAACCTAAGTTATCTAATAAATGAAATATGCTATGATAGATACCTAAAGTGTAGAGACAGTTTTCGTCAACATACCTTGTCAGGAGGATCTCCCGATTTTGCAACCGTTCGATGATTTTTCTTTGTCTATCCCCCGGTTTCCCTCCTCAAAGAATGAATCCATTAAACTCCATTTGTGTAGCTCTTGAAAAGTGACGAAGAAGATGAAGTGGAATGTGAAAAGGTTGGATTTTTACGAAATCCGACGGATGAAAATGAAAATGGAAATCGGAAAAATGATTTGTACGGTGTGGTGATTAGAATGGTGTGAGATTTTTGTGGGTTCAAGGACGTTTTTGCAAGGTGGGAAAATGGGTTTGGAAGGTTGTAAGGTGTGAAAATGGTGAAGAAGGAGGTTCTGCCCCGACCTTTTACAGACGCTGTGGCGGGCGCCACAGGGTCTATGGCAGGCGCCACAAGGCAAAATCTGGCTGGGCCGGATTTTGGTCCTTTGGCTTCGGCTTCTCCTTGTCTTTTGGCTTTAAGGGGTCCGGATAGTATTTGTCTTGTGATTTCCTAGTATCATTGACTTGCATATTTTTTATAGGAGTAAAAAATAAAAAATAAAAATAAAACAAAAATTAAATATTAGACTAATAAATAAATAAACAACTAAAATAAAAAATGCAAATAAAACAAACATAAGACATATATAGATAAAAGTAGAAATATCAATGTATAGGCATAGTGTATATAATATTCCAAATGCGATAATATAAAATGAGTTATGTAAATACGAGAAATATAAAAAAGAGATAAAATAAGATGAAATGGTGAGATCATATAGTAGGGATGTCGTCTTCCTGAGTGGATCCACGGAGCATGGCTACCTCCTGCCTGAGCTCTACGATCTCCTAATATAAACAGTCGGCTTCAGTAGCGTGTCTGAGATCAGACACTCCCATCTGTAAAGTGAGGTCAGCCACCTCCTGTCTAAGCTCTGCGATCTCTCTACGACACTCAGCAATCTGGGTGCAGATGTCGGGGGTCTACAATGGAAGATTATTAGAGAAAACAGTGATCCTGGGAGAAGGCGGTGTAGGCGTGTATTCAACAATGGGTGGTGATCTCGGCTCCTCGACGTCTCTCCCTGGCCCTCTAAAGCATAACTCCAATTCGCTGGATCATGCACACTGGTCATCATAGGATCTGGTAGTGTGAAATAATGGATAGCCTCGCTGTCGACTAGAAATCAGAATTGACATGGATGGAAAGAGGCTCTCCTCATCAACCCTCTGGTCAAACAGAAGTCGATGTCCATGGTAGTGTACCCACAGTAGATCCAGAGATGTGAAAGCTTGCGAGACAGACCTAAAGCGACAGCAATCTACGTGATGATCCCGCCCACATGGATGACTCCTTCGGTAGATCTGGAGACACCGCTGAGACTATATAACAAAAAGTTCCCACATGCTACTGGGCGAGACTGGGATGCACAAAATAGTAGAAAGATCTCCTCTTCACTCAGTAATGTCTCTGCATCCGGTCTTCTTAGGAAGGAATGTGCCAATATCATCTGGAAGTATCTAAAGGCAGGATTATGTATAACATCAGACAGCTGCGTAGATGGATCTTGGCTTCCGCCACCTGATATATCACTCCAAAACTTCTCCACCTCCTGACCCAGAAAATATCCCATAGGTGTCTCCGGGATAGCATCAGGAGTGGTTTGGAAACCCAATAGGTCGCCGAACTCTTCCTGGCTGAAAGAGTACTCAACTCCAAAGAGCCTGAAAGCAACATACCCATCTGGTCCAGAGTATGGGTCATAGTCGAATGAACTCAGGAACTTCAATGTCAGGGTCCTGTAGGTGTTACTCAAGTCATAAGCAAACTCGTCCCAGTGAAGCTGGTGGCTAAGGAATCAGATACTCGGCTCGATACCCAGTGCCTCCATACAGTGCTGATCAGGATAACGCGTGGGTGCCATAGGGCGCTGATACAAAGCGATATAGCGCTCTCTCTGAGCATTATCTCTATAGGCCACGTGCATATCATCGAAATCCTGCATCCTGTAAAAGTTAAGAAAGTGATCCTGAAAATGCAAACCATTCAAATTTGTAGTCTTGAAGCAAAATATGATAAAATAAAATAAAAATAAATTAAATAAATGCGAAAAAGTAAAATGAAAGAAAAACCATGGGTTGCCTCCCACGCAGCGCTTGTTTAACGTCATTAGCTTGACAATTAGAATCTATACACCTGTAGTAGTAGGGATTGGTGGATCAATTAGGGTGTGGCTTGAGTAGTATGTTGGAAAGTCTCCTCCTTCGTAGAGCTTCAGTCTTTGTCCATTTACAACGAATGGACTACAGGTTTCGTTCTTGATTTCTACGGCTCCGGATCTCAGAATCTTGGATACTTCGAAAGGACCAGTCCATCTTGAATGTAGCTTTCCAGGGAAAAGTCGTAACCTAGAGTTGAAAAGGAGAACAGGATCGCCTACATTGAAGTTTTTCTTTACTGTTCTTTTGTCGTGATAGGCTTTTTTCCTCTCTTTATATATTTTTGCATTCTCGTAGGCCGATTGCCTAAGTTCTTCTAGTTTATGAATGTCTAGGGTACGCTTTTCTCCAGCGGCTAGGTAGTATAAATTCAAAGTTTTAATGGCCCAATAGGCCTTATGCTCTAATTCGAACGGTAAGTGACAGGATTTTCCATAAACTAGTTGATAAGGAGTAGTTCCTATAGGGGTTTTGAAAGCGGTTCTATAGGCCCATAATGCTTCTTGAAGCTTCTGAGACCAGTCTCTCCTAGAAATAGAAACGGTTTTCTCTAGGATTTGTTTTATCTCCCTATTGGACACTTCTACTTGGCCACTAGTCTGTGGGTGGTATGGTGTTTCTACTCTATGCCTAACTCCATATTTTCTTAAAAGTTTGTCAAATATTCTCGATATAAAGTGTGATCCTCCATCGCTTATGACTAAACTTGGTGTTCCAAATCTAGGGAATATATAGTTTTTAAATAGTTTGATTACTACCCTAGTGTCGTTTGTGGGTGCAGCTATAACTTCAATCCACTTAGACACATAGTCTACAGCTACTAAGATGTACCTATTTCCTAAGGATGGTGGGAAAGGTCCCATGAAATCTATACCTCATACGTCAAAGAGTTCTACTTCCTGAATGTTTCTTAGAGGCATTTCATCATGCCTTGAAATGTTTCCAATGCGTTGGCATCTATCACATTTGACAATGCAAGCATAGACATCACGCCACATGGTAGGCCAGAATAGGCCAGCTTGAAGAATCTTGGCGTATGTCTTAGAGGTGCTCGCATGTCCACCATAAGGTGCAGAAAGACAATGCTTGATAATACTATTTACCTCTTATGTCTTATGTCTAAATCAAACTCTTGTAGTAATAGAATCTATCGGAGTAACCTGGGCTTGGCATCTTTTTTACTTAATAGGTAACGAATGGCAGCATGATCGGTGTAAACTATAATTTTTGCTCCTACTAGATAAGATCTAAATTTGTCTATAGCGAATACTACAGGGAGTAATTCTTTTTCAGTTGTTGCATAGTTAAGTTGGGCAGCATCTAGGGTTCTACTAGCATAATAAATGGCATGTAATTTTTTATCTTTCCTTTGTCCTAGAACGGCTCAAACTGCATAATCACTAGCATCGCACATTATATCAAAAGGTTCTGACCAATCTGGTGGTTTCATAATGGGTGTTGAGATTAACGCTTGCTTTAAAAGATTAAATGCGTCATTACATTTTTCATCAAAAATGAATTCAGTATCTTACATTAAAAGTCCAATTAAAGGTTTAGTTATTTTGGAGAAGTCCTTAATAAAACGCCGGTAGAATCCAGCGTGTCCAAGAAAGCTTCGGACTTCTCTGATGGTTTTTGGTGGTTTTCGGTTTTCTATAACTTCTATTTTAGCTTTATCTACCTCTATACCTTTTTCGGAAACTATATGTCCTAAAACTATTCCTTCGGTCACCATGAAATGACACTTTTCCCAGTTTAGCATGGGGTTCACCTCCACACATCTCTCCAGGATTTTCTCAAGGTTAGCAAGACAATTGTGGAAATCAAATCCGCAAACCGAGAAATCATCCATAAACACTTCCATGATACCATCTAGGTAATCTGCAAAGATTGACATCATGCAGCGTTGGAAAGTAGCTGGGGCATTACAGAGGCCGAACGACATTCGTATGTAGGCAAAAGTTCCATAAGGGCATGTAAAGGTAGTTTTTTCTTGATCTTCGGGGTGGATAGGTATTTGGAAGAATCCAGAGTATCCATCTAGATAGCAGAAGTAAGAGTGTCTGGCTAGACGCTCCAACATTTGGTCTATAAATGGTAAAGGGAAATGATCCTTCCTGGTTGCTTTATTTAATTTTCTATAATCTATACACATCCGCCATCCTCCTTCTAAATGTTTTGCTACATGTTCGCCTTTGTCGTTTTGTACGACTGGGATGCCTCCCTTTTTAGGTACTACATGCACAGGGCTCACCCACTTACTATCCGAGATCTGGTAGATTATACCTGCCTCAAGTAACTTAAGAACATCCTTCTTAACAACATCACTCATTATAGGGTTTATTCTTCTCTGATGTTCCCTGGAGGGTTTTGAATCTTCCTCGAGCGAATTCCGATGCATGCATACGGATGGGCTTATACCTTTCAGGTCAGAGATATTATATCCTAAGGCTGAGGGATATCTTCGTAAAACGTCTAAAAGTTGGTTCATTTCCCCTTGGCTCAAGGTAGCACTGACTATAACTGGACGGTTCATCTTTTCATCGAGGAACTCATATCTTAGGTTCTTAGGCAGTTCCTTAAGTTCTAAGGTTGGTTTCTTAGGGCATGGCATAGGATCTGGGGTAAGGGATAAACATTCGTAAAGGTTATCATCGATGTAGGGTTTCTTAAAGTCATCATCTTCCATTATGGGAGTTGATGGTAACTTTATTGTTTTTATAATTTCTTCTTGTTCTAATTCTCTAACACATTCATCAATGATATCTAAGGCATAACACGCGTCTCCCATCACAAGTGCCATAAGGAACTTCGAAAGTATAAATTCTATTTTCTCGTCACCTACCTCAAATGTCAACTTTCCTTTCTTGACATCTATTATGCCTCCTGCAGTCGATAAGAATGGTCTACCTAGAAGGATTGGTATATCATTGTCCTCTTTGATGTCCATGACAACAAAATCAGTAGGGATAAATAAGTGACCTATCCTAACAGGGACATCTTCTAAGATGCCTATCAGATACTTAACAGATCTATCGGCTAACTGAAGTGACATCTTAGTAGGTTGTAATTCTCCTAAGTTTAACCTCTCACAAACTGCTAAAGGCATTAGGCTCACACTAGCTCTTAAGTCTAGAAAAGCTTTTTCGATGACATGATTACCCAAAAGGCAAGGAATTGAGAAATTTCCAGGATCTTTATCTTTCTTTTCTAACTTGTCCTTGGAAATAGCATTACATTTCAAAGGCTTCGGATCGTCAAGTCTACGTTTGTTGGTAAGGATGTCTTTGAGAAACTTTGGATAAGAAGGTATTTGGGTGATGGCTTTTGTGAAAGGGATTTCTACATGAAGTTTTTCTATAACTTTAATAAATTTTTGATACTGTTTATTGATATGGGTTTGTTTGAGTCTCTGTGGATATGGTATAGGTGGTTTATATGGCGGGGGTGGTACGTAAGTTTTAAGTTCTTCTCCTTTTTCTCGACCTTCCCGGTTTTCAGGTTCCTCTGGTTCCTTTACTTCGCCCGTGGGTTCGGTACATTCCTTAGAAGTTGCGGGTTCGCTCAATCTAGGGTTTGGTGGCTCATCATAAGCGTTCCCACTTCGTAGGGTAATGGCATTGGCTTGTCCTCTCGGATTTTGTTGAGGTTGTCCAGAGAATTATCCTCCAGGTGTAGTCTGAGGGGCTTGGTTTAAAGCTACCTGAGAGATCTGGGTTTCAAGCATCTTAGTATGAGTAACTATTTGGTCAACCTTGGTTTCTAACTGAGTAATCAATTCGTTAACATGAATGTTCTGGTTCATGAACTCCTTGTTTTGTTGGGTTTGAACGGTGATAAAATTTTCCATAATTTTCTCAAGGCTCGGCTTTGGTGGTACAGGTTGCATAGGTTGATTTGATCTAGGGGCTTGATAACTAGGTCTCGGAGGTGCATTATTTTGGATAGGGTTATTGTTTTTATAGGAGAAGTTCGGGTGATTCCTCCATCCAGGGTTATAGGTATTCGAGTATGGGTTCCCTTGGGTGTAGTCCACTTGCTCAGAGTGGGTTTCGTTTAATAGACTGCATTCTGCAGATTGGTGTCCTTTGGCTCCACATATCTCACAATCCGACGAAATTGCGGCTACAGTATTCGGGTTTATGCCCATATGCTCGACCTTAAGGGCTAATGCGTCCATTTTAGCTTGCGTCATGTCTATAGAGCTTAGTTCATGCACTCCTCCTTAGGCTTCCTTCTTCTCAACTGTCGCTCGTTCGACTCCCCATGATTGATGGTTTTGAGCCATATCTTCGATGAGGGCACTAACTTCAGGATAAGGTTTGTTCATCAGAGCACCGCCTGCGGCAGCGTCGATGGTCATCTTGGTGTTATAGTGAAGTCCATTATAGAAGGTTTGAATGATTAACCAATTTTCTAAACCATGATGTGGGCATGCTCGTAACAACTCTTTATATCTCTCCCAAGCTTGGAACAGCGATTCTCCTTGGTTTTGGGTAAATCTAGTTATATGGTTTCGAAGAACGACGGTCTTACTCGGGGGAAAGTATCTAGCAAGAAATACTCTTCTAAGGTTATCCCAAGTCGTAATGGAATTGGGTGGAAGGGAATCTAACCATGATAGGGCTTTATCTCTGAGGGAAAAAGGGAATAATCTTAAATGTATTGCCTCAGGAGAAGCTCCATTGGTTTTAAAATTGTCTGCTAATTGAAGAAATATTTTTAAATGTTGGTTTGGGTTCTCAGTAGCGAGACCTGCGAATTGTCTTTGTTGCACTAGTTGTAACAGGGATGGTTTAAGTTCAAAATTATTAGCTGGGATGGTTGGGTTTACTATACTAGAACTAGGTTCTTCATTGGATGGTTGAGCGAAGTCCTTAAGAGGTCTTTGGTTTTGATCTTCGTCCATAACTCTCTTAATTCTATGAAAGAATAAACGTGTGCGAGCGTAACGTTCAGGTTCTGCCATAGGGTATACTAAGCTTAAACTTCTGGTGCTGCGAGTTCTTCGCATTGACCGGCGGGAAAAACTTAAGTCTAAACGATATAACAACAGGGAAATGAAATTTGACGAAATTGGTCCACGACAACGGCGCCAAAAACTTGATGCGTGCTTTTCGCAAGTATACGAACGCGTCAGAGTAATATAAAAGATTGTCGAATCCACATAGACCAATTGTCAATTTATCGTTATCTATTTTTATGGTGTTTATCAAAGGCAACAAAATAGGTGTTTTTAGAGGTGCAAAGAAAAGTAAAGTATTAGATAACAGTTTAATTAATAAAGACAGGGTCGAATGTAATTCACATAATCAATTAATAATCCAAGTACTTGCTAATAGAACTACTTATGGACAATGTTTCCTACTTTGAAAAGAAAAAATTTAACGGGAACTGTCGCTTTCGCGTAATCAGAACCAAATTGTACTCCCTAATCAAACCCTTTTATTGTCACTTATAAAAAGGCACGCATTGCGTTAGAGTAGTAAACCTATTTTTAAGAAATATAGTATCTTGACTAAGTTGAAAAGTATTATAACCTGGATTTCTTAACCAAAAGAGGTTCTCACGAACCAGACTCTAAACTTATAAACGCGTCCGAAAATAGTTTTAAAATCTCTTTTCTTCTTAAGTTAAAAACTCCTAATGAACTAAACAAAGCGCTTTCGTTGTTTTTGAAATAGTTAAAAATAATTAAGTTTAGATAGACGTTGGACGGCTTTCAATATTACCCAACGGAATTGAAGTGCGGGAAAACTTAAGTTGAAAGTTAAAATAGCCCTTAAGTGCTTCTACGAACAATTGTACGGATTATCTGTTCAATTACGATCTTTACATTCTAACCTTATAAATTTAGTTAGACATGGTAAAGTAAAAGTGCATTAATTTAAATAAAATTAGTGCGAGTGCGAGAAGTAAATAAAGAAGTGCGAGTGCAAGGAAATAAATAATTTAAAGCGAGTGCGAGGAAATAAATAATTTAATGCGAGTGTGAGGAAATAAATAAATTAAAGCGAGTGCGAGGAAATAAATAATTTAAAGCGTGTGCGAGGAAATAAATAATTTAAAGCGAGTGCGAGAAAATAAATAAAGTAAAGCGAGTGCGAGAAAATAAATAAAGTAAAGCGAGTGCGAGAAAATAAATAAAGTAAAGCGAGTGCGAGAAAATAAATAAGATAAAGACAAGTAATAAAAACCTGCTCCAATCGAAGGGTTGAATAAATTGCAAAGAGGAAATGAAAATGGCGGCAGGATTAACTTCTTTCCAAGGTGCTCCAAGCTCGATTACAGACTCGATCACAGACTTTATTACACAATTGTTGTAACACTCCAATGCGAAGCGATTACCACTTTAAAATACTGAATATATGCCTAAGTGAAACAAAGTTGCTCTGAGTTTGCCTCTGTTCTAAGTTTGGATGATTGAAAAATTGATTTCGAGTTTCCATTTATAAGCAAGTAAAAAGATGGAAATGACAAGGATGCCCTTCAACTTGAAAATGGGAGGGAAAACTTTTCCTCTTGTGGCGCCCGCCACAAGGCCATGGCGTTCGCCACAAGGCCAATCTGAGGCGCCTTAGTAGAAGTAGTGGGGAACGTTGCAGTTGAGGGAGGTTGAGCTTGGACACGTCATGGCAGGGTCTATGGCGCCTGCCATGGTGGAAGCCACAAGTACAAAATGCTGAATTTTATGGTTTTTAGCTCTTTTTCGCTCCTTTTCTCGATCGGGGCTCCGATTAAAGTAAAAACCTGAAAATAAAGAAAAACATAATAATAACACAACAAAATAACAATAAAACAACTAGAATGCAAGTGAAATCGGAGTCGAAAATACAGTAAATTTCAGTGTTATCGGTGGATTGAAAACCCGAAAGGGCGATCCAGGCAAAAGTTAGGACATAAAATAGAAATTCATCCCGATAGATTGAGTACCCCGCCTTAGGGCAATCTAGGCAAAAATTAGGAATTGTGGCAAGTAACTGCATTCGTTTGGTCCGGATCATTAGAGACAGCTTGGAGCAAGTCATTCATTTATGATTCGTCATTCTCAGCCAAAGCCAAAAGCACAGTGGATATTGAAGTGGGAAGGGAGAGTAGTGATCATTGTATTCAATGTAGCCCTTTTCCATGTAAATTTCCATTTTTCAACTTTTGTAAAGATCTATGGAGTCCTGTCACTTACAGACTACCATTCTATTAAATAAAGTTGAGCTTTTTATCCAATTGTTTCTACTCTTATGTATCTCAGCTAAATAAAATTGAATTTTTATGATGATAATTCTGAAAGGAATTAATAAATTAAAATCATTTTTTCTTAAGAATATAAAAGCAATTACTTTAAAAGCAATCAATTTCAGCAAATAATATCAACAACAATTTGAAAACAGGTAAGTCTTGACAATGTGGAGCCTTGTTGGTCTTCCCCAAGCAGTTCGTTTGATAATTCCCAAAAACAGTTCATTATTTGTCCCTACTAGAGCTGAATTGGTGATCAGTCCATTTTGTGTATTTTTTTCCCAACTAAATTGAAGTCTCACATCCTCAACGGTTTGCCTAGATTCTCCAAGTAGAGTTTTATCTCTTGAGTTCATCTTCAGATATGACAATATTGATTCTGAGCAATATTTAATTTGGTCCCTGCGAGGTCGTCTCCCATTTAATATGGTATTGATCTAAAACTCCCCGCAGAGTTGACAATTCAAATCCTCAGTAGATCTTTTCTCTTTCCCCCAACCAGGGTTAAGATATTCAGAGCCATATTATTTGTGTTCATCCCCAACATTCTTCTCCAGTTGGTGTTTGCATCTTGTTGAGATTAGCCGAGTGCTGCAGCGATGATTCAAATCTTCGATAGTTTTGTCCGTTGCGATGGTTTTGTCAGCATAATCATCAACCATATATATACATATTCACGCATAAAGCACATAATCAGATATTTCATTATGCATTTTACTGCATTTGATTCCCTTATTCCTAATTCCCTGTTTTTGTGATATTATTTCCCCATGCAGATTTGGTGCGTCTGTCCTCCTTCAATTATAGAGTGTCAGCCCCTTAAGCAGAATGAGTTTAACCTTTCTCATTTCCCCACTGAGTTATTTCCTCGTGGATGGTCATTATTTCAGTTTCCTCCCCAATTAATTATCTGGATAGAGCCACTCCCCTTGAGTTGTATCCTCATTTGGGTTGAGTCCTTGTTTGACCGTTTCTTTCTAGCTCTTACCTAGATATATACTTTTGGTAATATTCTTCTCAATTTTTAAGTAATTTACTTTTTACCAATAGCCGGTAAAAGTAATCTACTTCCTTTATTTTCCCAGAGGATTTGTTTTCACGTTTCCCCAGGCAGTTAATCCTTGATGTGTTCATCCTAACCGGTGACGGATTTTCTCCTCTTTGGTATTCTATCTAGTAACTGGTAGATATAAATCCTACTTCTCCCCTCAGAGTTAATCCTTGATATGTTCATCCTAACCGATGACGAATTTTCTCCCTTTGTGGTTTTCTACCTAGTTAAAAGGTAGTTATAAATCCTGTTTTCCCCTGCTGAGTCTATCCTTGATATGTTCATCCTAACCGGTGACAAAATTTCTCTTTTTGGTATTTTATCCAGTAACTGATAGATATAATTCATATTTTTCCCTGGCAGTCTATACTTGATATGTTCATCCTAACTGATGACGGATATTCTTCCTTTTGAGTTTATCCTTGATATGTTCACTTTAACCAGTGACGAATATTTTCTCTTTAGTCTTCTGCCCAGTAGTAGGTAGTTGTAAATCCTATTTTCCCCAACAGGTTATTCTTACCCAGTAACTAGTAACGAATACGCCTCCTTTTTCCTCAGCGAGTCATCCTTGATATGTTTACCCTAACCGGTAACGGATTTCCCTCTGTCACAATACATTATCTTACTACCCTGTAACTTGTATTAGATAATGTATTTATGGTACTCCTGTGTTGAAGATCTTTCTTCCTCAATTGAGTTTGGTTCAAGTATTTCAGATTTGTCCTAATCTACCCGCTCCCCTGCAGATTTCCCCTTATCCCCAACCGAGTCCTTCCATTGATTTATTTTCATAGAATTCCCCTCGTGTCTCCAGCAGTTTTTAAGTCGTAGTCTGGCCTGCGCATAACCTATTTACCCCCAGAGTCTCTGTCTCCCTAGTCAATGTTCCTTATGGAATGCATTATACACCTATGGACTTTGAGTCTCTCCGAATTCTTTTCCTTTGTGGCAATATTTCCCCACAAAGATTATTTTTAATAATCATATCATATACATCATGAGGTCTCTTAGGGACCAAAATTTGTTTATATATGTTGTTATTTAAGTCCATTCTACTGGGTCGATATGAAGATTTTAACCTTCACATCCTCAGTTAGAATGTCCTTAAATAGGGGCAGCTGTAAGACCCCAATTATGACAATAAGATCCCTCATGATATCTCATCATATGCATTGGCTTTGGGATCACACCTAGTTAGGAGGTCAACTTCCCAAGACCATAACTTGCTAATTTTTTATGATATAAAGGCCATCAAAGTCTCATGATCGAATTCAAGATGTCCTCTTCAACTTTGATGTTTGTAGGAAGTTCAAATTCAACTTGAAAATGCATGTGCCAAAAGGAGACATTATAGGTCATTTTGGGCCATTACCATTGAACAAGTGATTTTCCTTAACTTCTAAAATACATAACCCCTTCATGCCAAATACAAATGAGGTCAAATTTGTGACCAAATTGAATAGGTTTGAAAGCGCTACTACTTTTATGAAGAAACTTGTTCCATTTGAAGTCCATAGCAAAAGTTGTTCAAGGTGGAAGAAGTGAACATTTAGTTTGGTACTTAGAAAATTTTCAAATATGTTTGATTTTCCAAACTTTCACCTCAAAATTCATCATGATCCAAGCTCCAAATGGAAAAGTGTTCAACATTAAACATGTTCCCCTTGATCTCACCTTTCCAAAAAGTCCAAGATCATCTCATTTGGATCAAAATTGAGGAACTTGCACATGGGTGTAATGCATGGCCCCATTTGGAAAGATTTGTGACCAATTTTCATTTCAACATTGCATGGTCCCTTGATTTCGTTCCAGCATCATTTGGAATTGAGTTTGGACCCTTTGACATCATTGATTGGGCTTTGTACACGCCCAAGCAAGCGTGCATGAGATCATTTCTATTTTTGGAGTTTTAACAGAAGTGTTCAAAGAGCATTGAATAAGCCTATAAGTACAAGTGTCATGAGCTCAGAAAGGAAGGAACACCATGCCCAAGCTTCGCCAAGACGACTCAGAACCCTCACTCCATAGAATTTCTTGAGGATTTCATTAAAATCGAGTTTGAATTCCACCTTCTGTTTTGAAGTTCAAACTCCAAGAATTCATTGCCCTTTCCATCTCAATTGATCACTGGAAGCAAGAGGAGGAAGAATCAAGCAAATCCAGGTCAAGATCAAGCTGAATTGAAGCTACTCAAAGGTTAAATTTCAGAAACTTCATCTCTTCGATTCTCTCTCAATTCTTAATTATTCTTTGTGATTTTTGGTTGGCTGGATTTCTACCAATATAGGCAAGAAGATTTAGTTACTTTGAGGTCAGATCGAAGCAACTCATTTCATGATCCTCAAAATTTAAATCCCTAAATCTTTTTATATACTTGGAATTGGAGAAAATTGAGGCCAAATTCGTGATCCTGAGCATTTTCTCTTCAAAATAGTGTCCTTGTTTTCCATTTTTCATGAAGTTTAGGTTGGACTAGTCCGGTGGTCCTCACTGGAGAAGATGATCGAAGCTAGGGCTCCGATGGTGTGTTGGCAAGGTTCCAACCATCTGATCTTGTTCCAGCGTTCTAATCTTTGCCTTGGTTTTGATTACCACGTGTGTGACGCTTTAACTCAAGTCCACCATGGATAGCACGCACGTGGCCATCAGATCTACCACTTGTAGCGGGGTATTCGTTACCATTAGAGATATTGACTAAATCCAAGGTAAACCATACAAGTCGAGTCGCCACCGCACTTCTATTTATCCAAAGAAAGGTTAGAAAGCGAACAAAAACCTAAAAGTTTTATCGAATCAAGAACTAGTAAAAATGTCAGAGATCTGGGTAAGGGGGTTGGTTATGCAATGGGAAGGTTTTAAGCACCCAAAACATCCTAGGTACTCCTAGGGAGCCCTTTTCATAAGTGTTGTTCTAGTCTAAAGGGTGTAGGTATATCTAAAGTACTATTTACTAAAAGGAAGGTTAAAAGAAAATGACTCCCAAGGATGTCACATCCACTGCCTACGTATCTCATCTGAGTATGAGAATCAAAGTCTTCGTAGCTCGGCTACCTATGGGTTAAAGAGAAGTGTGCTCGATAAGACGTCGTGTCTTTTGCCTACGTATCTCATCTAGAATGAGAATCAGAGCAAAACGAAGTTCGGCTAACTAGGGGTTAAGGATTGCCATCTGAACATGGACTTACAAAAGAGGACACCAGTTGTGTCAAAGGAGGGTGGGCAGTGTGTTCAACGTCCTAGCAGTAGGTGTCGTAGCTCGCTGAATCGAGTCTTAGGCAGTTACCTCCTTTCAATAGAACGGACTGACATGCCACAAGATCGGAGACGCACGGAAGGTCTAAAAGTGGGGAGGCTCTGTTCTAGAGTTGTCATGCAATATGGACCTATGTGTTAGGATTTGCAAAGGGGAACATCTACCTAATGTTAGCATGCAAAGAATAGGGGAATTCTACCTATGTTATCATACAAAGGGTTCTACCTAATGGGTGCTACCTAAACAGAACAAGAGTCGACGGATGGAACGCAGAGAGGAGTTACGGATAAGGGTAGATGGCGATGCCGGAGGCAATCGACTTACAAGTAGATGGTGATGCCTGAGGCAATCGACTTACAAGAGGATGGATGAATGCGTGTTGGTTCTGTTAAGTTTTAAAAATGATTACTCGATGTTGGATCGAGATTTTGATCTTATTTTGAAATGGTTATCGGATGTTCGTTTTAATTCTTGTATTAACAGGTGACTAAAGAAATAAAGAAATAAATATTATACATTTTATGGGAGAGGGGTACATTTGTTATGAATGGGGATTGTTCATGGCAAACAAACAATAAGAATATATGCCTCATACATCATACAAGTAGGCAACAATTATCAAACAGATCGGATAAATAAACAATATATAATCAAACCAAAGAATCAAATAATGGAGCATTTAAACAATGCATGAGAGTATGAACATGTTAAATAATCAAGCAATAGAAAGCATGAATGAGAGAAACAAGTATAAAAGATAACAGATGAATCAAATAGATGAAAATATGCACACGAAGGGTCCACTGAATAATTTAATCAGGAAATGAGGTAAGGACCAAATAAAATCAAGATAAAAGGCCTCTAATACATGGCATATGAGATGAACGAGGGAGGATCAAAAGATCTCTTCAATTGCCATAAGCAATCCCTAAGTCAAACATCGATCATAAAGAAGTCAACTAAAAAAATAACAAATAAATAGCAAATTAATCAAGAAAATTATAAAAAGTTAAACTAAATAAGGTGGGGTCAGGATATCATCATCCCCCAAAAATATTTTAAAAATAATGAAAATTGGCATGTGAATTAATTAAAACAAAACATAGGTCAAACCAAAAGTCAATTAATAAGACTAGGTTAGAAATAAATCAAGAATAAATAGTAAATTAATCAAGAAATTTATGAAAAATTAAACTAAATAAGATGGGTCAGGACATCATCATCCCCCAAAAAGATTTTAAAAATAACGAAAATTGGTACGTGAATTAATTAAAATAAAACAGAAGTCAAATTAAAAGTCAACCAACCAAACTAGGTCAAAAATAAATCTAAAATAATTTCAAAAATGTGAAATAAAATTCCAAGAAAAGGTCTGGTTGACCATGAGACAGTGGTCAACCTTCATCGCAAAAATCAAATGCTAACAATAATTTGAAGTCATAAAAATAAAATCAATAAAAAAAAGTGTGTTAAAATGGACCATTTAGAATAAATAATTAAAATAAAATATTAATATTTAAAAAATACAAAAATAAAAATTATATAAAATTAAATAAAACATTAAGAAAAGTGAAAAATATTTTTGGATAATTTTATGGACGAAGAAAAAATTTTAAATAAGAAAAAGAAATATGAAAATGGAAGGATTAATGGTGATGAACATGGTAAGCAAGCGTAGATATATCAAAACATGGCCATGGAAGAGATGATTACCTAATGGAAAATAGAAGTGGAATGGAAGAGGAATGAAATATGATATGTGATGAAGCTTTGCCTCCTTGCCACGAAATTCCAATGCTCTTTTAGGGTTAGGGTTTTAGCTTCTTAAATAGGGTGGATTAGGTCTTCTCATGGGCTTTTTAATAAGTGATTTATCCATAAGAATAAAAGTGTGAAGTGAGGTGTAAAATGTTGTTATTTTGGGCCAAACTTAAGTGAATGGATGTCCAATTGATGGCCAAAAGAGGTAAAAAAACGTGACTGGTTTGTGCAGCATGCTTAGAAAATCTGATTGGGCCAGCCAGGCCCAAAATCTGCCTAGAAAATCAAGTCATGGCGCCCACTTTAAATGAATGTATCTCTCAAATCATGGATCCAAATGAGATGATTCCAAAAGGATGTGAAAGAGGACATGGCAAGGTACAATTGTTGTGAAGAAAGTATTTTCAAATAATGCCTTGAAGTGCAAGAAAACTGGCCAAGAAGTCTTGATAAATAATGCCTTGAAGTATTTTCAAATAATGCCTTGAAGTGCAAGAAAACTGGCCAAGAAGTGTCCTAAAAAAATGTCTCACTTTGACTAAGCATAACTTTCTCAATTCTAATCCAAATGGAGCAAACTTTATATCTCTAGAAAGCTTGGAACAAGAGGAACAACTTTCATGTTGGAGAAATTTACAAATGGATCTTTTATCTTGATTCAAAATGGGCTTAAAGTGAGTGCAATGATCATGAAAACTTGCCCTAAATGGAAAGTCAACCATTTCCAAATTAAGTAACTTTTCCAATTCCTGATTAAATGATGAATCCATGATCCAACCTTGATCAAATTTCACATGTAGGATCCCCTAGGCATGGGTTTTGAGATTCCACTCTCAAAATGTCAGGAGTTGACTTTTCTGGCCCCACAGTTGACTTTTCCCAAACTGTCTGATTCCCGATTCCATTGATCAATTGAAGCACTTCTAGCTCAAATAAAGAGCTGATTTTTTGTATGTAGACCCTTGTGGACATATGGAGGGCCATGGAAAAGATTTTCACCCAAAGAATCAGAAATAAACTGATTTTATACCAAACCCTAGTTTTAGGGCAAAATGATCAGGAACTAATTGCACTAATTGCCAATGGATCTTTCTGAGATAATTGTGAATCTTCCTAGGCCAAGATGCCTCTCTAATCATGACATGGATGAGCTCCTCTACTTCCAACCAAACATTGTCTGTTACAGGTAGCCATGAAACCCTAATTTCTGATTAAATCCAGATGAACACTCTGATAGCTTTGAATCCTTCACTGATGAACTGAGGACCATAATAAGATACTTGGACCCCCCTGAGACCCTTGAGACTTGTATACTTAGAAAATGAAGTCCAATTCTTAATTTTGCTTTGTGTGGGCTCCTTCTGTTAAGGAGTGATTGATCAAAACCTGATCTCCATGTCACTAATACAGTATGCAATGAGTATGACCTAATATGATGCTAATGAAGTGTAAAACATAATCCCATGCTTCCAGGAAAAATGAAGGGTAAATTTTGGGGTATTACACCACCTCAATTAATGAGGGAGATATGATGACGCTTGTTTTTTTGGATTTTCTGATTTTTCATTTAATTGCTTTATTTTGTCTAATTCATATTAATTTCATTTTTTATCCAAAATATATAGGACTTTCACCAAAAATCTTTAAATATTTTTCTCTTTAATTTTATGAATTAAAATTATTTTTTGGATTAATTTTGATATATTTCATTAATTAAATGTTTTTTTTGCATATTTTTAATTGTTTAAAAATACTTCTGACTTTTCAAAAATCATGAAATTTTTTGTCTAAGGTCCTTTGACCTTGTTTGACCTAGGATAAATCTCTTGGCCACTTATGTGGTGTTTTTAAGAGATTTTAGGTTTTGGCAAAATTAAATTGAATTTTAATGCATTTTTAATTTGATTTTTAATTGATTAATTGTTTAAAAACTTATGTTGAGCCATTTTTATGGTCTTGTGGTGTTTCATTGTTTGTTTGGGCCTTGGTCAAGGTTGATTATAATTTTGTTGGATTAAAATCATTAGATTTAGGGGATTGATGAAATGTACATTTCATCTCCCAAAATGAATGAATGATTTTAATTTGATAAAATTCCTCCCATGACCAATTTGTGTTTCTCTAACTTCCCCTCCCTCTTCATATGCATCCATATTCTTTCTCATTCCTTTCATTAACCAATGAAGTCTCAATACCCTAAGGCTAATTGGTTCATCAATGACTTTGTGTCAGATGAACCAATACAAGTATGGATGAGATATGTCCATCCTTTTTTATCTTTTCTTTTAGTGTGTGGTATGTTTTAGGAGTTTGGTTCATTATACCAAATCTCTAACATGCATTAACACCTAATTTTTTATTGCCCGACCTCAGATAGTTGTGACTTCTACATAAGTCCAATTTCGATTGCTTAACATAGAGCTAAATTTTGACCCTAAAGGCATAGCATTCTAGTAAGTGAGATTGTAAGTCTCTCATCTTTCATGGTATTGTGTGGAAACTTGGCCTTTTTTCCTTCCTATGGAAGATGTTTTGGTTCAAGGATTCATGCTTGTGAATAGATGGTTGAGTGTTCTCCAAAGAATGACTTAATCATTTGAAAAGCAAAACACCACTAACATTCAATTAACTTTGACTAACATAAGAATAACTCACATTAATATTGATTTACTTTCAAGTCAATTACTTTATACAAATTAGTTTCTAGTCATTTATCATTCATTGCCATTTGCATTTCATTTAACTTGTTTATGTTTATGCCATTTTCACTTTGCTCATTTGAGCCATATCTTGTGATTGTATATATTTGTTTGTGTATGTGGATTTTGTTTGTGGTCTTAGGACCTTAAAATACTTAATAAATAACAAAAATCCTAAAAAGTGTTTGGTGGACTGTTGATCTTGATTTGTACTTTTGGATTTAGAACTAGGCAACATTCCCTGTGCAAAAAGGACTTGGCTAATGCCAACATTCTTAGATCAAGTTATTATGAACTGAGTCTTCATCTAATGCATGTCTTGAGGATTTATTTGAACTCATCTACTACATTGTCTTAATGCTAACTGTTACTTTGATCTTGTGTCGAATGTCTTATTCTGAGTTGATCAAGGATTATTTCATTTGATACATGAGAAGACAAAGAAGACTGCTAGCTATGTGGTTTGCTTGCTTGGATGTGGCTATCTTTACTAATGACTTGATCTTCATGATGCTTAATATTGCTAATTGCTTGTTGATTATTTGCTTGATTTAAAGTCCAAAGGGAAAATGGGTTTTCTATATGACATTCTTGTCTATTGGATTGCATCCCATTGGTCAAATCTTTTCAACTCTTAACTTTTAATCTTCTCCCATTTCTTAAATTTCAAAATCTCTCCCCCCTTTCAAACAAAATTCTTTGCTTGTGTTTTTAAACTTAGACTTTGTTTAAATGATTAGAAACTTTGGCCTTATGCCAATGAACTTTCGAACCTTTTTCTTAAATCAAACTTGTAAATAAATATAATCATATTGACTTAAAATTATAAAAGACAAAAAGAACTAACACTCATTCAAACTTTTGGTCCCTTTGTGCCTCTTCTCACATGACTTTTTATTAAAAGCAATCCACCCATTTTGAAATTGTTACCACGAACTATGAGGTTTTGATGCCTCATTTTTATGTTGGTACATATGCACAAGACCGAAGCTCTTGTCAAACACAAAAATATAATCAATGAATTCTTTCCTCATCCCCACACTCTATTTTTCTCAAACATCTTTTATACCAAAAACACATATACACATAAAAAAGGGCTTCCTAGGAGTACCTAAGACACTTTGGGTGCTAACATCTTCCCTTTATGTAACCAACCCCCTTACCTGTAATCTCTGCCGTTTTTTTAGTTTTGATTTGAAAAACTTCTTATCTTTGGGTTTTGTTCGTACTTTTCACTTTTCCTTTGGAAAAAATAAAAGCGCGGTGGCGACTCTGGTTTTATTGACGTTAAGCTTATCCATAGCTTGATGGTTATGAATTTACTGCTACACTCCCCTTTGAGTTTATCCTTGATGTGTTCATCTTAACCAGTGACAAATATTCTCTCTTCGTTCTTCTACCTAGTAGCCGTTAGTTGTAAATCCTATTTATTTTGGTAGTTTATCCTTGATATGTTTACCTTAATCGATATTGGATATTCTCCCCATTCCCCAGGTAGTTTATCCTTGATACGTTCGTCCAAACAAATGACGAATATTCTTCCTTTGAGTTTATCCTTGATATGTTCATCTTAACCGGTGACAGATACTCTCTCTTTGGTCTTCTGCCTAGTAAAAAGGTAGTTGTAATTCCTATTTGTTTCCCTTTTCCAAGCAGGTTATTCTTATGCAGTCTCCAGTAATGAATATTCCTCGTTTTCCTCAGCGAGTCATCCTTGATATGTTTACCCTAACCGGAAACAGATGCCCCTTTGTTCGATTATATTATCTTTTTACCCAGTAACCGGTGGTAGATGATATATCTCTTTTACTTTTGTGTTGAAGTTTTTCTTCCCCTGTTGAGTTTGGGTTCAGATTTCTTTGTGAAATCGAATTCCCTTTTGGCTTGAGTATTTCGGTTTTGTTCTGATCTATTCTCGTCCCCTGCAGATTCCTTTCTCCCCAGTTCGAGTCTTGCCATTAATTTGTTTTTGTGGAAAATCCCTTCGTGTCTCCTACAGTTTTTAAATCGTAGCCTGGCATACGCATAACTTTTTATCCCTCAGGGTCTTTATCCCCCTAGTGAGTTTTCCTTATGGAATACATTATGCTCCTATGGACTTTCAGTCTCTCCGGGTTCTTTTCCTTTGTCGAAATATATTCCCCACAAAGATTATTTTTGCATTCATTGTACTCTTGTGGACTTCTTGATGTTGTTGTTTGAGTTCATTCTATCGAGTCAATAAAGATATTTTAACCTTCACATCCTCGAATAGAATGTCCATAAATAAGACCAGTTGTAAGACCCCAATTTTGATCCTAAGACCCCTCATGATCACCTACAAGTGTATAGAAGCAAGCCCAAGAAAATCGAGATCAAGATCAAGCTCCCTTACTGCAAACAGAAAGTGAATTTTGTGAAACTTATCTTCTTAGATTCTCCTTTGATTCTCCCCCATTTCACTTGGTTTTTGGTTGGATGAAGTCCTACCAATCTAGGAAACAAGATTGAGTTGCTTTGAGGTCAAATCGAAGCAACTTAGTTCATACTCCTAAATTTTCAAATCCATGTATCACTCAATATACTTAGAATTGGAGAATTTTGAGTTTCTATTTGGATTCCTGGCATTTTTCCCTTCAAAATAGTATACACTCTTTTCATTTTGGTGAAAGTTCATGGTGGACCAGTCCGGTAAGGTCCACCGGAGAAGATGACAAGAGCTAGGGCTCCGGTGCTGCGTTGGAACATCCCAGGCCATCTAGTCCTTGTCTCATGTTTTAATCTTGGTCCTTGCTTTGTTTGACTCAAGACATGGTAGTCCTTAGCGCGTGGCCATCAGATCTGTCACCTCAATTAATGAGGGAGATCTGATGACCCTTGTTTTTTCTTATTTTATTTTCATTTCTGATTTTATGTTTAATCCTTTTATTTTAGTTAATTCATAGAAATTTCTTTTTTAATTCAAAAAACATGGGACTTTCACTAAAAATCTTTAAATATTTTCCTTTTCCATATTTTGAATTAAAATCATTTTTTGGATTAAATTTTATATTTTTGTGAATTAAATGATTTTTGACTTGGTTTTAAATATTTTAAAATACTTCTGACCTTTCAAAAATTCTATTTTTTTTGTCTAAGGTCCTTTGACCTTGTTTAACCTATGATAAATCCCTTGGTCATTTATTTGGTGATTTGGAGGGATTTGAGATTTGGTCCATTTAAAAATGCATTTTAATTCATTTCAAAATTAATTTTTAATTGTTTAATTGATTAAAAGTATGGTTGAGTCATTTGATTGACTTTGTGATGTTTGACTTTTTGTTTGGCCTTGGTGATGGTTGATTTGAAATTTTATTTGATCAATACTATTGGATTTAAGGGGTTGATGAAATGTACGTTTCATCCCCCAAGATGAATGGATAGTATTGATCAAATGGATTTCCTCATGTGATCAATTTGGGTTTCTATTTACCCTCTCCTCTTCATATTCATCCCTATTATTCCCCAATCCGTCATTGACCAATGAATTCTCATCAAGTCAAATGCTAGTTGATTCATCAATGACTTTGTATCAGATGAATCAACATGAGCCTTACTAAGATAGGTCCCTCCCACTTTATTTGTGTGTGGTATATTTTAGGAGCTTGGTTCTTTGTACCAAGTCTCTAACATGAAATAACATTGATATCTTTATTTCCCGGCCTTAGATAGTTGTGACATCTACATAAGTCCAATTACAATTGCTTAACATAGAGCTATATTTG
Organism: Lathyrus oleraceus; assembly: GCF_024323335.1. NCBI lineage: Eukaryota > Viridiplantae > Streptophyta > Magnoliopsida > Fabales > Fabaceae > Lathyrus > Lathyrus oleraceus. The sequence continues at coordinate 421,286,257 of NC_066583.1, forward strand.
TCCTGCAAGGCATAACATTCTGGTAAGCGAGATTGTAGGTCTCCCATTATTCATGGTATTATGTGAAGACTTGGCATTTTTTCCATTCATGAGAGCTAGTGACATACTTTTTTATTTATCCAAGTTGGAGCCCTTCTCATGCATGATGTCTTAGTTCATGTCTTCATACTTCTGAATAGATGGTTGAGTGTTCCCCAAAGAATGACTTAAACAAATGGAACTCTTAACTAAAATTTGACTAACCTTTTAATAATATTACTTTACTTTCAAGTTATTAACTTAATGCAAATTTAAAATTCAGTACCTTTATCATTCATTGCCATTAAATTTCATGCAACTTGTTTATGTTTCAGTTATTTTCTTCTTTGCTCACTTGATGCATATCTTGTGATTGTATATATTGTGTGCTTGTGATTTTGTTCTGTTTATGGTCTTAGGACCTTCAAATACTTAATAATAACAAAAACTCTAAAAAATATGTTGGTGGACTGTTGGACTTGATATGAACTCTTGGACTTAAAAGTATGTAACATTCCCTATGCTTTAAAGGATTTGGCCAATGCCACTATCTGAGACCAAGCTATCCTTGATTCTGCCTTTCATCTGATGCAAAATTGAGTGCCTTTGGTTCATCTTCTATGCGGTCTCTATGTTTAAGCTGTTATTTTGAGTTTGTGTTTGATATCTGATGATTGTTTATGAGATTTTGCCAAGGATTATTTCATTTGATGCATTGGAAGATATTGAAGACTGCTAGCTATTGGAGTGCTTGTTTGGATGTTATGGAAGTCTTTATTTCATGCCAGGGCCTTTATATAATTTATTGGATATTGCTTATGCTTATTGTCTGCTCAAAAGTCCAAAGGAAATGGGTTTCTATCTGACATTCTTGTCTTGTGGGTTGCTTCCCATTGGTCAGATCTTTTCAACTCTTAACTTTTAATTTTTGTCTAGGGTAGTCGCTTCATCTCCTCCTACTTCTTTAATTTTAAAATCTCTTCCTTTTAAAAAAAATCTTCTTTGCTTGTGTTTTTCAACTTATACATGTTTTAATAATTAGAAACTTTGGCCTTATGCCAATGAATTTTCAAACTTTTTCTTAAATCAAATTTGTGAATAAACTTAATCATATTAACCTCAATCTCAAAAAGACAAAAAGGAATTAACAACTTCATTCAAATCTTTTCTCCATTTTGTGCCTTCTTCTTCTAAACTTTTGTTAAAATTTATTCACCAACTTCTTCGAAATTTTTACCAAGAACTACGGGGTTTTGATCCCTCATTTTTATGTTGGTACGTAGGCATAAGATAGAAGGTCTTGTCAAACACAAAAACATAATTAATGAGTTATTTTCTCATCCCCTCTCTCTATTTTTTTTTATCAAACATCTTTTTTTACCAAAACACTTGAACACAAAAAAGGGTTCCCTAGGAGTGCCTCGGACACTTTGGGTGCTAACACCTTCCCTCTGTGTAACCAACCCCCTTACCTGTAATTTCTGGCATTTTATTAATTTTGATTTGAAAACTTCTTATCTTTGCGTTTTGTTCGTACTTTTCCCTATTCCTTTGGAAACAAATAAGGCGTGGTGGCGACTCTGATTTTTTTTATTGATGTCTGGTTTATCCATAACTCGATGGTCATGAATTTACCGCTACATAATCTTTTTTTTGTTCTTATCATTTTATCATGTTTTTGTTGTTTTTAATGTATGATGACAATAAAGATAACTGACAATAATAAAACATGCAGGATGAGTTTACACAATGAAAGTGATGATAATGAATACTTGAATGTAAATTATAAAGTAATAACATAAAAGTAAATAACAAAGTAATAATGATAAAGTCACAATAATAATAGTTAGTGGTAATCAAAGTTAGTAAAGTTAAGTGTGGTTAGTAGTATGTACAAGTCCAACACTTGAGGAGTATCTATCCTTAGGTCAAAAGATTCAAAATATGGCATATCAGGGGATAATTTATCACTGATGCCAAGTATTGAAGATGATCAAATGATCAACTTACAATAAATTGTAACATTGAAAATTATACAAACCCCAAGTCCATCTATCAATAGCTAGACAAAAGGAAGATTATACCAACTCAAGGGTTAAAGGTTAATAATTTGATTAAATGATTAGGTTAGACAAGTTATAAAGATCAATGTACAATATGAACAAGTTAGAAATAATGGTTAGAGGGTTAGTATATCAATGGAAACATATAGAATAAAATGAAATCGCAAGTTAAGAAATGCATAATCAAAGCTTTATCTATATGTAAAATGATTCAAATTTGGTTGATGTAGAGGCAAATTATCCATGCCTCGATGTATCATGAATGATCCATTGATAATTCATTGATAGGTTTGAAGCATAGAAGGTTCAAACATCCCCAATCAAACCAAAAACCATGACTTTATAGACTTCATTAGCTACCCAAGTTCAAACCCTCATAAGTCCATAAATAATTGCTCAAATGACAGAAAATAAACACAATAAAATAGTAGAGACAAAAATAATACGAGTTTGTTTTGGGAATAATTTCAATAGAACAAAAATAAGTGGGATAAAAAATAAAATTAAAAGGGAAAAAATAAGGTAAAAATAAATAAAACAAAAGGAAAATAAATAAAAAGAAACAAATGCATGCGCCGAGGGTTGAATCACTGACCTTAGGGTCATGGGGGATCAACCCCCTCATCCACTAGGCCAAGCTTCCTAAGGAATAGGAAAATAATGATAAAACCAATTAACTAAAGGTGAGAAATTGAGTTCGGGAGTCGGTTAAGAAAGGGGAAGGTGTTAGGCACCCCTTACCTCCATTATACTCAATGGGATCCTCCTCTAATTTTAGGGTTAATGTGTCCTTGAGATGTTTGCTTTATTAGTTATCATGGGTTAATTATTTATCTACTTATTAAAAATTATTTTATTATTTAAAAGTAAATTAATTAATTGAGAAAGGAAAACTTGAAAATATTTTTGATTATTGTACTTGCTAGAGTCTTACAACTCTATGCCTACGTACCCTCAAACTTATTGAAGAATCAGAACCACGTAGTTCGTCTTAAAAAATGTTGGTTGACTTATTGTTTTTATCCCTTGAAAAATCTCACGCATCGGGGACGGAGAAGTAATTGATTTGAAGAAAATGCCTCAATACAATAGGTTAGAGGTCTTACAATTTGAAGTATGTTGAATTTGATTTTATCCCTCTTTGATTGATTGCAAAAAAAATCTCATTACTTTGATTTAAGAAAATGACCCATAGTGATATTATATTATTATTCCAATATTAAAAGTTTGATTTAGAAACTCAAAGACCGTATCCCTTAATCCTGACTTTAATCCCTAACAATTGTTATCGATTTTATCCCATGTTCTATAAGTCATTCAATGATTATCCCATTAATTACAAAATATTATATATTTATATGACATATCCCTTATCCCAATTTCTATTCCTTGAATTATCCTTATCTCAATTTCTATCCCCGAATTATATCCCTTGATTTATCCCTTAAAATCCTAGGATTTTATCCCATATTTATCCCTAATTTTTTATCCCTAATTTATATCCCAAAATTATCCTCATTATTGATTAAAAATAAATATCATATATTTATATGACATACCCCTTTTGATTGATGAAAAAAAATCTAACTATTTTGACTTAAAAAAGTAAACCTATAGTGAAATTATATATATAATTATTTTAACAAACATATTAAAAATTTAATTATATAATCTCAAAGACCATATCCCTTATTCTGGTGTTTGTCCCTTATTTTTATCCCTTGAAATTGTTATAAAAAATTTTATACCTAAAACTCTAAAAATGTATCCCTAATAATTTATCCCTATTTATTGTCCTTAATATTATCCCTAAATTATCCCATAGTTATCCGATAAATTTTTATCCCTTAAAGTCTTGGAGTTGTATCCCATAACCTTATCCCATATTATCCCTAAAATTATCCCAATTAATTATTTGCAAAAATATAATTATTATTATATTTAAGAAAATAAATTAAAAGAGTAATCATATAAATTAAAAGGTTAATTATATAAACTCAATGGTTATATCCCTTATCCCTAATTTTTTATCTATAAAACCCTAAAAATTTATCCCTATTTATTGTTCCAAAATTTATCCCAAAATTAACCAAAAATTATCCCATAGTTATCCCATAAACTTTTATCCCTTAAAATCATAGAGTTTTATCCCATAACTTTATCCCATATTATCCCTAAAATTATCCCAATTAGTTATTTGTAAAAATATAATTATTATTTTATTTAAGTAAATAAATTAAAAGGGTAATTATATAAATCCAATTGTTATATCCCTTATCCCTAATTTTTTTATCCCTAAAACCATAAAACTTTATCGTTATTTATTATCCCAAAGTTATCCCTAAATTAACCCAAAATTATCCCATAGTTATCCCATAAATTTTAATCCCTTAAAATCCTAGAGTTTTATCTCATAACCTTATCCCATATTATCCCTAAAATTATCCCAATTAATTATTTTCAAAAATATAATTATTACTTTATTTAAGAAAATAAATTAAAAGGGTAATTATATAAACCCAATTGTTATATCCCTTATCCCTAATTTTTTTTATCCCTAAAACCTTAAAAATTTATCGCTATGTATTATCCCAAAGTTATCCCTAAATTATCCCATAGTTATACCATATTTTTTTATCCCTTAAAATCTTAGGATTTTATCCTATATTATTAGTTTTTGGGCATAAATCTTTTTTAGAGAAAGTGTGTAGAAATGGTTTATATTAAAATAATTATTGTTATTCAAACACAATCAATATTAACATGATCCACAATAACAAAAATAAACTAATACCCTAAGGAAGTATTAGGCATCAAATAAGAAACAACATATCAAATAGTTATATAAGTGAGGGAATAAGGGAAACCGACCTACGGGGAGAAGATTGTCCCCGGTTAAGCAGTAAGATTCAACCTTAGGATATTGGAGTTGTTGTTCCTCAATGTGAAGAACAACAATTTTAGAATACTGAATTTAGTAAATTGTGGATGATGAGAAGTGTGAAAAGTGAACTATTTAGGAATATTTTAATTTAACTTGATTTTCCCAATTTCCTAAAGCCTAAGTTAATGAATCTGGATGGATTCATGGTTTGGTGAATTTAGATAAAAAAAATATTTTAAATAAATAAAAATAAGTTAATTACCTAATAATAAAAAAGATTTAGATTTTTTAGATTTTATTCATAAAACCATGACTTTAATGGAAAATAATATTTTAAAATATGCTTTAAATAAAAATACGAAAATTAATAATTATATAATAAAAAATATTATTTTGTGATTTTTTTTTGTATTTTTGAAAATAAATAGAAAAGTTATAAATAAAGTAAAAATATTAATACTAATATCCTCTTCCACACACAATGCTTTACACGTGCTTTTCTATCAATTGTGTTATTTCATTCATTTGAAATAAAGTAGCATTAGCAAATATATAATAATAATAATAATTAATATTAGTAATAATATTAATACTAATATTATGCTCTAATAACCCCATTATGATCCTCATTTGATAATATATCAATTAATGATAATTTGATTAGTAAAAAAATTAATTAATTAATTAATCCCAATATTAATCTATTCCTAAATAACCATAATATAACTTAATATTAATATAAAAATAATATTAATATTAACCTATCCCCATTTAACTAATAACATTATTAAAATTTATTCTACCCCTGTTATTAAGATAAATAATCCCCCTAATTATTAGTTTTTACTAATATATTTTAGTAAGACAAAATATCCTAGTTATCAATGGTAATATCCCTCTAGCATAACTCCCCAAATTATTACGTTCCAATCAACATCCCTGAATTTAAAACAAATCCCTAGGAGGGACTAAAAAGTCAAAATGGTTCCCCTTTGACTTTTTAGGTCATTGGGATTGACCAGATGCCTTATAAAGGGCCTTGAGCATGTCAATGACCTATTTTCTAAGTCAATAAAAAGAAAGAAATAGTGGTCAAAATTTGGGGTACGACAGCTTCCACAGAATTGTAGCGGTAAATTAATGACCATTAAGCTATGGATAAACTTAACGTCAATAAAACCAGAGTCGTCACCGCTCTTTTATTGTTTCCAAAGGAAAAGGGAAAAGTACGAACAAAACCCAAAGTTAAGAAGTTTTCAAATCAAAAATAATAAAATGCTAGAAATTACAAGTAAGGGGGTTGGTTACATAGAGGGAAGGTGTTAGCATCCAAAGTGTCATAGGTACTCCTAGGGAGCCCTTTCTTATGTGTATATGTGTTTTTGGTATAAAATATGTTTGCAATAAATAGAGTGTGGGGATGAGAAAAAATTCATTAATTATATTTTTGTGTTTGACAAGACATTCAGACTTGTGCCTACGTACCAACATAAAATGAGGGATCAAAACCTCATAGTTCGAGGTATCAATTTCAAAGTGAGTGAATTGCTTTTAACAAAAATTTATGTTTTAAAGAGGCACAAAGGGGACTAAAAGAGTTTGAATGAGTTTTATTTCTTTTTGTCTTTTGAAATTTTAAGTCAATATGGTTAAGTTCATTTACAAGTTTGATTTCAGAAAAAGAGTTAGAAAAAATCAATGGCATAAGACCAACGTTTCTAATTTACAATAAAGTCTAAGTTTGAAATCACAAACAAAGAAGGTTTTTGAAAAGAGGGAGAGATTTAAAATTTAAGAAGTTGGAGGAGATGGAGAGACTAATCCTAATCTAAAATATAAAAGTTAAGAGTTGAAAAGATCTGACCAACGGGATGCAATCTAATAGACAAGAATGTCATATAGAAACCCATTTTTCCTTTGGACTTTAGAATCAAGCAAATACCAATAAAAAACAAGATGAAGAGTAAGGCATCAAATAAAGATAGCCACATCGAAGGTGGCAAGTTCATAGTCTTCTTCATAATCTTCCCATGTATCAGATGACATACTCCTTGAATGGCTCAGAATAAGGCATTAGACACAGGTTCAAAGTAACATTTGCATCAAGACCATGTAGCAGATGAACTCATATGAATCTCAACACTTACATCTGATGAAAATTTAAATCACAAGAACTTGGTTTCAGAAGCTTGTAGAAGATGATTTGGATGGTTAAAAACCATGGACTCTTGGAGTTTCAATCCTAAAACAGAAGGAGAATTGAAACTCGGTTTCTCAAGAAACCTTCAAGATTATCCTTTCAATGGTGTTTGGGGAAGAAAGGGGTCGAAGCTTGGGCCAGAGGGCCCCTATTTCTGATCATGAAGGGTCTTATTTATAGCCAATGTGAACGATATTTGCACACTTCCAAATTTGGAAAAATTTAAAATTCTCCCTTGCATGGATGCATGGGAGTGCATTAGGCCCATGAGAAGATGCCATCTGATCCAAGATTCATTGTACCTCATGCTGAAATCATGTTATAAGCTCATGCAAATGTGTGTGAAAATTGGAACTTGAAATTATCCAAATGGTGCTTTAACTTACACCCATGCGCAAGTCCTTCAATTTTAATCCAAATGGGATGATCTTGGGTGTTTTGGAAATGTGAGATCAAGGGGAACAACTTTCATGTTGAACACTTTTCATTTCAAGCTTGGATCATGATCAATTTTGAGGTGGAAGTTTGGGAAATCAAACATATTTGAAAATTTTCTAAGTCCAAAGTCAAATGTTCACTTCTTCCACCTTGAATAACTTTTTCTATGGACTTCAAATGAAAAAAGTTCCCTTATAAAAGTTGTAGCTCATTCAAACCTCTTAAATTTGGTTACAAATTTTAACTCATATAGATTTGGCATGAAGGAGTTATGCATTTTAGAAGTTGAGGAAAATCACTTCTTCATTGGTATTGGCCCAAAATGACATATAATGTTTCCTCTTGGAACATGCAGTTGTAAGTTGAATTCTCACTTACTTAAAACATCAAAGTTTAAGTAGACATATTGAATTTGATCATGCAGTTTTAATGGCTTTCATATCATACAAATTGAGCAAGTTATGGTCTTGGGAAGTTGAGCTCCAAACTAGGGTTCAAATAAAATGACCTATAATAATTCACCATAAAAAATGACTTTCCAAGAAAAACTAGATCTTGACTTAAACATGAAAGTTGTTTGGAATTTTATTTAGAGTAACTTTTCTCTTTGAATCATTTTCATATGACAAACATTGTAGGAGATAGGGTCTAGGGAACCCCAGTTTTGACCAACTAACTTTCTCTGGTCAACCACCGTGAACCATCTTGCTAGCTTGACATTCTCTTGACTTTTTGGACTCATTGAGGATCACATATGCATAATATGATGAAATATGAAGTATCCCTTGAAATATTTGATCAATTGTTGAAGAAACTTGTTGAAGAAGTCACACAAGATACCAAAATGAATTAGGGTTTCCAAGTCAAACAAACTCTAAACTTTTATTGATTTCTTGATCAAAATAACATGTGAAGATCATGGGGATCCATATATGATGTCTAGAGCCAATTTAAACCAATTCTTGATTGAGCTCCTTTGATTGAGGGTCTCAAACCCTAGATATGAGCTTGATAGAGCATATGTGAGCATACCCACTACCTACAAAAGCAACAAACTATATATTGACATACTTTTTGTATTTAGGTTAGTAAAATAATGAAAAAAAAAAGTATGATACAATCTAAAATGCTTGGTGACCTCTCCCAATGCAAACCCAATGAATATGGGGTAAGGAGGATGCCAAGTTGTGATCCCAATGTCAATGCATATGATGAGATAGCATGAGGGATCTTAGGGCCAAAATTGGGGTCTTACAGCTGCCCCTATTTAAGAACGTTCTAGATAAGGAGATGAACGTCAAAATCGTCGTATTGACTTAGTAGAATGGACTTAAATAACAATAATAGAAACAAATTTTGGTCACTAAGAGACCTCATGATGCATATGATATGAATGTTAAAATAATTTATGTGGGGAAAAATGTTGCCACAAAGGAAAAGATTTCGGAGACACTGAATGTCCACAAGGGCATAATGCATTCCATAAGGAACATTCACTGGGAAGACAGAGACTCTGGGGGATAAAAAGTTATGCGTAGGCCAGGCTACGACTTAAAACTGCTGGAGACACAAGAGGATTCCATGAAAATAAATCAATGGAAGGACTCAGCCGGGGATAAGAGGAAAATTTGCAGGGGAAACAGGTAAATCAGAACAAAACTTAAATGCCTGAACCAAGCAGGGAACGCAGATTTCATTGGGGAAATGCGCACTCAAACTCGACTGGGGAAGAAAAAAATGATCTTCAACACAGGAGTAACAAAAGTATATTATCCATGACTGGTTATTCAGTACGGAAATAACATAATCTAATAGAAGGTGTATTCATTACCAATTACTGGGTAAGAATAACCAGTTAGGGAAAAGCCAAAAATAGGATTTACAACTATCAGTTACTAGGCAGAAGACCACAGAGAGAGAATATTCGTCACTGGTTAAAGTGAACATATCAAGGATAGACTCAAAGGGAAGAATATTCGTCATCGGTTAAGATGAACATATCAAGGATAGACTGCCGGGAAAAAGTAGGAATTACATCTATCAGTTACTGGATAGAATACCAAAGAGAGAATATCTGTCACCGGTTAAGATGAACATATCAAGGATAGACTCTGAGGGGATAGAAATATGAATTATATCTATCAGTTACTGGATAGAATACCAAAAAGAGAATATCCGTCATCTGTAGGATGAACATATCAAGGATAGACCTCACAAAGGGAAAGTAGGATTTACAACTATCGGTTACTGGGAAAAAGACCGTAAAGAGGAGGTAACCCGTCATCGGTTAGGATGAACATATCAATGATTAACCCTCTAGGGAATGAAATGGGGATTACAACTACGTTTTTACTGGGTAGAATACTAAAATGAGAATATCCGTCATCGGTTAAGATGAACATATCAAGGATAAACTCAAAAATGAAAGAAAATTTATCATCAATCAAGATGAACATATCAAGGATAGACTTTCTGGGCAAACATGAAAATGGATCCGCTGGGGAGAATAATAGATTACTTTTACCGGGTATTAGGAAAGAGTAAAATACTCGCAAATCGAGAAGAATATTACCAGTTACTGGATAATAGACTCTCAGGGGACCCAAAAGCATTTAACTAGGCAAGATATAGAAATAAAAGGTCAATGAAAGACTCAACACAATGAGGACATAACTCAAGAGGAGTGGTTCCATCCAAATAATCAACTGGGGAGGAAGCTTAAATAATAATCATCCACGAGGATAGAACTCAGTGGGGAATGAGAAAGGTTAAATTCTTTTTGCTTAATGGGTTGACACTCTACAATTGAAAGAGGAGAGACACACCGAATCTGCACGGGGGAAAGGATACCACCATAGCAGGGGATCATAGAAGTAATGATGATTATGCTGACAAACAAACACACAGATGCAAACACATAGACTCTATGAATGTATATGTATATGTATATGTATATATGATGATTATGCTGACAAACAAACACACAGATGCAAACGTCAACAATATGAATCATCAATGCAACACTCCGCCAATCTCAACAGGAGGGAATCAACTGGAGAAAGAGAGGTAAAGGATGAACGTGAATTATCCATCTCAAATGCTCAACCCTGGTCGGGGAAAAGGAAAAGATCTGCCGAGGATCTGCACCATCAACTCTGCGGGGAATTCTAGGTCAACACCATATCAAATGGGAGACAACCTTACAGAGGATCAGACAAACTGTTCTAGAATAAGTGCTGAATGAAATCTGCTGGAGACTTGAGGGGAAACAAAATCTTGTGCTGGATCTATGTAACCTGCTGAGAAAATGCACCATCAAAACAAAGGAGGCAATTACAAACTCAGCTGGGGAAACCAACAAAACTCGGTTGGAGATGCTGAAATGCTGCTGGGGAGGAAGCATAGTGTAAGACCCCAATTTTGACCCTAAGATCCCTCATGGCATCATAACATTGCATTTGCAAAGCCTCAAGGATCATGAGCATCTTGGTTCCCTTTGCCTTTGAGTGGGACCTCTTGTGAGTGGTTTAAGATCACCAAGCATGCTTGAATTGTATATCATTGCCTTTCTCATTTTATTTATTAACCAAAAGCACAAAAATATGTCACTGACATTTCTTGTTTGTAGCTTGAGCAGTCACAAGGTCAAAAGCTTCTAGGAGATCCTTTGTGCAATGATATGGCCAAGAGAAGATGAAAGCAAGCATGGCAATGGTTCCCAAGGCTCTCATCCATCAAATATGCCTCCCTAGTGTTAGTACCTTAAGATTGGCATTAATTTTGTAAAACAAATAATGTACTCACCTCTGTTGTTTTAATATGTTGGGTTGAAGAAATTCAACATCTGGACCAACATGTCATGTAAGATGTCACGACATCGGGACTGTGACATCTCACATGTGTATCAAACTGAATCAGTTAATTCTGGTTTGGTTTGTGATTAATTAGGAGATCTGGTGAATATCCTATCTCATATGTGAAGATCTTGAAGATTCAATCAGAAGATTTGGTGAATATATTGGTGAATATACAGTTTCTAAATATGAAGATATTTTAGGAACTAAAAGATTGATTGAAGACCTTGATTGGAGCAGAAGATTTCTGCCAGCTCTGTAACAGCAAAGAAGAAGATTTGCTGCGATTTTTGAAGGCCCAAATCCAGTTGGGTGGTTAGGTTATAAATAGGAGATTGTAACCTAGGTTTTGTAAGCCTCAAACAATGTAGAAATTAGGGGTATTTGTGAGGTAAACCTCCCAACCTGTGGGAAGGTTACCAAGTGTTTCTCAGTGCTTGAAAGCATGAGAGTAGTTGTAACTCAAAGCCTGTAGGCAAGAGTGATTATGTTTTTGAACGAAGTTGTGAAGCATGTTCAAGATGTTTTGACATTACATGGTAATTGTAGTGATAGGAATGGAAACTGGAGGTTTCTATCTAGGAGTTCCTAGGTATAGATTGCATTGGGTAGGGATTAAGCGAGGAGTTGTAAACGAGGGAGTTTAACTCTGAATTAATACTGCTAATAGTGGATCTTCTTCCTGGCTTGGTATGCCCCCAGAGTAGGTAAAGTTGTACCGAATTGGGTTAACAATTACTGGTGTTTTTACTTTCTGCACTCTGTAATTTATCTGTTATAATTCAGTCTGTTTCTAGTCTGTGTATGAAGGGGAAGAACAGACTTGACACATAGCCTGCAGTATGATTGCAAAACAAAATGTTATGACATTCATTATTGACTGCTGTTACTGATAGACTGGTTAGTCTGTTACAGTTTATCCATCTGTAATGTTGCGACAGATGATGTTCAAAACAATGTTGAGACATCCTGCTAAGAACTGGACAGGATCAATAATCATAAGGGCTATGGTTGATTTCTACTGTGTGTGTGCACTAGATGGAAAAAACTGGATGTTCTTATTTCCATGTTGGTATATTATCAGATGTCTAAACATCTGTGACTGAGTGCATATCAGTACTGGATTTTAATTGTTATAACTGTCTTGCTGTATTAGTAACAATGTTGGATCAGATGTCATGACTTCGAGTAGAACAACTGAACTCTGACTATACCAGAATTTCACCTAGTATCTCAATTCGTCATTTTGATCAAAGCAAGTCAAAGGGTTTGAGGTTGTGTCCCAAGGAAACCCTAATTCAACTTTGGACCAAGTGTGCCTTGCTCATGAAGCAACCCCAGCCCATGGTCAAAAACAATCAAGGGAAGTTCTTTAACTCATCATTTCATGCATATTTGAACTTATTTGAGTGTCCTCAATCATCAATTCATCAAGATATGAGTTGTGGACTTGAGAAGTTGATCAGTCAATTCATCTGACTATTTTGAAATGCACTGAGACCTAACTTTTTATGTGTTGGTCAAATGGAGATCTACAACTTTCATGTTGAAGGTTTTATCATTTGGAGCTTGCATCATTGAGACAGAAGGGCTTGAACATTGGCCAAATTTGGAAACTTCACTCATGCATGTTTTGCACCCTACACTTTAAACTCAAAATTCACTAATTTCCAAGGCCCAATTGAAATTTTGATCAACATATCATTTGTTCCTTATGCAACAAGCTTTCTAACCATTACTCATGAGGTACAATTTGGAGTTTGGAAGCACCATTTTCGAAGGCATGAAGATTAAGTGCATTTTATGAAATTCAATTCAAATTGCCATGCATGAGCTGTTTACACTTCTTGGACACGTCCATTTGCAATTCACATGAGCTCAGCAGGTCATTCCAGCCTTCATTGGGCCTTCCACATGATCACACAAGCCCATGCAAGAAGAAATCCATTTGCCATGCACACGAGTAAACTCATGCACTCAGCCATTCTCAGCTATAAATACATGTGCTATGCTTCATAATTCTCCAACCTAAGGGCGCCTGAAATGCTGCAAGAGTGAATCCCACACCATACCAAAGGAACTAAGTTCATCTTTCTTGAAAAATTCAGATCTGAAATTCAATTGCATTTGGTTGAATTCTCAGATCTAAAGTTCCTAAACCTTCATCATTTGATCCATTGAAGTTCTGTTTTGCAAAAGGAACCAAGGAAAGGGACTCAAATCTTCATAATCCAAAGGTTTGGATCAACTGGTTTTTGCTTCGAATCTCCTTATTCTTTGATCCATTGGCCTTGATATTGTGTTGTCTGAAGTCCTCTCTATAGAGGCGTCATTGTTGTACGCTTAATTGTTAAAATCGAGCAAGTTCATGATGAACACCATCAAGCTTCCATCTTTGATTTCTCTCTTAATAGGAATCTAGAGTGGAAGTGAGTGGTATAGGAGTGATGTACATCACTTCACCTTTTGAACGATGCCTGGATCGTCCATTTTAATGAACATTTGAATCTCTGCATTTTTTGAGCTTCACCGGAGCTCACCGGAGAAGACGGTGGTGCTGGCCACCGTCTCATTGCCAGATTGAATGTGAGCCTTTGGATGCAATCTCCAGATCTAATCTCCAGGCTTGAATGTTATGACTTTTTTTAATTCAATATGTTTCTCAGTTGACTAATGACTATGGTACGCGTGCGCTTCTGATCCATTGGATGTCGCCACGTCAATTAATGAAGTCATCCAACGCTTCCTGATTTTTGCTATTTTCCAATTTCTGATTTTATTTTCTTTATTTCCTTTTATTTCAAAAATTCATATCTCTTTTATTATTGGTCCAAAAAATATGGGACCAATTGCATTATTTCTCTTTTTAATTCTAGTTTCTAAAAATGATTTTTATTTTTTTTATTTTTGTCATTTTCTATTTTTTAATAATTTTCTCTTTTCTGGTTATTTTTAATTCATTTTAAATAGTTTTTGATATCCAAAAAATACAAAAATATTTTCTCAACTTATTTGAATGAAGATGGATCTATGAAAAATATTCTCATCAATTTTTTAATTGATTTCCGATTTATTTGTGATTTTAGTTCAATTAGGTTATTTTTATTCATTTTTAATTGATTAAAAATAGTTTCTGACTTTTAAAAATGCTGAAATTTTTTGTCAAACTTTGTTTGACCATATTGAAACTTGGGATAATTCACTTGGACTTTTTAAAGTTGATTTGAAGTGAATTTGAAGTTTGACCTTTCTTTAATATTTTAATTCAAGTTTATTTTCAAATATTAAAAAATGCCAAAAATATTTTGTTATTTCTTGACTTCCAATCTTCATCTCTTTTCTGATTTTGAGGGTTTGACCTTGATCTTCCCTATCTTTGGTCAACATTTATGGATTGGTACATTCCATTTTACTTAATGCACTTTATTTTATTCATTTACATCATCCATCATTCATCTTCTTCTTCTTCTTCTTCTTCTTCTTCTTTTTGATCAATGAGTTAAAGGTTGATAAGTTAGCATTAATTAGGGAGGTTTAATCTTCCTTGATTCAAATCTAATTCATCTTGATCAAATGATCAAGTGAACGACTTTGCATTAAGGATATGTTGCTTCTTAAATCATGCAAATGACTTAAACCAATACAAGATCATTTCTCCTCCTCTTTTTGGCATGGCAAGTTGTTGGAACTTGGTTCACTAATCAAGACTTCTAACTTGTGTTGTTGCCTACATTATTATTGACTGGCCTCAAATAGTTGTGACTTCTACATAAGTCCAATTACGATTGCTTAACATAGCGCTAAATTTGCCTTATGGCACACTAACTACTAACATTGACTATTAATATTTAATTCTTGCCTTTTACTTTTATGCAATTTACTATTCTTGTACATATTATTCATTTGCTTTTTCATTTGCTCACTTGAGCACATGTTTATGTTAATGCAATTTGCCTTTTGCTCACTTGAGCACATAATTGTGTATATACCATTGTGCTTGTGTTTTGTTGTTGTGGATCAAATGCAAAGAAATGGACAAATGGACTTAGACTCTAGGACTTCCCCTATGCAAATTTGGATTCAAAGAGCAACTAGGCATTGAGCCTTTAGAGTGCTATAAAAGTCAAAGAGCAACTAGGCATTGAGCCTTTAGAATGCTATAAATGCTAAAGAGAACTTTGGAAGGACCAATTTCTAAACTCTTGCTTGTTCATTCTTGATTTGTTGATAGAACTTTTTAATGTGTGTGTTTTAGTGCTAGGGATTCCAACATTGAGCCTAAGTGAGGAACCATTGCCATGAGCTTCCAAGAGAGAGAGATCTAAGAGCCATTGAGGAACTTTCCAAGAGCTTAATTGATTGTTGATTGCTTGAGCTTACTATTATTTTGCTTGCATATTCCAAAGGATGGGAGCTACTTGGATCATCAATATGATCTCAAGAGAGGAACTCCATTTGTGGTCTTGTTTCTTATCCCTTATCTCATGTATGTCTAGGACTTTAGCCATTCTTCTTCTTCCCTCCACTCTAACCCAAGCCAAAAATTTTGTGCAAACATTTAACACTTCTTTTCAAACATTAGAAACCTAAGCCTTATGCTTTTGATTTTTTAAACTTTCTTTTCATAACACTCATTTTGAAAATTGAATCTTTAAGTCAACTTTGACCATATTTTGTAAATACTTTTCATTGGTAAATATAACTCATTCAAATACATTTGTGGTTTCAATGGCCACTTTCTTAATAAAACTTTTCATAACCTTTAGCTATTAGGTTTGAGTTATCCTTGAGGTAGATGTAATACTCACCTATATCCTTAGTGATGGACAATGAGTCTTCCATGCTTATTATAAGGATAACCCCTCACTAGCATGTTGAAGCTATCCTCACATGGTGGATTTGTGGTTTTAGGTTGAGTTTTCTCCTTTGGATAACAAAAGACCTTAAGGCTTTTGGACCAATCAATTCACCAACTTGTTTTGAGATTTTTACCCCGAACTACGAGGTTTTGATCCTAATCTTTTTAAGATGGTACGTAGGCAATGGGTTTATCCATCCAAACACAAAATGAAAATAACTTGTATATTCTCTTCTCATCTCTTCAATCATGTTTGCATAAACAAAGTTTCACAAAATACCAACCTTATAACAAGTGTGAAAAGGGCTCCCTAGGAGTACCTAGGATGTCTTGGGTGCTTAAAACCTTCCCATTGCATAATCAACCCCCTTACCCCGATCTCTGACATTTTTACTAGTTTTTGATTCGATAAAACTTTTAGGTTTTCGTTCCCTTTCTAACCATTCCTTTGGATAAATAGAAGTGCGGTGGCGACTCGACTTGTATGGTTTACCTTAGATTTAGTCAATATCTCTAATGGTGACGAATACCCTGCTACAGAAAAGTGGCGACTCTGCTGGGGAATTACATTTGCCTAGTGGGTTTTACCTACCTTTCATGTTTGTTGTATTGTATTGTATATTGTTTTGTGACATATTTTTGTGCAATTTGGGATTACTGTATTGTATGTAATGATTGATTTGCTTGATATTAATTCCTTGTATGCTTGGTCATCTTTGTGAGATGAGTTCTATACCCGAACTCGAGTGCACTTAAGATAGGAGAATGGCATAGTCTTGTTGACTTGTGTGGAGTTATTCCTTAGCAAGTTGACTTGCAAGTCCATTCACTTGGTGAAGGTCATGTTGGGATCAATAATGTCACACAAGTAGTTGTGGTTAGACATTACTCTTTCCAATATAGACCTTAGAAGCCAAGGACCTTAGTTTACCAAACCCATATTGGCCTATTCTTAGGATGTAGTGCGAAAGTCGTTCAAGTGTAAGATTTGATACGATTGTTACGCGATACTACACTCATAAGAGTCTCTCTTGAGAATATTTTTGGAATACGAGTAGTCGTTTATCCGATAATATCCGAAAGATGAGATGATGACTATGGGAACCTCTTGTAGAACATGTTTGGCAGGTTTAAACCCTAGTACACTCCCTTTGGGTGGTTCATATCCGAGAATCCATGCTCGTGACTTGCAACAAACCCTTGATTCGTGGTTGATCCATTCATGTATCCTTAATATCAATGGAACTTGGGTGTTGATAAGGTGTAAATCATATTCCTACTTCTCAAGAGATAGCAGACATGTTGCATATAGATGAATCTCTGGTTGGTGCTCATATGATTACCAAATGTGGAATTCAAGGTCTTCCTTCTGAGTTCCTCATTACTCAAGCTACCGTGTATGGGAAGGCCATGAGTGAGGATGCCTTTGAGACCATATTTGTACTTCTCATCTATGGGCTAGTACTGTTCCCCAACATCGACAAGTTTGTGGATGTGAACGCTATTAGGGTTTTCTCTACTCTTAATCCCGTTCCGACTCTGTTGGGTGACACTTACTTTTCTTTGCATATGAGGAATGCAAAGGGTGGAGGCGCCATTGTGTGCTGTTTGCCTCTGTTGTACAAGTGGTTTATTTCTCACTTGCCGCAGACGGTCGCCTTCAAGGAAAACAAAGGATATCTACGGTGGTCCACGAGACTTATGTCTCTCACTAATGATGATATCTTTTGGTACAACCGTGTGTATGATGGTGTGCAGATTATCGACTCTTGTGGAGAATTCTCCAATGTGCCTCTTCTTGGTACATGTGGTCGGATTAACTACAACCCTATTTTGGCACGTCGTCAGCTTGGGTTCCCCCTAAGGGATAAACCCAATAACATTCTGTTAGAGGGTGTGTTCTTTCAGGAGGGTAAAGATCCCCAGGGCCTGAAGGGCAGGATGGTCCGCGCTTGGCGCAAGATCCATAGGAAAGGAAGGAAGGAGCTGGGACCAAAGAATTGTATTGCTTTGGAACCTTATACTTTTTGGGTTAGGAGGAGTGCTGCTGAATACCTCATGCCTTACGAGTATCCGAGACCTACACCTTTGGTTGTGGTTGGGCCTTCAACCCTCCCTAACCAAGGAGTAGAGGAGTTGAGAGACGAAGACCGTTCACGTGCTTGGATCCGTGAACGAGAAGAGTTGCTTCAGCAAATCAAGGAGAAGGATGCTTTGATAGAGTTCCTCGAGCATCAGGTTATTGATGATCCTAATGATGCGTGGATTTCTCTACTTCCTCAGTCTTCCAGGGTTTGGAAGAGGAAGTACGATCGACTCGCCAAAGAGAAAGCAGATATGGAGGCAGCCTACGAGGAGGAGGTGAAGAGGCTTCGTGCATCTTATCTTCCAGTCTCTCGAGCTTTAGATGATTGTTTCTAGGGATCCATAGGATGATATTTTCCTTCTCTCTTGTATTTTATTTGGCTACCCATGATGTACTTCTTTGATGTAAAACCATTTCTCAGATACTATTGACGAAATATTTCCATATGTGATAAATGTTTAATATTTCCAAAATTTGCAAATAGAGCTCTAAAAGTTTCTTTGACAAATAAAAACAAAATCATATGCATAAGCATTGCATGCATCATGTGCATAAGCAAGTTTTGCTTCAGGCTTCTCGTTCTGTGGTCTAACTCTATGTTCTTCATTTATTTTGAAGATAAGCTGACTCACCGGTACTACACCAGAGCCAACTCTTCGAGACTGATGGATCATTTGGAACAAGAGAACCACGAGCTGAAGAAAGAGGTAGCCAGACTGACTGCCCTGATGGAGTCATTCATGGCTGCCCAGAGCCAGTCTTCCCCAACACCTGCAACTCCTCCCCAGAGGACGGTCATTTCTGAGATTGCGACTTCTATTGTGCTTGCTGCAATAGCCCACTTTCTGCCATCTATGCCGGCCGGATTCCCGTGGGGAATGCCCGCCAATTTCATGCTAGAGGGTTTTGCTCCTACTCTTGCTTCTTTGCCGGCATCTAGCCCGGTCCTCTCAGTGCCACCTCCCGTTGTGCACACATTACCAAGAGTGGAAGATACCATCTACCATTCTGAACCATCTGAAGGTCCAGATGTTTATGAGAAGATGGATGACATGAAAGACCAATTCCTTGAGCTTCGCAAGGAACTGAAGACTCTGAGGCGGAAATACCTCTTTGGTAAAAGTGTTGCTGAGTTGTGCCTTGTGCCCAACGTGAAGATCCCTATTAAATTCAAAGTACCTGACTTTGAGAAGTATAAGGGGAACACATGCCCTCTCAGCCATCTTGTGATGTATGCTCCCAAGATGTCGACACAAACTGATAATGACCAATTGCTCATCCACTATTTCCAGGACAGTCTGTCCGGTGCCGCTCTCCGGTGGTACATGGGTCTGGAAAGTTCGAACATCCGCTCTTTCAATGATCTTGGCGAGGCCTTCGTCAAGCAATATAAATACAATATGGATATGGCTCCTGATAGGGACCAATTGAGGGCAATGTCCCAGAAAGAGAAAGAGACTTTCAAAGAATATGCCCAGAGATGGCGTGAGTTGGCAGCTCAGATAGTGCCACCCCTTGAGGAGAAGGAGATGACCAAGATCTTTTTGAAGACCTTGAGTTCATTTTACTACGAGAAAATGATAGCCAGTGCTCCCTCGGACTTCACCGAAATGGTGAATATGGGAATGAGATTGGAAGAGGGGGTCCGTGAAGGACGTTTAACTCGAGATGAAAGCTCTTCAGCAAAGAGATATGGAAGCTTTGCAAAGAAGAAAGAGGGAGAGGCACATGCTGTGTCTTCCCATATCAAGAGAAGACCCTCTGTGAAGAGGAAGAGCACCCGCCCTATTAACAACCAGCATCAAGTGGCTCATATAGCACCTGTTTTCAGAGAAGCTCAGCATTATCAACAACAACCATCTCAGCAATATCAGCAACAACAATAGCGTCCACAACAACAGGCCTACCAGCCTCGAAACAATAACAACAATGCCAGCACCAGCTATGAGAGGAAGAGGGTCACCTTTGATCCAATTCCGATGACTTATGCTGAACTTTATCCATCGTTGATTGATAGAAAGTTAATCACTCCACGTGACCCTCCCGCTGTACCTGCTAACCCCCAATGGTGGTACACGCCTGAGCTTCACTGTGTATATTATTCTGGTGCTCCCGGACATGACGTGGAGAATTGTTATCCCTTAAAGACCAAGGTGCAAGACTTTGTGAGAAGCGGGATTTTGTTTTTCGAGGACGTAGGTCCGAATGTGAAGAAGAACCCATTGCCCGAGCATGGGAAATCTATTAATATGGTCCAGGGCTGTCTTGGCAAGTACAAGGTCAAATATGTCAGTCATATTCGACAATCGCTGGTTGAGATGCATCGTTTACTGTGTGAGTATAGCCATTACGAACACGATCACGATAGATGTCGAGTCTGTTCTGTTAATCAGAGAGGTTATCGCCAGGTGCGCAAGGATGTTCAGGAAATGCTTGATGAGGGAGTCATTGAAATCCTTCAAAATAGAAACGTTGACGAGGATGCTGTTGAGGTCAACGTAATTTCTCCGGTATTCCGGATACCTGAGCATGTAGTCATCAAGTATGATGGTAGCAAGCAGAAGGTTTCTCCTGCTCTGACTATTAAGCCAACCGGTCCTATACCGTACTCTTCCGAGAAAGCAGTCCCCTATTGCTACAATGCTGTGGCATTGGAGAATGGGAAAGAGGTGCCCCTTCCCTCTTCATCTGTTGTTAATATTGCTGACGTTAGTGGCTTGACCCGTAGTGGTCGTGTTTTTTCGGCCCCACCGAAACCACAAGCTGACGCTCGAAGGAATGACAATGCTGATTATGCTGAAAGCTCGATTGGGAATGCTGTGAACGCTCTGAATCCGGCACTTGCTGTTAAACCCACCTCTATATTGAGAACTCCTGCTTCTGCTGGTCCAAGTGGCAATGCAAGAGAAGACTGTGATGAGATGATGAGGCTCATCAAGAGAAGCGAGTACAACGTGGTAGATCAGCTTCTACAAACGCCATCCAAAATCTCTGTTTTATCATTGCTGATGAATTCAGAACCACACCGAGAAGCTTTGCAGAAGGTGTTGGACGTGGCGTATGTGGATCACGAAGTCACAATTGAACAATTTGACAGTATTGTTGCAAACATCACCACCTATAACAATCTAAGTTTCTGTGGTGCTAATCTCCCCGAGGAGGGAAGAGACCACAACTTGGCATTAAACATATCTATGAGCTGCAAGGATGATGCCATGTCCAATGTGCTGGTGGACACTGGGTCATCATTGAATGTATTTCCAAAGTCCACTCTTACGAAGTTGTCATATCAGGGGCCTCCCATGAGGCAGAGTGGAGTAGTTGTGAAGGCTTTCGATGGGTCTCGCAAAACTGTGATTGGCGAGGTTGATCTCCCAGTCAAAATTGGACCAAGTGATTTCCAGATTACCTTCCAGGTTATGGACATTCACCCATCGTATAGATGTCTCCTAGGCAGACCATGGATTCACGAGGTAGGCGCCGTGACATCCACCCTACACCAGAAATTGAAATTTGTGAAAAACAAGAAGCTGGTGGTGGTAGGGGGAGAAAAGGCTCTCCTGGTTAGCCATTTTCCTTCCTTCTCTTATATAGATGCTGAGGATGAAGTTGGAACTCCCTTCCAAGCTTTATCCATTGCTGAACCTATTAAGAAGGGAACTCCTTCATTTGCTTCATATAAAGATGTGAAGTTGGCCATTGAGCATGGTGCAACTGCTGGTTTGGGGCAAATGATTGAGTTGGAGGACAACAAATCACGGGATGGCATAGGCTATTCTTCTGGGGTCTTCAACAAGCAAGGGTTGTTCAAGAGTGGAGGTTTCATCCACAGCGGTCAGGACAAAGAGACTGCTGCTATTCTGGAAGAAGAGGAAGAGGATTCTGGCAATTTCATCATCCTTGGAGGGATCTGCAATAATTGGGTCGTTGTTGATATTCCGACAGTTATCCATAAGTCAAAGTAATGTTCATTGTGTTTGAAAACCCTTCTCCCATGCCAAAAGGAGAAGTGATGACATTGTTGGCGCATAAATACAATGATATTTTCATTCAATAAATTCATGTTAAATGTTTGTTTTTCTAATTATTTTCCCTTTTTTGCTTTTTGCATGAAAATGGTGATCACGTAAAACCCTAAAAAATAAGAATAAAATCAATCTTTTCATCTGCATAATGATTTTCTTTGTTTGAATTCTAAATTCTCTTTTATATCCAAAAAAACATTATGCAGGTTGATCAAACCCATTGAACATAATCATCCAACACCATCTCCCAATTTTGAATTCCCTGTATTTGAGGAGGAAGAAGATGATGTTGAAAAGATTCCTGACGAGATTACCCGTCTACTTGAGCATGAAGAGAAGATCATTCAGCCGCATCTTGAGAATCTGGAAACAATCAACTTAGGGTCTGAAGGTTGTGTGCGAGAAGTGAAGATTGGGGCACTCTTGGAAGAGTCTATTAAGAATGGGTTGATTGAGTTGCTACGAGAATATGTTGATGTCTTTGCTTGGTCATATGAAGACATGCCTGGTCTAGATACAAATATTGTGCAACATTTCCTGCCTTTGAAGCCTGAGTGCGTGCCTGTGAAGCAGAAGCTCAGAAGAAGGCATCCAGATATGACAGTAAAGATCAAAGAAGAAGTTCAGAAGCAAATTGATGCGGGGTTTCTAGTGACTTCTACATATCCTCAATGGGTGACCAATATTGTGCCTGTGCCTAAGAAAGATGGAAATGTCTGAATGTGTGTGGACTATAGAGACTTGAATAAAGCTAGTCCGAAAGATGATTTCCCTCTACCACACATTGATATGTTGGTAGACAATACAACTAAATTTAATGTCTTCTCATTTATGGACGGATTTTCCGGATATAATCAGATTAAAATGGAACCCGAGGATATGGAGAAGACAACATTCATCACACCTTGGGGAACATTCTCTTATCGAGTGATGCCCTTCGGTTTGAAGAACGCCAGAGCCACGTATCAACGAGCTATGACTACCTTGTTTCATGATATGATGCACAAGGAGGTCGAGGTATATGTTGATGATATGATTGTGAAGTCAAGAACGGAAGTAGAACATGTAGAGCACTTGTTAAAGCTTTTTCAGCATTTGAGAAAGTATAAGCTTCGTCTGAATCCCAATAAGTGTACATTTGGAGTCCGTTTCGGCAAGTTATTGGGCTTTATCGTCAGTGAAAGAGGTATTGAGGTTGATCCTGCAAAGGTCAAAGCAATACAAGAGATGCCTGCGCCCAAGACTGAAAAGCAAGTCCGAGGTTTTCTTGGCCGCTTGAATTATATTTCCAGATTCATATCCCACATGACTGCCACATGTGCACCCATATTCAAGCTCCTCCGGAAAGATCAGTCTCATGATTGGACAGAGGATTGCCAAAAAGCTTTTGATAGCATTAAAGAGTATTTGTCCGAGCCTCTGATTCTGTCTCCACCTATGGAAGGGAGACCGTTGATTATGTATCTGACAGTTCTTGAAGACTCAATGGGTTGTGTCCTTGGTCAGCGAGATGAATCCGGAAAGAAAGAATATGCTATATACTACTTGAGTAAGAAGTTCACTGATTGTGAGTCTCGATACTCAATGCTTGAGAAGACATGTTGTGCTTTGGCTTGGGCTGCTAAGCGCTTACGCCAGTATATGTTGAATCATACGACTTGGTTGATATCCAAAATGGATCCAATCAAGTATATCTTTGAGAAGCCTGCTTTAACTGGGAGGATTACCCGTTGGCAGATGTTGTTATCTGAGTATGATATTGAGTATCGAGCTCAGAAGGCTATTAAAGGTAGTATCTTGGCAGACCACTTGGCACATCAACCAATTGAGGATTATCAGTCGGTTCAGTATGACTTCCCAGATGAGGAGATTCTATATTTGAAAATGAAAGATTGCGATGAGCCTACGCTCGATGAAGGGCCAGAGCCTGGTTCCAGATGGAGTATGGTGTTTGATGGCGCTGTAAATCAATATGGAAATGGTATTGGGGAAGTGGTTTTTACTCCTCAGGGCACATATTTCCCTTTTACAGCAAGGCTAACTTTCAAATGCACGAATAATATGGCTGAGTATGAGGCCTGTATCATGGGATTAGAAGAATGCATTGATCTAAGGATCAAGCATCTTGACGTTTATGGTGATTCGGCCCTTGTTGTTAATCAGATCAAGGGTGAATGGGAGAAGAATCAGCCTGGCCTCATCCCATATAGAGATTATGCGAGGAGGATTTCAACGTTCTTTAATGAGGTTGACTTCCATCATATTCCTCGAGATGAGAATCGGATGGCAGATGCTCTTGCTACACTTGCTTCGATTATGGTGCTCAGACTTTGGAATGAAGTTCCCAATATCACTGTGATGTGCTTGGACAAACCAGCTCATGTATTTGCAGTAGAGGAGGTACAAGATGGTAAGCCATGGTATTATGATATCAAGCGTTTCCTTCAGAGCCAGATTTACCCGCCTGGGGCATCTGTGAAAGATAGGAAGACTTTGAGGAGACTATCTGGCAGTTTCTACCTCAATGGCGATGTGCTTTATAAGAGAAATTTTGATATGGTGCTGCTCAGATGCGTGGATAGACACGAAGCATACCTGTTAATGATTGAGGTCCATGAGGGTTCATTTGGTACTCATTCTACTGGACATGCCATGGCTAGAAAGATGTTGAGAGCAGGCTACTATTGGCTGACAATGGAGTCTGACTGCTGCAAATACGTGAAGAAATGCCATAAGTGCCAGATTCATGCAGACAATATTCATATTCCTCCAACACTTCTGAATGTGATTTCATCACCATGGCCTTTCTCTATGTGGGGAATTGACATGATTGGCATGATAGAGCCAAAAGCGTCCAACGGTCACAGATTCATTCTCGTAGCAATTGATTACTTCACCAAAGGGGTTGAAGCGGCGTCGTATGCGAACGTGACCAGGCAGGTGGTTGTGAAGTTTACCAAGAATCAACTCATATGCCGATATGGTGTGCCAGATAAGATCATTACCGATAATGGATCTAACTTGAACAACAAGATGATGAAAGAGCTGTGTAGTGAGTTCAAGATTGTGCATCATAATTCTTCTCCTTACAGACCCAAGATGAATGGGGCTGTTGAAGCTGCTAATAAGAATATCTAGAAGATTATCCAGAAGATGGTTGTTACGTACAAAGATTGGCATGAGATGCTGCCATTTGCTTTACATGGATATCGTACATCTGTCCGCACTTCAACAGGGGCAACCCCTTTCTCTCTTGTTTATGGCATGAAGGTTATACTCCTAGTAGAGGTGGAGATCCCATCAATGAGAGTCTTGATGGAAGCCAATTTGACTGATGCTGAATGGGTTCAGAGCCGTTATGACCAGCTGAATTTTATAGAAGAGAAGAGATTGACTGCCATGTACCATGGTCAGTTATATCAGCAAAGGATGAAGAAAGATTTTGATAAGAAGGTCAAGCCTCGTGTGTTCCGAGAGGGGGACCTTGTGCTCAAGAACGTCTTGTCTTTCGCGCCCGATTCCAGGGGCAAGTGCATTCCAAACTATGAAGGTCCATATGTTGTCAAGAGAACCTTTTCAGGCGGTGCTTTGATACTTACAACTATGGATGGGGAGGATTTCACTCGTCCTGTGAATTCAGATGCAGTCAAGAAATACATCGCCTAAAAATAAAAACAGAATAACTCGCTAAGTTGAAAACCCGAAAGGGTGACTTAGGCAAAAATGAGCGTCTCGGTGGATTGAAAACCCGAAAGGGCGATCCAGGCAAAAGTTAGAGACATAAAAAAGGAATATGTATCCCGCTAGATTAAGTACCTCACCCTGGGGGAATCTAGGCAAAAAATAGGGATTTGGGAAGTAACTGCATCCTGACAAGACTATGTTCTACAAACTGTCATCCGTCAGAGATTCTCGCTCAGTCATCATCAACTGAAGTTTCAAATACATCGGATTCAGAATTGGTGGAGAAATGGTCATTATGTTCAATGTAGCCCATTTCCAATATATATCACCAATTTCAAATTTGTAAAGATCTATGAAGTCTTGCCATTTGCAGACTACCATTCCATCAAATAAATTTGAGCCTTTATCCAATTATTTACACTCTTATTTGTTCCTATTAAACAAATGTTTTGCATGTTTTAATTGAGGAATATCATTGTTTTTAAATAAACAAACTTTTCATAACTGGTTTTTTAAACAAAGTGAACATTCACAATGACAAAAAGGATATTGGGGATGTCCTCAGTGCTCTCCCAAGGATAGTAGGATTCTCGACAGGGTAAGACCTTTGTTCATATTACTGGCGTGTTTATATCCCCTTCCTCCGGAACCTTTTGTGGTTTTCCCCCTTAAACAAAGTGCGTGATAAAGGTATTTCAGGCTCCTTCCTCCTCAGTAGGTGTGAGCTTTTGGTTTGTTTGACCCTTGGAAGCTTCTGATTGGTGGTTGTCCCCCCACGAAAATCCATCATCCCCTTTTGATAATTTCCCCGACGGAGTGGCTTTCCCAGCGGAACTTATCTGTGCCATGATCCTGTTCCCGGTTTGAATGGTTGTTTATTCGCCTGCAGAGATCTTTGTTCCTGATCCCCGGCAAATAGGATGTTCTCCTTTGAGCCTGGCTTTCTCTCCTGAGATGTAGTACCAGATGTTTACTCAATCGATCGGTGGACTTGTTTGTGTTAGATATGTTTGCTCTGTCAGCATTCATTATACATAAACCATACATACATGCATAATTTTAACATTCAGATATTCATGTTGCATCATTTTCCATATATCTTTGTCTGTTATCCTCTGCTAGTCGGAAATATACTCCCAAGCAGATGTATGTGTCTGATCTCCCCATGTAGAGTCAACCCCATAAGCAGAAAATGTTTATCCTTTCTTCCATATTCCCCACCGAGTTATGTCCTCGTGGATGATGGTTGTATCTGTCTTCCTCCCAACACATATATTGGGATGGAACTTCCCATTGAGTTATATTCTCATAGGGACAAGTCTTGTTTCATCATGCCTCTCTGGTTTGATCCCAGATTGGCTTCTCGTGTCCGCTTCCCGCGCTCCCCCCGTAGCTTAGATGAATAGTTGCTCATTAACCAGTAATTATCCATCCTTTCTTCGGAACCTTTCTTTGGCTTTCTACCCTTATACCAGTGGTTGTAAACCCTATTTTTATCCCCTTGGCAGGGTTATCCTTTTATTCATCCTAACCGGTGACGGTTACTTTTCCTTGGTTTTTCTACCCAGTATTCGGTAGATGTAATCCCGTCCTCGACGGTTATTATTATCCAATATTCGGTATTGATAGTCCTTCACCCGCTTTTGAGTATATCTCCCGGATCATTACCTTCGTTAATGTATCCTCAGCGAGTCATTTTTCACGAGCCGTTTGTCGGTAATATTCGTTTCTCCCTTTGATTGGCCATTATTTTATACCTGGTTCTCAGTATCCCAATGTCCTTTCTTTTCGGTCGGTTTATCCTTTATTAACCCAGTAACCGATTGTGGATAATCCCCCATGCGAGTATGTTATCTATGTTCTGACGGTAATAGATGATATATCTCATGCACTCTTCGGTCGAAGTCTTTGATCTTCCCTAGTTGAGTAAGATTCGTATCCCCTTTGCAGAATCGAATGTCCATCCTGTATTCGAGTTTGCTGTTAGCCCTCTTTTGGATGATGAGTGTCTTGGAAATATTCCCCAATTCACGCCCTGGTCGGTCACCTATTACACGCCCAGTAACCGGTGTCCCTGGTGTTCCTTCCTCTCTGCTCCTTATTATGACCTTTGTCCCTTGTGGAGTCAGATTTTCCTGAGTTGAAATATACCCTTAGGTTTTCCTCAGATGATTTTGGATGTTTGATATCTCTCACCCTTATACTGGTCTTAGATAGTCATTCTCCCCGAGCATGTTGTTCTCTCACCCTTATACCGGTATTTTGATCACATGTCTCCTTGAGCTTATTACCCAGTAACCGGTAATACCTCATCCCGTTGCTTCCCCCGGAGGGATCCTGTTTGGGATGTTCCCCAACGAGATCCTTTAGTGGATTCTCCCCATCTTAGCCCGGACTTTCGTCCGAAGTACCCCTTGGTGGATAATTCTGCTGTATTGGCATATTCCCCAATGCATGCACCTTTGAGTCAGCTCGGGTCTCTCCATTGATTTGTTCTTTTGGAATCCTGCTCCCCAAGCTTTGAGTCGTGTCCTGCTCACGCAATTTATCCCTTTCTCTATCCCCATAAGAGTCCCAGAGTCTCCGTCCTATTGAATGTGTTACTCATATGTGTAGCGGGGTATTCGTTACCATTAGAGATATTGACTAAATCCAAGGTAAATCATACAAGTCGAGTCGCCACCGCACTTCTATTTATCCAAAGGAATGGTTAGATAGCGAACAAAAACCTAATAGTTTTAACAAAAAAACTATTAAATGGAACAAAGATCTGGTTAAGGAGGTTGGTTATGCAATGGGAAGGTGTTAGGCACCCAAAACATCCTAGGTACTCCTAGGGAGCCCTTTTCATACTTGTTGCAAAGGTTGTTGTTTTTGTGAAAATTTGTTTGTGCAAACATGATTGAAGAGATGAGAAGAGAATATACAAGTTATTTACATTTTTTGTTTGGATGGATAAACCCTTTGCCTACGTACCATCTTATAAAAGAGATTAGGATCGAAACCTCGTAGTTCGGGGTAAAAATCTCAAAATGAGTGAGTGGATTGATTGGTCCAAAAGCCTTAAGGTCTTTTGTTATGAAAGGGAGAAAACTCAACCAAGCCACAAATCCACCATGTGAGGATAACTTCAACATGCTAGTGAGGGGTTAACCCTATAATAAGCATGGAAGACTCATTGTCCATCACTAAGGATATAGGTGAGTATTACATCTACCACAAAGATAACCCAAACCTAATGGCTAAGGGTTATGGAAAATTTGATTAAGAAGGTGGCCATTGGAACCACAAAAAACACATTTAAATGGGTTATATTTACCAATTAAAAGTATGTACAAAAATGGCCAAAGTTGACTTAAGGATTCAATTCAAAATAATTATTGTAAAAAGGAAAGTTTGAAAATCAAAAGCATAAGGCTTAGGTTTCTAATGTTTGAAAACAACAATTAAATGTTTGCACAAAAAGTTTTGGCTTGGGTTAGAGTGAGAGAAGAAGAAGAAGGGCTAAGTCCTAAGTAAAACAAAAAGAGAAGGGATGAAGAATCAAAACCATAATGGAGTCCCTCTCTTGAGATCATATTGATGATCCAAGTAGCTCCCATCCTTTGGAATAAGCAACCACACAGGATAAGCAATCAAATAAGTCTCTTAAGAGATCCTAAATGTATCTTGTATCTTCCACTTGGATGAACATGGCAATGGTCCTCCAATTAAGCTCAAATGGAAACTCCTAGCACAAAAGCACACACATCAAAAGTTCCATGAAGTAAAACAAGAATGGACAAGAGTCAGTTTAGAGATTTGTGTCTCCTAATCCATCTTCATCATTTAGATCCTTTTACTCCAATTTTGCATAAGGAAGGTCCTAGAATCTAAGTCCAATTCTCCATTTCTTTGCATAGGGGAAGTCCTAGAAACTAAGTCCATTTCTTTGCATTTGGTCCACAACAATCAAAACAAAACACAAGCACAATAATATATACACAATTATGTGCTCAAGTGAGCAAAAGGCAAATGGCATTAACATAAACACGTGCTCAAGTGAGCAAAGAGAAAAGCAAATGGATAATATGTGCAAGAATAGTAAATTACATAAAAGTAAATTGCATAGAGTAAATGTTAATTGTCAATAGTTAGTGGTAGTAGTTAGTGTGTCATAAGGCAAATTTAGCGCTATGTTAAGCAATCGTAATTGGACTTATGTAGAAGTCACAACTATCTGAGGCCGGTCAATAATAATATAGGCAACAACACAAGTTAGAAGTCTTGATTAGAGAACCAAGTTCCAACAACTTGCCATGCCGAAAAGAAAATGAGAATTGATCTTGTATTGGTTTAAGCCTTTTTGCATAATTTAGGAAACAACCTATCCTTAATGCAAAGCCATTCACTTGATCAATTGATCAAGATGAATTAGATTTGAACCAAGGAAGGTTAAGTCTCCCTAGCCAATGCTAACTTATCAACCTTCAATTCATTGATCAAGAAGAAAAGAAGTAGAAGAAGAAGAAGGAGAAGATGGATAAGAGAAATGGAAATGGCAAAATTAAAGTGCATTACATAAAATACAATGTACCAATCCTCATATGTTGACCAATAACATTGAAAGTCAAGGTCAAACAATCAAAAACAGAAGTGAGATGAAGATTGGGAGTCAAGAAATGAATAAACTATTTTTTGGCATTTTTTTAATATTTAAAATTAAACTTGAATTAAAATAATGGAAAGGTCAAACTTCAAAATTACTTCAAATCAACCTTGAAAGGTCCAAGTAATTTATCCCAAGTTCAACAAGGTCAAACAAAGTTTGACAAAAAATTTCAGCATTTTTAAAAGTCAGAAACTATTTTTAATCAATTAAAAATGAATAAAAATAACCTAATTGAACTAAAATCTCAAATAAATCTCAAATCAATTTGAAAATTGATGAGAATATTTTTCATAGATCCATCATCATTCAAATAGGTTAGGAAAATATTTTTGCATTTTTTGAATATAAAAAACTATTTAAAATGAATTAAAAATAACCAGAAAAGAGAAAATTCACAAAAAATATCAAATGACAAAATAAAAAAATATTAAAAATCAGAAATAGAAACTAGAAATTATTTGGAGACTAATGCAATTGGTCCCATAATTTTTGGATTAAAAATGAGAGAGTTATGATTTTTTGAAATAAAATGGAATTAAGAAACTAAAATGGATTAAATCAAAAAATAGAAAAAAGCACACGCGTTGGATTCATTTCATTATATGACTTGGCAAATCCAAGGGCTCTCAGCACGCGTGTATCATATGCCTTAGTCAACTGAGACACACGAGGCAATATAAAAAGTCATAACAATGGAAGGTCCAGATTAGATCTGGAAAAGAGATCACACGACCAGGAATTGATCTAGCAATGATGAAGCCACCGGAGCCAGCGTCTTCTTCGGCGAGCTTGGATTTTCCGGCGAAAATTGCAGAGATCCAAACCTTAATGAAAATGCGCGATCTATACATCTTTAGAAAGCTGGGATGATGTACATTATCCCTGTACCATCCATTTTCACTCTAGATTTCCATGGTGTGACAAATCAGAGATTGAAAAATCTGGTGTTCATCATGAACTTAATGGATTTCAAAAATTGAATGCATAATCATGATGCCTCTATTGAGAGGACTTCAGCCAACACAAGATCCAAGCAAATAGGTCAATGGATGACGAGATTCGAAGAAAATACCAGTTGAAGTGTAAGCTTGGATTCTGGTAACTTGAGCTCGATTCCTTGCTTGCTTTACCAAAACAGAAGTTCAATGAGATGAATGATGAAGGTTTAGAAGCATTAGATCTAAGAATTCAACCAGATGAAGTTGAATTTTAGATCTGAAAAATTTGAGAAAAATGAAATTGCTTCTTTGGTGAGAGGTTGAGTTTTGATTTCTGCAGCAATTCAGGTTGAATCAGGTCTGTGAAATGAATGGAATGAGGTCTCTATTTATAGAGGAAGCGGCAAGGAGAATGTGATCAATCCGTGTGCATGGCATGTGGAGCTTCATTGCATGGGCTTGCATGATCATGCACAAAGCCCAAAAACATTGCCAAATGAATTCTGAGCATCAGCCAAATGAAATTGGACGTGTGACTTGCAAGGCAATTGCTTATGTACCAAGATTTCAAGTGAATTCCTCATTTGTACCTAAACATTCATCTCTTCGAAAGTCCCAATGAAAAAATCCAAACATGATCATGTGAGTAATGGTTGGAAAGGTCTTGATGTAAGGAACAATTGTTATGTTGGGCAAAAATCCATTTGAAGTGTGGAAATTTGTGAAATTTTAGTTTAAAGTACAAGGTGCATTACATGTCAAGGCAAGGTTTCTAAAATTGGCCAATTTTCAAGCCCCTCTGTTTTAATGATGCAAGCCTCAAACGGAAACACCTCCAACATCAAAGTTGTAGATCTTTTCAAGACAATCAAAATGGAATTACGTTTTGCATCATTTGGAGTTTTTATGAGAGAGTTATGGGCACTTGAAGTTGGACTTTTTTGACTTTCAATGCATTTGGTCAAAAAGGACCTATAATGTCTTGCATTATCACATGTATTTCCTTTGAGATTTTGAAAATTTGTTAAACATAACATTTGAAGTAGACATCGTAAGCTTTTCAATGCATTTGTTCCCACCTCAAAATCATAACAAATGAATGAGTTGTGTCCTTGGGAAGTTGACCCAAAATTAGGGTTTAAGTCAAAATGACCTATAATGTTTTGGAATGGATGATGACCTTCTAAGCTTCAAATCAAATTTTGATGAACATGAAAGTTGTTCATATTGTCCTTAAGAATACTTGTGCTTTTGGAGTGATCTCCATTTGATCAACACATCAAAAGTTAGGTCTCAGTGCATTTCAAAATAGTTAGATGAATTGACTGATCAACTTCTCAAGTCCACAACCCATATCTTGATGAATTGATGATTGAGGACACTCAAATAAGTTCAAATATGCATCAAATAATGAGTTAAAGAACTTCCCTTGATTATGTTTGATCATGGGCTGAGGTTGCTTCAGGAGCAAGGCATTATGGTGCACAGATGAATTAGGGTTTTCTTGAAGAACAAGGCCTCAAGCCCTTTGACTTACTTTGATCAAAATGATGAATTGAGGTACTAGGGAGGCATATTTGATGGATGAGAGCTTTGGGGACCATTACCAATGTTGTTATCATCTCCTCTTGACCATGTCTTTGTACTAATGATCTCTTTGAAGCTTTGGACCTTGTGATTGCTCAAGCTACAAAACAAAAGATGTTAGTGACATATTTTTTGTACTTTTGGTTAGTAAGCAAGATGAGAAAAGCAATGATATACAATTCAAGCATGCTTGGTGATCTCACACCACTTACAAGGAGTCCCACCCAAAGGCAAAGGGAACCAAGATGCTTATGATCCTTGAGGCTATGCAAATGAAATGTTATGATGCCATAAGGAATCTTAGGGCCAAAATTGGGGTCTTACAGATGCCCCTATTTAAGGTCATTCTAGCCGGAGAAGTGAAGGTTAAAATCTTCGTATCGACGAGGTAGAATGGGCTTAAATAATAACAAAGAGATGAATTTCGGTCCCTAAGAGACCTCATAATGCAAATGTATGCAGAATGGTAACACCCTGTGGGGATATGTGTCCACAAAGGTAAAGATCAGGAGGAAATTGAAATTCCATATGAGTAATATGCTCATAAAATGGGACAGAGACTCCGGGGACTCTAATGGGGATAAGAAGGAAATGCGTGAGCAGGGAACGACTCAAAGCTTGGGGAGCAAAATTCCAAAGGGAATAAGTCCATTGGAAAGACTCGAGCCGACTCGAGGACGCCCGTATTGGGGAATATGCCAATACAGCAAAAGCTAACCACAACGGGTACTTCGGATAAAAATCCGGACTCAGGTGAGGGTAATCCACTAAGGGACCTCACTGGGGATATCCAAAAAGGACTCTCCTGGGGAAGCAACGGGATGAGGTATTATCGGTTACTGGGTAATAGGCTCAAAGAGACGTGTGATCTGAACACCGGTATAAGGGTGAGAGAACAACATGCTCAGGAAGAATGAATATCTAAGACCGGTATAAGGGTGAGAGATATCAAAACTCCAAATCATCTGAGGAAGACCTAAAAGGGTATATTTCGACTCAGGAAAATCTGACTCCACAGGGGGACAAAAAAGTCATAATAGGGAGCAGAAGTAAGGAACACCAGGGATACCGGTTACTGGGCATATAATAGGTGACCAACCAAGGCGTGAATTGGGGAATATTTCCAAAACACTCATCATCCAAAAGAGGGCTAAAAGCAGACTTGGTTATAGGATGGATATTCGATTCTGCAAAGGGGATACGAATCTTACTCGACTGGGGAAGAACAAAAGGCTTCAACCAAAGAGCGCATGAAATATATTATCTATTACCGTCAGAACGTAGATAATACATTCGCATGGACGATTATGCACAACCGGTTACTGGGTTAATAAAGGATAAATCGACCGAAAATAAAAGGCATCAGGATACTGAAACTAAGTACATAATGATGACCAATTCAGGAGAGAAACAATCGTTACCAACAGCAACAGGGTAGACGAGAGATGACTCGCTGGGAATAAATTGCGTAATCAGAGCAAATATCCAAGCAAATGGGGGGGATATCAACACCGAATATTGGATGAAGATAACCGTCAAGGAGGGGATTACACCTACCGTATACTGGGTAGGAAACCACGGAAAAGTAACCGTCATCGATTACGATGAACAAGAGGTTAACTCTGCAAGAGAAAGAAAGTAGGGTTTACAACTACCGGTGAAAGGGTAGAAAACCACAAACTTCCCCGGGGATAAATATGAATGATTACTAATTACTGAGCAATTATTCATTTATACCACGGGGAAACAAAGGAAACAGTCACAAGATGCCAATTTAGGATCAAACCAAAGAGGCACATTGAATCAAGACTTGTCCTAATGAGGATATAACTCAATAGGGCAACCCATCCCAATATATGTATTGGGAGGTAGTAAAAACAAACGTTGTCCACGAGGATATAACTCGGTGGGGAATGCGGAAGGAAAGATAAAGACTTTCTGCTTAATGGGTTGACTCTACATTGAGGGATCAGACGCCAACATCTGCTTGGGGAATGTATTACCGATTAGCAGAGGAATAACAAACAAAGATATATGGCACAAAATGTAATATGAATATCTGAATGTTTGAAAATTATATGCACGCATGCATGATTTATGTATGATGAATGCTGACAGACAGACATTTCTAACACAATCAATTTCAAAGGATAAGCACACAAACATCTGGTACTATATCTCAAGAGAGAAAGCCAGGTCCACCGAAGAGTATCCAATCTGCCAGGGATCAGAGATACCGGGAAGCAACAAAATCTCCGCAGGGGATGAAGCATCGGTCAATCCGACTGGGGACCGGAGTTCATTGCACAGATAAAATATGTCGCATAAGCAACTCCACTGGGTAATCTATCCAAGGGATAAAGGGATTCTGGGGATCAACCACCAAATACCATACCCACCAAGGAGATCACATCTGCTAAGGAGAAAAGATTGTTACTCCGTTGAAGGGGAGAGTGGTGAATATCTCAACAAGCGTTCCACTCAGAAGGATAAACCACAAAAGGCTCTGGAGGAAGAAGATACAATCATGCCAGGAATATGAACAACTGTCTTACCCTGTTGGAGATCATACCATCGTTGGGAGAGCATTGAGGATCTCCTAAGTATCTTTTCGTCGTTGTGAATGTTCATTTTGTTTAAAAATAGGTTATGAAAAATTTGTTTATTCAAAACAATGATATTTTCTCAATTAAAACATGCAAAACATTTGTCGAATAGAAACGAATAAGAGTGCAAACAATTGGATAAAAGGCTCAAATTTATTGATGGAATGGTAGTCTGCAAATGGCAAGACTCCATAGACCTATACAAATTTGAAATTGGTGATATATATTGGAAAAGGGCTACATTGAACATAATGACCATTTCTCCACCAATTGTGAATCCGATGTATTCGAAGCTTCGGTTGATGACGAATGAGCAAGAATCTCCGACGGATGACAGTTGTAGAACAAAGCCTTGTCAGGATGCAGTTACTTGCCAAATCCCTAATTTTTGCCTAGATTGCCCCAGGATGAGGTACTCAATCTAGCGGGATACAAATATTCATTTTTTATGTGTCTCTAACTTTTCCCTGGACCGCCCTTTCGGGTTTTCCATCCATCGAGACGCACATTTTTGCCTAAGCCGCCCTTTCGGATTTTCAACTTAGCGAGCTATTCTTCTTTTATTTTTAGGCGAAGTATTTCTTGACTGCATCTGAATTCACAGGACGAGTGAAATCCTCCCCATCCATAGTTGTAAGTATCAAAGCACCGCCTGAAAAGGCTCTCTTAACAACATATGGACCTTCATAGTTTGGAGTCCACTTACCCCTGGAATCGGGCGCGAAAGACAAGACTTTCTTGAGCACAAGGTCACCCTCCCGGAACAGACGAGGCTTGACCTTCTTATCAAAAGCTTTCTTCATTCTTTGTTGATATAACTGACCATGGCACATGGCAGTCAATGTCTTCTCTTCTATCAAATTCAGCTGGTCATAACGGCTCTGAACCCATTCAGCATCAGTCAACTTAGCTTCCATCAAGACTCTCATTGATGGGATCTCCACCTCTACTGGGAGTACAACCTCCATGCCATAAACAAGAGAGAAAGGGGTTTCCCCTATTGAAGTGCGGACAGATGTACGATATCCATGCAAAGCAAAGGGCAACATCTCATGCCAATCCTTATACGTGACAACCATCTTCTGGATAATCTTCTTGATATTCTTATTAGCAGCTTCAACAGCCCCATTCATCTTGGGTCTGTAAGGAGAAGAATTATGGTGTGCAATCTTGAACTCATTACACAGCTCTTTCATCATTTTGTTATTCAAGTTAGATCCATTATCAGTAATGATCTTATCTGGCACACCATAACGGCATATAAGCTGATTCTTGATAAACTTCACTACCACCTGCCTGGTCACATTTGCATATGATGCCGCTTCAACCCATTTGGTGAAGTAATCAATTGCTACGAGAATAAATCTGTGTCCGTTGGATGCTTTCGGTTTTATCATGCCAATCATGTCAATTCCCCACATGGAGAAGGGCCATGGTGATGAAATTACATTCAGAAATGTCGGAGGAATATGAATCTTATCCGCGTAAATTTGACACTTATGGCATTTCTTCACGTATTTGCAGCAGTCAGACTCCATTGTCAGCCAATAGTAGCCTGCTCTCAATATCTTTCTAGCCATGGCATGTCCATTGGAATAAGTACCAAACGAACCTTTATGGACCTCAGTCATTAGCAGGTTTGATTCGTGTCTATCCACGCATCTGAGCAGAACCATGTCAAAATTTCTCTTATAAAGCACTTCGCCATTGAGGTAGAAACTGCCTGACAACCTCCTCAAAGTCTTCCTATCTTTCACAGATGCCCCAGGCGGGTAAACCTGGTTTTAAAGGAAACACTTGATGTCATACACTACGCCAAATAAGGGAAAAGAGGGCGCTTATTTTGGCCTATAACAGCGCTTTTAAGCGCCCTCTAATCTGGCGCTGGCATAGGTAAAGACAGCGCTTTGTTTTCCTGGAGAAAGCGCTGTCTAAAGTGGCCACATTATAGTGCGCTTTAAGACAAAAGCGCCCTCTGGAGTGGTCCATAAAGGGACACCTTAGAGGGCGCTTTCTGGAGAAGCGCCCTCTAAAGTTGTCAATGTAAAGTGTTTAGGGGGCGCTTTCAGGAAAAAGCGCCCTCTAAAGTTGTCAATGTAAAGTGTTTAGAGGGCGCTTTCAGGAAAAAGCGCCCTCTAAAGTTGTCAATGTAAAGTGTTTAGAGGGCGCTTTCAGGAAAAAGCGCCCTCTAAAGTTGTCAATGTAAAGTGTTTAGAGGGCGCTTTCAGGAAAAAGCGCCCTCTAAAGTTGTCAATGTAAAGTGTTTAGAGGGCGCTTTCTGGACAAAGCGCCCTCTAAAGTGTTAGTTATTTTAAAAAAATTTGTTTGAAAAACAGTGGATATATATTTAATTGGTAACCTGTTCGCATGCTGCAAAAGTGTAAAATTCATATTGATTTCATCCTTTAATCCATTGTTATACACCATTATTCCATTGATATATACAACATGAATCCATTTATATACAACATTAATCCTCCATATATACAACATTAATATATGATTCTTTGATCAACAATATACAACAACATATTCTCAAAGTACTACAATTAAGAGAATAAAACATAGCAACCAACACCCAGTGACCACTGTATCCAAAAGCTGTCTAGTAGTTCTAACCAATACTAAACAAAAACGCCCATCCACCCATGGTGGCAAACATGTTCTGTATATCCAAAAGCTGTCTAGTAGTTCTATCGCACATCCATACAAAATAAGGCTCAACCAAAACAACAGATGGCAGCATAAGTAGTCCCCTGCAAAAAGAACACGTCCAAATGCAAATAACACAGAACTGTCAAAAGGCGATTGAGCAACAAATAGTAAACAATGGCATAAAGTTAAATGACATAGCTAATATTACCTGAATTCCTGCATGGCTGTTAAGGTAAAAATCAAATTCCCTAGGGTGACAAATGTTGGTGTCTACCACGGTTCCTTTGACAATTTAGAACAACAAAATCAGCAAAAAGTGATAAATTCAAATGATAATATATACCAACTGCGTTGAGAAATATATTGAAAAAACCTGGCATAATATTTCCACTTCTCTCGGTCTCTTTGGGGTTGACAGGAAAGAGACGGGTGTGATGTCTCATTTGGACCACTACAAAAGTAACTTTAGGTAGATACCCATCCTCTATTGAGACAAAAGCCTGATGAAAAAAAATTAAAAATTAAACGCAGAGAATTTAGTGGTGTATTTTATGAACGACAAAGTAACAAGAAATCAACTTTGAGAAGTCCTAAATTCTGCCTACAATACAGTGCTGCAAAGTTGATGCAACAAAAAACATATAACAATATATGGTAAGTACCTGTATCTCCGACCATATTTTTTCTTTGCCAACCTTCAAGTCCGGACGTCTCCAATTATCACATGTAATCGGAATATGTTGTCGAACAAGGAAACCAATGTAACTTGCCAACATTGAACCCTTATCTTTTGAAGATAGAATTGATATATGTTTAGATGGACATGTTCCATTGTCGTAGAGGGATACTTTCAAATATCCAGCATCATCATCTACGCGAGTGAGGCTTGACGACAATAGAGCATCTCCATCTAAACAAATATCCAGCATCATCATTTTACCTGTAAAAAAGAAAACAATTAAAATCAGATGACAAATGTAAAAACAATTAAAATCATAAAAGTCATTTTACCTGTAATAAAGAAAACAATTAAAATCATTTGACCTGTACCTTTTTCACTAAGTTCTCTTTCTTTTCTTGGTTGGAATATGTTCTACATGTCTCTTAACAACACGGACGGTTGGATTGATCCAAATACCCTCATTATGATCATTTCTAATATATGAATCATTTGATATAATATTCTCATCTTGATCATTTCTGGTAAACGATTCAATCTCAACATCAATATCACCTTGATCTCCAGTGTTTTCATCAATTACTTTGTTGGAAAAAAGAACTATAGACCATTTCGTACTTTTCGGATCATTGACATAGAACACTTGTCTAGCTTGAGAGGCTAGAATAAAAGACTCATCTTTGTATCCCACCCTATTAAGATCCACTTGCAAAAATCCTGACTTATCCATTCGAATGCCGTTATTATTTTCAACCCACTTGCAACCAAATATAGGAATCTGAAACTTCTCATAATCAAACACCCAAATGCGCTCGATAACACCAAAATACGACAGATTTGCAAATTTGGGGTTTAAGTCCTTCACACTTGATATGTGCATTGCTTCAGCTACCACGGTGACACCACTATTCTGCATAGTACTTTTATCATCTTGTTCTTTGGTATAAAATGTGTATCCATTAATCGCGTATGCGCTATAAGAAAAAACATGGAAACTTGGACCATATGCTAAGCATCTCAACCTTTCTGTTATTGAAGCGGGATCTGAATAATACTTTGAATAAATATGATCCTTAAACCAAGGTATAAAACATCGATTGTGCTCTCGTACTATCCAATTTTCATTTCTATTGGGATTTAAACCTCGGAGAACATCCTTGTGAATTTCAACATACGGCTCAACCTCATTCTCATTGTGCAGAACATACAAATGCACTTGATCCCGTTCGACCCTTGATACTGCCACGATTTTATTTCCAATTAGATTTTTTCCTTCTTTCTTTTCGACAAGCTGAGACTTGGGGAGTCCGATTGACTGAACATTAGACAAATATTCAGTACAAAACTCAATCGCTTCTTCAACAATGTATCTTTCAACCATACAACCTTCTGGTCGACTTCGGTTTTTCATGTACCCTTTTAATATTTTCATATAACGTTCAACAGGGTACATCCATCTCATATAAGCTGGTCCACACAATTGTGTCTCTTTCACAAGATGAACAACTAGATGTACCATTATGTCAAAAAATGATGGAGGAAAAAACATTTCAAGCTCACATAAAGTAATAACGATTTCTTTTTGCAACATTGGTAAGATCGCAGGATTGATCACCTTACTGCAAATTGACTTGAAGAAAGAACACAACTTAGTTATAGAGCTTCTTACTTTTTCTGGAAGAATAGAACGTATACCTATTGGGAGAAAATGTTCCATTATAACATGGCAATCATGGGTCTTTAAACTCTTTAACTTGAGGTCTTTCATAGACACAAGTCTTCTAATATCTGAAGAGTAGCCTTCTGGAACTTTAACTTCACTTAGAAACTTACACAATGTTTTTTTCTCCTTTCTAGATAGAGTATAAGCAGCAGGCGGTAGATATGTTCGTTTTCCTTTCTTCAAGGGTCCTAATTCAGTTCTTATTCCCATCGCTATCAAGTCCTTTCTTGCCTTAAGGCCATCCTTAGATTTTCCTTGTATATTGAGTAACGTGCCAATAACACTTTCAAATACATTTTTTTCAATATGCATAACATCAAGAAAATGTCTCACATACAAGGACTTCCAATACGGCAATTCAAAAAAAACTGACCTCTTCTTCCACCCACTTTTGACAAGTGTGTGGGCAAAAGGCTTGCCAAACTGAGTATCCAAATCTTTCACCTTTTCAAAAATTTGATCACCCGTCAATATAGGTGGAGCTCTGCCTTGTTCTGTCTCTCCATTGAACGCCTTTCTCCATCCACGGTAGGGATGATTTGAATTTAAGAATCTCCGATGACCGAGAAAGACATTCTTCTAACCAAACTCCAAGCGCTTCCAATCTGTTTTATCTTCACAAACAGGACACGCACATTGACCTTTTATGCTATAGCCTGATAGATTTCCGTATGCTGGAAAATCATTAATTGTGCCAAACAACATCGCCCTCAAGTTGAAACTTTCTTTCCTATATCCATTATAAACCTCCACACCGGTCTCCCACAAAATCTTTAAATCTTCGATTAAGGGCTTCAAGTACACGTCTATGTCATTCCCTGGTTGTTTAGGTCCAGAAATCAACATAGACAACATCATGTACTTACGCTTCATACATAGCCATGGAGGTAGGTTATAAATCATAACAATCACAGGCCATGTACTGTGTGAGATACTCTGGATACCGTGTGGGTTCATTCCATCAGTAGATAATGCCAAGCGAAGGTTTCTTGATTCTTCTCCAAATTCAGGATAATCATTATCAATTTTCAACCACTGTGGTGAATCTGCCGGATGTCGATACTTTCCATCTATAATTCTTTCATCTGCATGCCAGGTCAAGTGTCTTGAATCGGTTTCACTACGAAACATGCGTCTAAATCTCGGAATAACAGGAAAATACCACAAGACCTTTGCTGGATACAACTTGTTCTTATATCGCGAGACACCGCATTTAGGACACTCATTTAACGATGGATACTCATTTCGAAACAAAACGCAATCGTTTGGACATGCATGTATCTTATCATAGCTCATGCCAATAGAGCACAACATCTTTTTGGTCTCATATGTTCGATTGGGAAGAACATTATCCTCAGGAAGCATATCTTTCAAAAGGGCTAATAACTCTGTGAAACTTTTATCCGACCACCCATTGCCCGCCTTTAAGTTGTACAACTTTAATACCGCAGACAATCTTGTGAATTTAGTGC
Source organism: Lathyrus oleraceus (assembly GCF_024323335.1). Lineage (NCBI taxonomy): Eukaryota > Viridiplantae > Streptophyta > Magnoliopsida > Fabales > Fabaceae > Lathyrus > Lathyrus oleraceus. The sequence continues at coordinate 421,328,678 of NC_066583.1, forward strand.
AACCATCATACAAAGGTTTCTCTGCATCACTTACCAACCTCTCAAACATTTCGGGACAATCCTTAAGATCTCCTTCAAGTGCTTCTGCAATCTCTTCAACTCGATCACAATCGTATGTATCTGCGCCACTATAGTTTGAGGCATAGGTCGTACTATCCCCCGGTTCAACATTCTCGTTACTTTTCTCACCATGCAAATTCCAACATGTATAACTTCGATCAATTCCATGCCTCATTAGATGCGATGTCAACTGAACTGCGTCAACCCGTTTCCCATAACAATAACCCAAGCAAGGATATATCATTCTACTGGGGTCTTCGGCGTGCGTAACGGCAAACTTAACGAATTCTGATACCCCATTCTCGTACTCTCTCGACAATCGATTGGAAGACATCCATGTATTATCCATTACTAATTAGAATAAATAAAAAACAATTTCAGAAGAGTTCAAACACATTCGGACCTAGGTTTCTAATGATACTGGTGTTGACACAAAATCAGATGTTTCATAGGTCGTATAACCCATTGCATCCACAATCATGGTCACTAAAAACCAACCGTCAATTTCCTAGTGCATCCGCTATCATGGTCGAAACAAACGTAGAAGGAGGAAACGCGCAGTAATAAGGTAAAACAGAAATTGGGCAAAGCTAAAACAAAGCAATAACATAAAACAGTAATTGGGAAAAGCGTGTACCTTTGATTGGTAGAAGGAGGAAACGCGCATGTAGATCTAACAGAGGTGGAAGGAAAACGCCTCAGAACCCTAACGTGAAAAAGAACGCTAATAACAGATAGTGAAATAACAAAATGCGCAGTATGTTATAATTTTAATGTTTACTAAAGGGGACATTAGAGGGCGCTTGTGGAAAAAAAGCGCCCTCTAAAGGGGGCCTAAGAGGGCGCTTATGAAAGCGCTCTCTAAGGCTTTCCAGAAGCGCTTTATAAGCTGGAAATGCACGTGGACTTATAACAGCGCTTTATTAAAAGCGCCCTCTAAGGGTAACCTTAGAGGGCGCTTTCTATAAAGTGCCATGTATTGTTGTCCCTCTATCTCCTCCTTATTTTTTCGTTTCACCTTAGAGGGCGCTTGTGGAAACAAAGCGCCCTCTAAAGGGGGCCTAAGAGGGCGCTTATGAAAGCGCTCTCTAAGGCTTTCCAGAAGCGCTCTATAAGCTGGAAATGCACATGGACTTATAACAGCGCTTTATTAAAAGCGCCCTCTAAGGGTAACCTTAGAGGGCGCTTTCTAAAAAGCGCCATGTATTGTTGTCCCTCTATCTCCTCCTTATTTTTTCGCTTCATCTTAGAGGGCGCTTTATTACAAAAGCGCCCTCTAAAGTGCGCTGTCTATTGCTCCTTATTTTTCGCTTCACTTTAGAGGGCGCTTTTGTAATAAAGCGCCCTCTAAGGTGCGCTGTCTATTCCAGTTTTTGGCGTAGTGATAATACCACGGCTTATCATCTTTTACCTCTTCTATTGCGAATACATGAGCTGGTCTGTCCAAGCGCATCATAGTGATATTGGGAACTTCATTCCAGAGTCTAACCACGATCATAGAAGCAAGTGTAGCAAGTGCATCTGCCATCCGATTCTCGTCTCGAGGAATATGATGGAAGTCAACCTTAGTAAAGAAGGTTGAAATCCTCCTCGCATAATCTCTATATGGGATGAGGCCATGCTGATTCGTCTCCCATTCACCCTTAATCTAATTAACAACGAGGGCCGAATCTCCATATACATCAAGATGCTTGATCCTTAGATCAATACACTCTTCTAAACCCATAATACAGGCCTCATACTCAGCCATATTATTCGTGCATTTGAAAGTTAGCCTTGCTGTAAAAGGAATATGTCTGCCCTGAGGAGTAATAATCACTTCCCCAATACCATTTCCATACTGATTTACAGCGCCATCAAATACCATATCCATTTAGAACTAGGCTCTGGCCCTTCATCGAGTGTAGGCTCATCGCAATCTTTCATTTTCAAATACAGAATCTCCTCATTTGGGAAGTCATACTGAACTGACTGATAATCTTCAATAGGCTGATGTGCCAAGTGGTCAGCCAAGATACTACCTTTAATAGCCTTCTGAGCTCGATACTCAATATCATACTCAGATAACAACATCTGCCAACGGGCAATCCTCCCTGTTAAAGCAGTCTTCTCGAAGATGTACTTGAGTGGATCGATTCTGGATATCAACCAAGTCGTATGATTCAACATATACTGGCGTAAGCGCTTAACAGCCCAAGCCAACGCACAGCATGTCTTCTCAAGCATTGAGTATCGAGACTCACAATCAGTGAACTTCTTACTCTGGTAGTAAATAGCATACTCCTTCTTCCCTGATTCGTCTTGCTGACCAAGGACACAACCCATTGAGTCTTCAAGAACAGTCAGATACATGATCAAAGGTCTTCCTTCTATAGGCGGAGACAGAATCGGAGGTTCAGACAGATACTCTTTAATACTGTCGAAAACTTTCTAGCAATCCTCGGTCCAATCATGAGACTGATCTTTCCGGAGGAGCTTGAATATCGGCACACATGTGGCAGTCATGTGGGATATGAATCTAGAAATATAATTCAAGCGGCCAAGAAAACCTCGGACTTGCTTCTCAGTTTTGGGCGCAGGCATCTCTTGTATTTCTTTGATCTTTGCAGGATCAACCTCAATACCTCTTTCACTAACAATAAAGCCCAATAACTTGCCGGAACGGACTCCAAATGTACACTTGTTGGGGTTCAGACGAAGCTTGTACTTCCTCGAATGCTGGAAAAGCGTCAACAAATGCTCTACATGTTCAACTTCCTTTCTTGACTTAGGAATTATATCATCAACATATACCTCAATCTCCTTGTGCATCATGTCATGAAACAAGGTAGTCATAGCTTGTTGATACATGGCTCCAGCGTTCTTCAAACCGAAGGGCATCACTCGATAACAGAATGTTCCCCAAGGTGTGATGAATGTTGTCTTCTCCATATCCTCGGGTGCCATCTTGATCTAGTTATATCCGGAAAATCCATCCATAAATGAGAAGACATTGAATTTAGCTGTATTATCTACCAACATATCAATGTGTGGTAGAGGAAAATCATCTTTCGGATTAGCTTTATTCAAGTCTCTATAGTCCACACACATCCGGACTTTTTCGTCTTTCTTAGGCACGGGCACAATATTGGCCACCCATTGAGGATATGTAGAAGTCACCAGAAACCCCGCATCAATTTGCTTCTGAACTTCTTCTTTGATATTCACTGCCATATCAGGATGAGTTCTTCTGAGCTTCTGCTTCACAGGCACGTACTCAGGCTTTAAAGGTAAGAAATGTTGCACAATATCTGTATCTAGACCTGGCATGTCTTCATATGACCATGCAAAGACATCAACATATGCTCGTAGCAATTCAATCAACCCTTTCTTAACAAATTCTTCAAGGAGTGCCCCAATCTTCACTTCACGAACACAATCTTCAGACCCCAAGTTGACTGTTTCCAGATTCTCGAGATGCGGCTGAATGATCTTTTCTTCATGCTCAAGTAGACGGGTAATCTCGTTAGGAATCTCTTCAACATCATCTTCTTCCGCCTCAAATACAGGGAACTCAAAATTGGGAGATGGTGTTGGGTCATTATGTTCAATGGGTTTGATCAACCTGCATAATGATTTTGGATATGAAAAGCTTTAGAATTCAAACAAGGCAAATCATTATGCAGATGAAAAGATTGATTTTATTTTATTTTTTTAGGTTTTATGTGATCACCAATTTCATGCAAAAAACGAAAAGGGAAAATAATTGGAAAAACAAACATTTAACATGAATTTATTGAATGAAAATATCATTGTATTTATGCGCCAAGAATGTCATCACTCCTCCTTTTGGCATGGGAGAAGGGTTTTTTAAACAAAATGATCATTATGTTGACTTATGGATAACTGTAGGAAAATATCATTGTATTTATGCGCCAACAATGTCATCACTCCTCCTTCCGCCCCAATTGTTGCAGACCCCTCCAGGGATGATGAAATTGCCAGAATCCTCTGTATCTTCTTCCAAGACAGCACCAACTTCTTCATCCTGACCGGTGTGAATGAACCCTCCACTCTTGAACATCCCTTTCTCGTTGAACACCCCAGAGGAATAACCTATGCCATCCCGGGACTTGTTGTCTTCTAGCTCAATCATTTTCCCTAAACCAGCAGTTGCACCACACTCAATGGCCAATTTTGCATCTTTATAGGAAACAGATGAAGGAGCTCTCTTCTCAATAGGCTCAGCAATAGATAAAGCTTGGAAAAGAGTTCCAACTTCATCCTCAGCATCTACATATGAGAAGGAAGACAAGTGGCTAACCAGGAGAGCATTTTCTCCCCCTACCACTACCAGCTTCTTATTCTTCACGAATTTCAGTTTCTGGTGCAGGGTGGATGTCACGGCGTCCGCCTCGTGAATCCATGGTCTGCCTAAGAGACAGCTATACGATGGGTGAATGTCCATAACCTGGAAGGTAATTTGGAAATCACTTGGTCCAATTTTGATTTGGAGGTCAACTTCCCCAATCACAGTTTTACGCGACCCATCGAAGGCCTTCACAACTACTCCACTTTGTCTCATGGGAGGCCCTTGATATGACAGCTTCAAGAGAGTGGATTTCGGCAATACGTTTAATGATGACCCAGTGTCCACCAGCACATTGGACATGGCGTCGTCTTTGCAGTTCATAGATATGTGTAAAGCCAAGTTGTGGTCTCTTCCCTCCTCAGGGAGATCAGAGTCACAGAAACTCAAATTGTTACAAGCAGTAATGTTTGCAACAATGCTATCGAATTGTTCTATTGTGACATCATGATCTACATATGCCACATCCAATACCTTCTGCAGTGCCTCTCTATGTGGTTCTGAATTCAAGAGCAAAGATAACACCGATATCTTGGATGGTGTTTGTAGAAGCTGGTCTACAACATTGTACTCACTTTTCTTTATGAGCCTCAACATCTCATCACAGTCTTCTTTCACATTGCCGCTTGGGCCAACAAAAGTAGAAGTTATCAATGTAGAGGAGGGCTTAACAACAGGTGCCGGTTCGGGGTGCTCACAGCATTCCCAATCGGGCGTTCAACAAAATTAGCATTAGTCTGGGGCTTGGGAGGTGCTGAAAACACACGACCACTGCGGGTCAAACCACTAACATCCGCGATATTAACAACAGAGGAAGATGGTAAGGACACTTCTTTCCCATCTTCCACAGCAACAGCGTTGTAACAAAAAGGAATTGCTTTTTCGGAAGAGTACGGTACCGAACCGATAGGCTTAATGATAAGAACGGGAGAAGCCTTCTGCTTGCTACCATCATACTTGATGATAACAGGCTCGGGCATCCGGAATACTGGGGAAATTACGTTGACCTCAGGCTCATCTTCGTCAACATTCCTATTCTGAAGAATCTCAATGACTCCTTCATCCAGCATTTCCTGAATATCCTTGCGCACCTGGCGACAACCCAATCGGTTAACAGAGAATACTCGACATCTATCATGGTCGTGCTCATAATGACTGTAATCACATAGCAGACGATGCATTTCGACAAGGGACTGTCGAGTATGACTGACGTATTTGACTTTGTACTTGCCAGGGCAGCCCTGAACCATGTTGACAGATTTCCCATGCTCGGGCAACGGGTTCTTCTTCATATTAGGACCTACGTCCTCGAAACACAGAATGCCACACCTCAGAAGGTCCTGAAACTTGGTCTTCAAAGGGTAAAAATTCTCCACTTCGTGGCCGGGAGCACCAGAATGGTAGACACAATGTAATTCAGGCTTATACCACCACTGGGAGTTAGCAGGTATAGTCGGTGGGTCTCTCGGAGTAATCAACTTCCTCTCTATCAAAGAGAGATATAATTTTGCATACGTCATCGGAATAGGATCGAAAGTGACCCTTTTCCTCTCGTAACTTGTGCTGGTTTGATTACTGTTTCGAGGTTGGTAGGCCTGCTGTTGCGGACGGTGTTGCTGAGGTTGATATTGCGGATGTGGTTGCTGATTGTTGTTATGTTGCTGGTATTGTTGATTGTCTCTGAAGACAGGTGCTATATGAGCCACCTGGTGCTGGTTACTGATGGGACGCACGGTCTTCCTCCTCACAGAGGGTCTTCTTGGTTTCACATGGGAGGTCACAACATGTGTTTTTCCATCTTTCTTCTTCGCAAACGCCCCATAACGTTTGGCAGAAGAGCCCTCTTCTCTGGTTAGACGTCCTTCTCTAACCCCTTCTTCTAGACGCATCCCCATATTCACCATCTCGGTGAAGTCAGAAGGAGCGCTAGCAATCATCCGCTCATAATAGAATGAACTCAAGGTCTTCAGAAAGATCTTGGTCATTTCCTTCTCTTCTAGCGGAGGCACGATCTGTGCTGCCAACTCTCTCCACCTCTGGGCGTATTCTTTAAATGTTTCCTTGTCCTTCTGGGACATGGCCCTTAATTGATCCCTATCGGGAGCCATATCCATATTGTACTTGTACTGCTTGACGAAGGCCTCGCCAAGATCATTGAAGGATCGGATGTTCGCGTTGTCTAAACCTATATACCAACGCAGGGCGGCACCGGACAAACTGTCCTGAAAGTAGTGGATGAGTAACTGATCGTTGTCGTTCTGAGTTGACATCTTCCTGGCATACATAACCAGGTGGCTGAGAGGACAAGTATTTCCCTTGTACTTTTCAAAGTCATGGACCTGGAATTTCACAGGGATCTTCACATTGGGAACCAAGCATAGTTCGGCAGCAGACTTTCCAGACGGCTCAGAATCATAGATGGTGTCGTCTACTCTGGGTATAGTATGCACGACAGGAGGAGGAACAACAAGGACCGGGCTAGATGCCAGCATAGAAGCAAAGGTTGGAGCAGGACCCTCAGGCATAAAATTTGGAGGCATCCCCCACGGGAACCCTGCTGGCATGGACGTTGGAACAAAGTGTGCACTGGCTGCAGGCACAATTGAGGAGGCAATCTCAGAGATGACTGTCCTCTGGGGAGGAGTTGAAGGTGTCGGAGAAGACTGGCTTTGGGAAGCCAAGAATGATTCCATCAAAGCACTTAATCAGGCCACTTCCTCTTTCAGCTCACGGGTCTCTTGTTCTAGGTGATCGATCAGTCTCGAAATGTTGGCTCTGGTGTAATACCGGTGAGTCAGCTTGTCTTCAAAATAAATGAAGAACACAGAGTTAGACCATAGGACAAGAAGCCGGGAACAAAACCTGCTTATGCACATGATGCATGCAATGTTTGTGCATATGATTTGTTTTTATTTCAAAGGAACTCTAGAGTTTTATTTGCAAATTTTGTAAATATTAAACATTTATCACATATGGAAATATCTCATCAAATAATATCAGGGAAAAGAAGTACAGCATTGTCAATCATACATAAGAGAAAAGGAAAATAATCATCCTATGGATCCCTAGAAACAATCATCTAAAGCTCATGACACAGGAAGATAAGATGCACGAAGCCTCTTCACCTCCCTCTCGTAGGCTGCCTCCATATCCGCCTTCTCCTAGGCGAGTCGATCATACTTCCTCTTCCAAAACTTGGAAGACTGAGGAAGTAGAGAAGTCATGCATCATCAGGATCATCAATAACCTGATGTTCGAGGAACTCTATCAAAGCATCCTTCTCTCTGATCTGCTGAAGCAACTCTTCCCTTTCACAGATCCAAGCACGTGATCGGTCTTCGTCTCTTAACTCCTCTACTCCTTGGTTAGGGAGGGTTGAAGGCCCAACCATAACCAAAGGTGTAGGTCTCGGATACTCGTAAGGCATGAGATACTCAAAAGCTCTCTTCCTAACCCAAGCAGTGTAAGGCTCCATAGCAACACAATTCTTAGGGCCCAACTCATTCCTTCCTTTCCTATATATCTTGCGCAAAGCGTGGACCATTCTGCCCTTCAAGTTTTAGGGATCTTTACCCTCCTGAAAGAACACACCCTCTAATAGAATGTTATTGGGTTTATCCTTTAGGGGGAACCCAAGCTGACGACGTGCCAAAACAGGGTTGTAGTTAATTCCACCACATGTACCAAGAAGAGGTACATTGGAGAATTCACCATAAGAGTCGATAATCTGCACACCATCATACACACGGTTGTACCAAAAGATATCATCATTAGTGAGAGACATGAGTCTCGTAGACCATCGTAGACATCCCTTGTTCTCTTTGAAGGCGACCGTCTGCAGTAAGTGATAAATAAACCACTTATACAATAGAGGCAAACAGCATACAATGGCACCACCACCCTTTGCATTCCTCATATGTAAAGAGAAATAGGCATCACCCAACAGTGTCGGAACGGGATTAAGAGTAGAGAAAATCCTAATAGCGTTCACATCCACAAACTTGTCGATGTTGGGGAACAATACCACTCCATAGATGAGAACTACAAATATGGCTTCAAAGGCATCCTCACTCATGGCCTTCCCATAGATAGTAGCTTGGGCAATGAGAAACTCAAAAGGGAGACCTTGAATTCCAACTTTGGTAGTCATATTAGCACCAACCAGAGATTCATCTATGTGCAACATGTCAGCTATCTCTTGAGAAGTAGGAATACTCTCCAAGCCACTGAACGGCAGCTGGTCTAGAATAGGTATACCCACAAGGTAAGCATACTCCTTAAGCGTAGGCAAAAGCTGGAAATCCGGAAATGTGAAGCAACGGTACAAGGGATCATAAAACTGCACCAATACACTCATCAACCCTTCATCCACCTGAGTAGTCAGAAGAGGAAGAAGCTTCCCAAAACGAGCTTTGAAACCCAAAGGATCTAATACATAGGATGTCAAATTCCTTAACTCTTTCAAATCTGGCTGTCTGAAGCTGTACTTCTTTGTATTCCTTCTTTATCTTTCCATGTCTGAAAATTTTGCAAATAAACCCCTTAAGTTCCTTGAAAATTTTCTTCATTATTGATGATATGGATGCAAATGAGTGCATGGATGCATGAATGCAACAATCACACTAAAGGATCAAGCAAAGCACACCAAACAAAAGTCATGGGATGGATCATGTTATCCTTAATATCAATCATCCATTTTGGGGGAGTATGGCTTACACCTTATCAACACCCAAGTTCCATTGATATTAAGAACACATGAACGGATCAACCATGAATCAAAGGGTTTGTTGTAAGTCACGAGCATGAAGTTTAGGTTAAGAACCACCCAAAGGGAGTGTACTAGGGTTTAAACCTGCCAAACATGTTCTACAAGAGGTTCCCATAGTCATCATCCCATCTTTTGGATATTATCGGAGAAACGACTACTCATATTCCAAAAATATTCTCAAGAGAGACTCTTATGAGTGTAGTATCGCGTAACAATCGTATCAAATCCTACATTTGAACGACTTTCGCACTACATCCTAAGAGTAGGCCAAGATGGGCTTGGTAAACTAGGTCCTTGGCTTCTAAGGTCTATATTGGAAAGAGTAATGTCTAACCACAACTTACTTGTGTGACATTATTGATCCCAACATGACCTCCACCAAGTGAATGGACTTGCAAGTCAACTTGCTAAGGAATAACTCCACACAAGTCAACAAGACTACGCCATTCTCCTATCCTAAGTGCACTCGAGTCCGGGTATAGAACTCATCTCACAAAGATCACCAAGCATACAAGGAATTAATATCAAGCAAATCAATCATTACATACAATACAGTAATCCCAAATTGCACAAAAATATGTCACAAGACAATACAATACAACAAGCATGAAAAGTTGGCAAAACCCACTAGGCACATTTTGTCCCCAGCAGAGTCGCCACTTTTCTGTAGCGGCGTATTCGTTACCATTAGAGATATTGACTAAATCCAAGGTAAATCAAACAAGTCGAGTCGCCACCGCACTTCTATTTATCCAAAGGAATGGTTAGAAAGCGAACAAAAACCTAATAGTTTTAACAAAAAAACTATTAAAAGGAACAGAGATCTGGGTAAGGGGGTTGGTTATGCAATGGGAAGGTGTTAGACACCCAAAACATCCTAGGTACTCCTAGGGAGCCCTTTTTATACTTGTTGCAAAGGTTGTTGTTTTTGTGAAAATTTGTTTGTGCAAACATGATTGAAGAGATGAGAAGAGAATATACAAGTTATTTACATTTTGTGTTTGGATGGATAAACCCATTGCCTACGTACCATCTTATAAAAAAGATTAGGATCAAAACCTCGTAGTTCGGGGTAAAAATCTCAAAATGAGTGAGTGGATTGATTGGTCCAAAAGCCTTAAGGTCTTTTGTTATCAAAGGGAGAAAACTCAACCAAGCCACAAATCCACCATGTGAAGATAGCTTCAACATGCTAGTGAGGGGTTAACCCTATAATAAGCATGGAAGACTCATTGTCCATCACTAAGGATATAAGTGAGTATTACATCTACCACAAAGATACCTCAAACCTAATGGCTAAGGGTTATGGAAAATTTGATTAAGAAGGTGGACATTGGAACCACAAAAAACACATTTAAATGGGTTATATTTACCAATTAAAAGTATGTACAAAAATGGCCAAAGTTGACTTAAGGATTCAATTCAAAATAAGTATTTTAAAAAGGAAAGTTTGAAAATCAAAAGCATAAGGCTTAGGTTTCTAATGTTTGAAAACAACAATTAAATGTTTGCACAAAAAGTTTTGGCTTGGGTTAGAGTGAGAGAAGAAGAAGAAGGGCTAAGTCCTAAGTAAAACAAAAAGAGAAGGGATGAAGAATCAAAACCACAATGGAGTCCCTCTCTTGAGATTATATTGATGATCCAAGTAGCTCCCATCCTTTGGAATAAGCAACCACACAGGATAAGCAATCAAATAAGTCTCTTAAGAGATCCTAAATGTATCTTGTATCTTCCACTTGGATGAACATGGCAATGGTCCTCCAATTAAGCTCAAATGGAAACTCCTAGCACAAAAGCACACACATCAAAAGTTCCATGAAGTAAAACAAGAATGGACAAGAGTGAGTTTAGAGATTTGGGTCTCCTAATCCATCTTCATCATTTAGATCCTTTTACTCCAATTTTGCATAAGGAAGGTCCTAGAATCTAAGACCAATTCTCCATTTCTTTGCATAGGGGAAGTCCTAGAAACAAAGTCCATTTCTTTGCATTTGGTCCACAACAATCAAAACAAAACACAAGCACAATAATATATACACAATTATGTGCTCAAGTGAGCAAAAGGCAAATGGCATTAACATAAACATGTGTTCAAGTGAGCAAAGAGAAAAGCAAATGGATAAAATGTGCAAGAATATTAAATTACATAAAAGTAAATTGCATAAAGTAAATGTTAATTGTCAATAGTTATTGGTAGTAGTTAGTGTGCCATAAGGCAAATTTAGCGCTATGTTAAGCAATCGTAATTGGACTTATGTAGAAGTCACAACTATCTGAGGTCGGTCAATAATAATATAGGCAACAACACAAGTTAGAAGTCTTGATTAGAGAACCAAGTTCCAACAACTTGCCATGCCGAAAAGAAAATGAGAATTGATCTTGTATTGGTTTAAGCCTTTTTGCATAATTTAGGAAACAACCTATCCTTAATACAAAGCCATTCACTTGATCAATTGATCAAGATGAATTAGATTTGAACCAAGGAAGGTTAAGTCTCCCTAGCCAATGCTAACTTATCAACCTTCAACTCATTGATCAAGAAGAAAAGAAGTAGAAGAAGAAGAAGGAGAAGATGGATAAGAGAAATGGAAATGGCAAAATTAAAGTGCATTAATTAAAATACAATGTACCAATCCTCATATGTTGACCAATAACATTGAAAGTCAAGGTCAAACCCTCAAAATCAGAAAAGAGATGAAGATTGGAAGTCAAGAAATAACAAAATATTTTTGGCATTTTTTAATATTTGAAAATAAACTTGAATTAAAATATTAAAGAAAGGTCAAACTTCAAATTCACTTCAAATCAACTTTAAAAAGTCCAAGTGAATTATCCCAAGTTCAACATGGTCAAACAAAGTTTGACAAAAAATTTCAGCATTTTTAAAAGTCAGAAACTATTTTTAATCAATTAAAAATGAATAAAAATAACCTAATTGAACTAAAATCTCAAATAAATCTCAAATAAATCTCAAATCAATTTGAAAATTGATGAGAAAATTTTTCATAGATCCATCATCATTCAAATAGGTTAGGAAAATATTTTGGCATTTTTTGAATATTAAAAACTATTTAAAATGAATTAAAAATAACCAGAAAAGAGAAAATTCACAAAAAATATCAAATGACAAAATAAAAAATTTTAAAAATCAGAAATAGAAACTAGAAATTATTTGGAGACTAATGCAATTGGTCCCATAATTTTTGGATTAAAAATGAGAGAGTTAGGATTTTTTGAAATAAAATGGAATTAAGAAAATAAAATGGATTAAATCAAAAAATAGAAAAAAGCACACGCGTTGGATTCATTTCATTATATGACTTGGCAAATCCAAGGGCTCTCAGCGCGCGTGTATCCTATGCCTTAGTCAACTGAGACACACGAGGCAATATAAAAAGTCCTAACAATGGAAGGTCCAGATTAGATCTGGAAAAGAGATCACACGGCCAGGAATTGATCTGGCAATGATGAAGCCACCGGAGCCACCGTCTTCTCCGGTGAGCTTGGATTTTCCGGCGAAAATTGTAGAGATCCAAACCTTAATGAAAATGCACGATCTATACATCTTTAGAAAGCTGGGATGATGTACATCATCCCTGTACCATCCATTTTCACTCTAGATTTCCATGGTGTGAGAAATCAAAGATTGAAAAATCTGGTGTTCATCATGAACTTAACGAATTTCAAAAATTGAATGCATAATCATGATGCCTCTATTGAGAGGACTTCAGCCAACACAAGATCCAAGCAAATAGGTCAATGGATGATGAGATTCGAAGAAAATACCAGTTGAAGTGTAAGCTTGAATTCTGGTAACTTGAGCTCGATTCCTTGCTTGCTTTACCAAAACAGAAGTTCAATGAGATGAATGATGAAGGCTTAGAAGCATTAGATCTAAGAATTCAACCAGATGAAGTTGAATTTTAGATCTGAAAAATTTGAGAAAAATGAAATTGCTTCTTCGGTGAGAGGTTGAGTTTTGATTTCTGCAGCAATTCAGGTTGAATCAGGTCTGTGAAATGAATGGAATGAGGTCTCTATTTATAGAGGAAGCGGCAAGGAAAATGTGATCAATCCGTGTGCATGGCATGTGGAGCTTCATTGCATGGGCTTGCATGATCATGCACAAATCCCAAAAACAATGCCAAATGAATTCTGAGCATCAGCCAAATGAAATTGGACGTGTGACTTGCAAGGCAACTGCTTATGTACCAAGATTTCAAGTGAATTCCTCATTTGTACCTAAACATTCATCTCTTCGAAAGTCCCAATGAAAAAATCCAAACATGATCATGTGAGTAATGGTTGGAAAGGTCTTGATGTAAGGAACAATTGTTATGTTGGGAAAAAATCCATTTGAAGTGTGGAAATTTGTGAAATTTGAGTTTAAAGTGCAAGGTGCATGACATGTCAAGGCAAGGTTTCTAAAATTGGCCAATTTTCAAGCCCCTCTCTATTGATGATGAAAGCCTCAAATGGAAAAACCTCCAACATCAAAGTTGTATATATTTTCAATACATTCAAAATGGACTTAAACTTTGCATCATTTGGATTTTTTATGAGAGAGTTATGGGCACTTGAAGTTGGACTTTTTTGACTTTCAATGCATTTGGTCAAAAAGGACCTATAATGTCTTGCATTATCACATGTATTTCCTTTGAGATTTTGAAACTTTGTTCAATATAACATTTTAATTATACATCTTAAGATTTCCAATGCATTTTATCCCACATCAAAATCATAAAAAATGAATGAGTTGTGTCCTTGGGAAGTTGACCCAAAATTAGGGTTTCAGTCAAAATGACCTATAATGTTTTGGCATGGATGTTGACCTTCAAAGCTTCAAATAAAATTTTGATGAACATGAAAGTTGTTCATATTGTCCTTAAGAATACCTTTTCTTTTGGAATCATCTCCATTTGACCAACACATCAAAAGTTAGGTCTCAGTGCATTTCAAAATAGTTAGATGAATTGACTGATCAACTTCTCAAGTCCACAACCCATATCTTAATGTATTGATGATTGAGGACACTTAAATAAGTTCAAATATGCATGAAATAATGAGTTAAAGAACTTCCCTTGATTATGTTTGATCATGGGCTGAGGTTGCTTCAGGAGCAAGGCATTGTGGTGCACAGATGAATTAGGGTTTTCTTGAAGAACAAGGCCTCAAGCCCTTTGACTTGCTTTGATCAAAATGATGAATTGAGGTACTAGGGAGGCATATTTGATGGATGAGAGCTTTGGGAACCATTACCATGCTTGTTATCATCTCCTCTTGACCATATCTTTGTACTAATGATCTCTTCGAAGCTTTGGACCTTGTGATTACTCAAGCTACAAAACAAAAGATGTTAGTGACATATTTTTTGTACTTTTGGTTAGTAAACAAGACGAGAAAATCAATGATTTACAATTCAAGCATGCTTGGTGATCTCACACCGCTCACAAGGAGTCCCACCCAAAGGTAATGGGAACCAAGATGCTTATGATCCTTGTGGCTATGCAAATGAAATGTTATGATGCCATGAGGGATCTTAGGGCCAAAATTGGGGTCTTATAATATGGATTGTCAGTTTACCCAAATTTCTTTTCTTCTTTGTGGACACATATCTCCACGAAGTATTACCCTTTTTGCATACATACATTTGCATCATGAGGTCTCTTAGGGACCAAAATTCGTCTCTTTGTTATTATTTAAGCCCATCCTACCTTGTCGAGACGAAGATTTTAACCTTCACTTCTCCAGCTAGAATGACCTTAAATAGGGGCATCTGTAAGACCCCAATTTTGACCCTAAGATCCCTCATGGCATCATAACATTGCATTTGCAAAGCCTCAAGGATCATGAGCATCTTGGTTCCCTTTGCCTTTGGGTGGGATCTCTTGTGAGTGGTTTGAGATCACCAAGCATGCTTGAATTGTATATCATTGCCTTTCTCATTTTATTTATTAACCAAAAGCATAAAAATATGTCAGTAATATTTCTTGTTTGTAGCTTGAGCAGTCACAAGGTCAAAAGCTTCTAGGAGATCCTTTGTGCAATGATATGGCCAAGAGAAGATGAAAGCAAGAATGGAAATGGTTCCCAAAGCTCTCATCCATCAAATATGCCTCCCTGGTATCTCAATTCATCATTTTGATCAAAGCAAGTCAAAGGGTTTGAGGTTGTGTCCCAAGGAAACCCTAATTCATCTGTGGACCAAGTGTGCCTTGCTCATGAACCAACCCCAGCCCATGTTCAAAAACAATCAAGGGAAGTTCTTTAACTCATCATTTCATGCATATTTGAACTTATTTGAGTGTCCTCAATCATCAATTCATCAAGATATGAGTTGTGGACTTGAGAAGTTGATTAGTCAATTCATCTGACTATTTTGAAATGCACTGAGACCTAACTTTTTATGTGTTGGTCAAATGGAGATGAACCCAATAGAAAACATGTTCTTAAGGACAATATGAACAACTTTCATGTTTATTAAAATTTTATTTGAAGCTTGGAAAGTCATCTTCCATTCCAAGACATTATAGGTCAGTTTGACTGAAACCCTAATTTTGGGTCAACTTCCCAAGAACATAACTCATTCATTTCTTATGATTTTGAGGTGGAACCAAATGCACTGGAAAGCTTATTGTGTCTAAGTCAAATGTTATGTTGAGAAAAATTTCAAAATCTCAAAAGAAATACATGTGATAATGCAAAACATTATAGGTCACTTTGGGCCTAATGCATTGAAATGGTAAAAGTCCAACTTCAAGTGCCCATAACTTCTTCACAAAAAATCTAAATGATGCAACATTTAAGTCAAAATTATCTATATTGAAGAGATCTACAACTTTCATGTTGAAGGTTTTATCATTTGGAGCTTGCATCATTGAGACAGAAGGGCTTGAACATTGGCCAAATTTGGAAACTTCACTCATGCATGTTTTCCACCCTACACTTTAAACTCAAAATTCACTAATTTCCAAGGCCCAATTGAAATTTTGATCAACATATCATTTGTTCCTTATGCAACAAGCTTTCTAACCATTACTCATGAGGTCCCATTTGGAGTTTGGAAGCACCATTTTCGAAGGCATGAAGATTAAGTGCATTTTATGAAATTCAATTCAAATTGCCATGCATGAGCTGTTTACACTTCTTGTACACGTTCATTTGCAATTCACATGAGCTCAGCAGGTCATTCCAGCCTTCATTGGGCCTTCCACATGATCACACAAGCCCATGCAAGAAGAAATCCATTTTCCATGCACACGAGTAAACTCATGCACTCAGCCATTCCCAACTATAAATACATGTGCTATGCTTCATAATTCTCCAACCTAAGGGCGCCTAAAATGCTGCAAGAGTGAATCCCCAACCATACCAAAGGAACTAAGTTCATCTTTCTTGAAAAATTCAGATCTGAAATTCAATTGCATTTGGTTGAATTCTCAGATCTAAAGTTCCTAAACCTTCATCATTTGACCCATTGAAGTTCTGTTTTGCAAAAGCAAGAAAGGAAAGGGACTCAAATCTTCATAATCCAAAGATTTGGATCAACTGGTTTTTGCTTCGAATCTCCTTATTCTTTGATCCATTGGCCTTGATATTGTGTTGTCTGAAGTCCTCTCTATAGAGGCATCATTGTTGTATGCTCAATAGTTGAAATCGAGCAAGTTCATGATGAACACCGTCAAGCTTCCATCTCTGATTTCTCTCTTAATAGGAATCTAGAGTGGCAGTGAGTGGTATAGGAGTGATGTACATCACTTCACCTTTTGAACGGTGCCTGGATCGTCCATTTTAATGAACATTTGAATCTCTTCATTTTTTGAGCTTCGCCGGAGCGCACCGGAGAAGACGGTGGCGCTGGCCACCGTCTCATTGCAAGATTGAATGTGAGCATTTGGATGCAATCTCCAGATCTAATCTCCACGCTTGAATGTTATGACTTTTTTTAATTCAATATCTTTCTCAGTTGACTAATGACTATGGTACGCGCGCGCTCCTGATCCATTGGATGTCGCCACGTCAATTAATGAAGTCATCCAACGCTTCCTGATTTTTGCTATTTTCCAATTTCTGATTTTATTTTCTTTATTTCCTTTTATTTCAAAAATTCATATCTCTTTTATTATTGGTCCAAAAAATATGGGACCAATTGCATTATTTCTCTTTTTAATTCTAGTTTCTAAAAATGATTTTTAGTTTTTTTATTTTTGTCATTTGCTATTTTTTAATAATTTTCTCTTTTCTGGTTATTTTTAATTCATTTTAAATAGTTTTTGATATCCAAAAAATACAAAAATATTTTCTCAACTTATTTGAATGACGATGGATCTATGAAAAATATTCTCATCAATTTTTTAATTGATTTGAGATTTATTCGAGATTTTAGTTCAATTAGGTTATTTTTATTCATTTTTAATTGATTAAAAATAGTTTCTGACTTTTAAAAATGCTAAAAAAAATTGTCAAAGTTTGTTTGACCATGTTGAACTTGGGATAATTCAGTTGGACTTTTTAAAGTTGATTTGAAGTGAATTTGAAGTTTGACCTTTCTTTAATATTTTAATTCAAGTTTATTTTCAAATATTAAACAATGCCAAAAATATTTTGTTATTTCTTGACATCCAATCTTCATCTCATTTCTGATTTTGAGGGTTTGACCTTGATCTTCCCTATCTTTGGTCAACATTTATGGATTGGTACATTCCATTTTACTTAATGCACTTTATTTTATTCATTTCCATCATCCATCATTCATCTTCTTCTTCTTCTTCTTCTTCTTCTTCTTCTTCTTCTTCTTCTTCTTTTCTTTTTGATCAATGAGTTAAAGGTTGATAAGTTAGCATTAATTAGGGAGGTTTAATCTTCCTTGATTCAAATCTAATTCATCTTGATCAAATGATCAAGTGAACGGCTTTGCATTAAGGATGGGTTGTTTCTTAAATCATGCAAAGGACTTAAACCAATACAAGATCATTTCTCTTCCTCTTTTTGGCATGGCAAGTTGTTGGAACTTGGTTCACTAATCAAGACTTCTAACTTGTGTTGTTGCCTACATTATTATTGACCGACCTCAAATAGTTGTGACTTCTACATAAGTCCAATTACGATTGCTTAACATATCGCTAAATTTGCCTTATGGCACACTAACTACTAACATTGACTATTAACATTTAATTCTTGCTCTTTACTTTTATGCAATTTACTATTCTTGTACATATTATTCATTTGCTTTTTCCTTTGCTCACTTGAGCACATGTTTATGTTAATGCAATTTGCCTTTTGCTCACTTGAGCACATAATTGTGTATATACCATTGTGCTTGTGTTTTGTTGTTGTGGATCAAATGCAAAGAAATGGACAAATGGACTTAGACTCTAGGACTTCCCCTATGCAAACTTGGAGTCAAAGAGCAACTAGGCATTGAGCCTTTAGAGTGCTATAAAAGTCAAAGAGCAACTAGGCATTGAGCCTTTAGAATGCTATAAATGCTAAAGAGAACTTTGGAAGGACCAATTTCTAAACTCTTGCTTGTTCATT
Organism: Lathyrus oleraceus; assembly: GCF_024323335.1. Lineage (NCBI taxonomy): Eukaryota > Viridiplantae > Streptophyta > Magnoliopsida > Fabales > Fabaceae > Lathyrus > Lathyrus oleraceus. Next base: position 421,347,391 of record NC_066583.1, read on the forward strand.
CTTGATTTGTTGATAGAACTTTTTAATGTGTGTGTTTTTGTGCTAGGGATTCCAACATTGAGCCTAAGTGAGGAACCATTGCCATGAGCTTCCAAGAGAGAGAGATCTAAGAGCCATTGAGGAACTTTCCAAGAGCTTAACTGATTGTTGATTGCTTGAGCTTACTATTATTTTGCTTGCATATGCCAAAGGATGGGAGCTACTTGGATCATCAATATGATATCAAGAGAGGAACTCCATTTGTGGTCTTGTTTCTTATCCCTTATCTCTTGTATGTCTAGGACTTTAGCCATTCTATTTCTTCCCTCCACTCTAACCCAAGCCAAAACTTTTGTGCAAACATTTAACACTTCTTTTCAAACATTAGAAACCTAAGCCTTGTGCTTTTGATTTTTTAAACTTTCTTTTCATAACACTCATTTTGAATTGAATCTTTAAGTCAACTTTGACCATATTTTGTAAATACTTTTCATTGGTAAATATAACTCATTCAAATACAATTGTGGTTTCAATGGCCACTTTCTTAATCAAACTTTTCATAACCTTTAGCTATTAGGTTTGAGTTATCCTTGAGGTAGATGTAATACTCACCTATATCCTTAGTGATTGACAATGAGTCTTCCATGCTTATTATAGGGTTAACCCCTCACTAGCATGTTGAAGCTATCCTCACATGGTGGATTTGTGGTTTTAGGTTGAGTTTTCTCCTTTGGATAACAAAAGACCTTAAGGCTTTTGGACCAATCAATTCACCAACTTGTTTTGAGATTTTTACCTCGAGCTACGAGGTTTTGATCCTAATCTTTTTTAAGATGGTACGTAGGCAATGGGTTTATCATTCCAAACATAAAATGTAAATAACTTATATAATCTCTTCTCATCTCTTCAATCATGTTTGCACAAACAAATTTTCACAAAATACCAACCTTACAACAAGTGTGAAAAGGGCTCCCTAGGAGTACCTAGGATGTTTTGGGTGCTTAAAACCTTCCCATTTCATAACCAACCCCCTTACCTCGATCTCTGACATTTTTACTAGTTTTTGATTCGATAAAACTTTTAGGTTTTTGTTCGCTTTCTAACCATTCCTTTGGATAAATAGAAGTGCGGTGGCGACTCGACTTGTATGGTTTACCTTAGATTTAGTCAATATCTCTAATGATGATGAATACCCCGCTACACATAGATCACGCCAACTGCTCGGGGAAAACCAATAATGCTTCGGATCTTAGGGCTCACCTGTTCTTAAACCGTTGTTGATATTCCTTAAATGAAATTGATTGCTCTTAAAAAGTAACTGCTTTTATTATTTAAGAAAACATGATTTTGATTTTTAAAATTCAATTTCAAAATGATCATCATAAAATTTAATTCTATTTGGCTGAAAGATAAATAAGAGTAGAAACAAATGGATGAAAAGCTCAACTTTATAGAATGGTAGTCTATAAATGACAAGGCTCCATAGATCTTTACAAAAGTTGAAAAATGGTAATTTACATGGAAAAGGGCTACATTGAATACAATGATCACTAATCCTTCTACCGACTTCAATATCCATTGTGCTCTTGGCTTTGGTTGAAGATGAATCAAAACCAAACATCATGCTCAAGAATATCTTTAAGATTGAAGATCAGCAGGATGCAGTTACTTGCCATAATCCCTAATTTTGGCATAAATTGCACCAAGGTGGGGTACTCAATTTATCGGGATAATTTTATATTTTATGTCTATAACTTTTGCCTTGATCTCCTTTTTGGGTTTTCAATCCATCGAGACGCTCATTTTTGCCTAAGTCGCCCTTTCGGGTTTTCAACTTAGCGAGTTGTTCTTTTCTTTTTTAGGCGAAGTATTTCTTGACTGCATCGGCATTCACATGACACGTGAACTCCTCACCATCCTTAGTTGTAAGAATCAAAGAACCACCTGAAAAGGCTCTCTTAACAACATATGAGCCTTCATAATTAGGAGTCCATTTGCCTCTAGAATCGGGTTTGAAAGATAAAATCTTCTTGAGCACAAGGTCATCTTCTCTAAATACACGAGGTCTTACCTTCTTATCAAATGATTTCTTCATTCTTTGCTGATATAACTGATCATGACACATGGTAGATAACGTCTTCTCTTCAATCAAATTCAGCTGATCATACCTGGTCTGACACCATTCAACCTGTGTCAACTTGGCTTCCATCAGCACACACAGTAATGGGATCTCGACCTCCACTAGGAGCACAACTTCCATGCCATAAACAAATGAGAAAGGGGTTGCCCTTGTTGAAGTGAGGATGGATGTACGGTATCCATGCAACACAAATGGGAGAATCTCATGTCATTCTTTGTACGTCACAACCATCTTCTTGATGATCTTCTTAATGTTCTTGTTTGCAGCTTTAACAACCCCGTTGATCTTAGGAATGTAGGGAGAAGAATTATGATGTGCAATTTTGAAGTCTTTGCAAAGAGCTTCCACCATATTATTGTTTACTTTTGATCCATTATTAGTAATGATCTTACTCGGCACACCATAACGGCATATAATCTGATTCTTGATAAACCTTACAACAACTTGCTTGGTCACATTTGCATACGATGCCGCTTCAACCCACTTTGTGAAGTAGTCAATATCCACCAGAATGAAACGATGTCCGTTTGAAGCTTTGGTATCAATCATGCCAATCATATCAATTCCCCACATGGAGAAGGGCCATGGGGAGCAAATGACATTCAACAGTGTCGGAGGAACATGAATCTTATCTGCATATATTTGACACTTGTGGCATTTCTTCACAAACTTGCAACAGTCAGATTCCATTATCAGCCAATAGTAACCTGCTTTCAACCTCTTCTTAACCATAGCATACCCATTGGAATGGGTGCCAAAGGAACCTTCACGAACTTCATTCATCAATAAGTCTTCTTCGTGTCTATCCACGCATCTGAGCAGGACCATATCGAAGTTTCTGTTGTAAAGCACATCACCATTCAGGTAGAAGTTGTCAGCTAATCTTCTCAAAGTCTTCTTATGTTTCAAAGATTCCCCAGACGGGTAAATATGAGTTTGGAGGAAAAATTTAATATTAAAAAACGACGGCTTTTCATCTCTGATCTCTTCAACAACAAACACATGAGTTGGCCTATCAAGACGCATCATAGTCAAATTGGGAACTTCTTTCCAAAACTTCACCACAATCATTGAAGCCAACGTGGCAAGAGCGTCTGCCATCCGGTTTTCATCTCGAGGGATATGATGAAACTCAACCTTTGTAAAGAAAGTTGAAATCCTCTTCGAATAATCTCTATATGGTATCAAACCGGGTTGATTTGTCTCCTATTCACCTTTGATCTGATTTACAACCAAAGTTGAATTTCCATAGACGTCAAGATACTTAATTTTGAGATCAATGGCCTCTTCAAGCCCCATAATTTATGGTACGATAGCTTCCACAGAATTGTAGCGGTAAATTCATGACCATTAAGCTATGGATAAACTTAACGTCAATAAAACCAGAGTCACCATCGCTCTTTTATTGTTTTCAAAGGAAAAGGGAAAAGTACGAACAAAACCCAAAGATAAGAAGTTTCCAAATCAAAACTAATAAAATTCTAGAGATTACAAGTAAGGGGGTTCGTTACACAGAGGGAAGGTGTTAGCACCCAAAGTGTCCCAGGTACTCCTAGGGAGCCATTTCTTATGTGTATATGTGTTTTTGGTATAAAAGATGTTTGCAATAAACAGAGTGTCGGGATGAGAAAAGAATTGATTAATTATATTTTTGTGTTTGACAAGACATTCGGACTTGTGCCTACGTACCAACATAAAATGAGGGATCAAAACCTCGTAGTTTGTGGTATCAATTTCAAAGTGAGTGAAGTGTTTTTAACAAAAATTTAAGTTTTAAAGAGGCACAAAGGGGACTAAAAGAGTTTGAATGAGTTTTATTTCTTTTTGTCTTTTGAAATTTTAAGTCAATATGGTTAAGTTCATTTACAAGTTTGATTTCAAAAAAAAGAGTTAGAAAAAATCAATGGCATAAGACCAACATTTCTAATTTACAATAAAGTCTAAGTTTGAAATCACAAACAAAGAAGGTTTTTGAAAAGAGGGAGAGATTTAAAATTTAAGAAGTGGGAGGAGATGGAGAGACTAATCCTAATCTAAAATATAAAAGTTAAGAGTTGAAAAGATCTGACCAACGAGATGCAATCCAATAGACAAGAATGTCATATAGAAACCCACTTTTCCTTTGGACTTTAGAATCAAGCAAATACCAATAAACAAACAAGATGAAGAGTAAGGCATCAAATAAAGATAGCCACATCCAAGGTGGCAAGTTCATAGTCTTCTTCATAATCTTCCCATGTATTAGATGACATACTCCTTGAATGGCTCAGAATAAGGCATTAGACACAGGTTCCAAGTAACATTTGCATCAAGACCATGTAGCAGATGAACTCATATGGATCTCAACACTTGCATCAGATGAAAATTTAAATCACAAGAACTTGGTTTCAGAAGCTTGTAGAAGATGATTTGGATAGTTAAAAACCTTGGACTCTTGGAGTTTCAATCCTAAAACAAAAGGAGAATTGAAACTCGATTTCTCAAGAAACCTTCAAGATTATCCTTTCAATGGTGTTTGGGGAAGAAGGGGGTCAAAGCTTGGGCCATAGGGCCCCTATTTCTAATCATGAAGGGTCTTATTTATAGCCAATGGGAATGATATTTGCACACTTCCAAATTTGGAAAAATTTAAAATTCTCCCTTGCATGGATGCATGGGAGTGCATTAGGCCCATGAGAAGATGCCATCTGATCCAAGATTCATTGTACCTCATGCTGAAATCATGTTATAAGCTCATGCAAATGTGTGTGAAAATTGGAACTTGAAATTATCCAAATGGTGCTTATTTAACTTACACCCATGCGCAAGTCCTTTAATTTTAATCCAAATGGGATGATCTTGGATGTTTTGGAAAGGTGAGACCAAGGGGAACAACTTTCACGTTGAATACTTTTCATTTCAAGCTTGGATCATGATCAATTTTGAGGTGGAAGTTTGGGAAATCAAACACATTTGAAAATTTTCTAAGTCCCAAGTCAAATGTTCACTTCTTCCACCTTGAATAACTTTTTCTATGGACTTCAAATGAAAAACGTTCCCTTATCAAATTTGTAGCTCATTCAAACCTCTTAAATTTGCTTACAAATTTGAACTCATTTAGATTTGGCATGAAGGAGTTATGCATTTTAGAAGTTGAGGAAAATCACTTGTTCAATGGTATTGGCCCAAAATGACATATAATGTTTCCTCTTGGAACATGCATTTGTAAGTTGAATTTTCACTTACTTAAAACATCAAAGTTTAAGTAGACATATTAGATTTGATCATGCAGTTTTAATGGCTTTCATATAATACAAATTGAGCAAGTTATGGTCTTGGGAATTTGACCTCCAAACTAGGGTTCAAATAAAATGACCTATAATCATTCACCATAAAAAATGACTTTCCAAGAAAAACTAGATCTTGACTTAAACATGAAAGTTGTTTGGAATGTTATTTACAGTAAAGTTGCTCTTTGAATCATTTTCATATGACAAACATTGTAGGAGATAGGGTCTAGGGAGCCCTAGTTTTGACCAACTAACTTTCTCTAGTCAACCACCATGAACCATCTGTCTAGCTTGACATTCTCTTGACTTTTGGGACTCATTGAGGATCACATATGCATAAGATGATGAAATATGAAGTATCCCTTGAAATATTTGATCAATTGTTGAAGAAACTTGTTGAAGAAGTCACATAAGATACCCAGATGAATTAGGGTTTCCAAGTCAAACAAACTCCAAACTTTTATTGATTTCTTGATCAAAATAACATGTGAAGATCATGGGGATCCATATATGATGTCTAGAGCCAATTTAAACCAATTCTTGATTGAGCTCCTTTGATTGAGGGTCTCAAACCCTAGATATGAGCTTGATAGAGCATATGTGATCATATCCACTACCTACAAAAGCAACAAACTATATATTGACATACTTTTTGTATTTAGGTTAGTAAAATAATGAAAAACAAAGTATGATACAATCTAAAGTGCTTGGTGACCTCTCCCAATGCAAACCCAATGAATATGGGGTAAGGAGGATGCCAAGTTGTGATCCCAATGCCAATGCATATGATAAGATAGCATGAGGGATCTTAGGGTCAAAATTGGGGTCTTACAGCTGCCCCTATTTAAGAACGTTCTAGCTGAGGAGATGAAGGTTAAAATTGTCGTATTGACTTAGTAGAATGGACTTAAATAACAATAATAGAAATAAATTTTGGTCACTAAGAGACCTCATGATGCATATGATATGAATGTTAAAATAATTTATGTGGGGAAAAATGTTGCCACAAAGGAAAAGAATTCGGAGAGACTGAATGTCCACAAGGGCATAATGCATTCCATAAGGAACATTCACTGGGAAGACAGAGATTCTAGGGGAAAAAAGTTATGCCTAGGCCAGGCTACGACTTAAAACTGCTGGAGACACAAGAGGATTCCATGAAAATAAATCAATGGAAGGACTCAGTTGGGGATAAGAGGAAAATCTGCAGGGGAAACAGGTAAATCAGAACAAAACTGAAATGCCTGAACCAAGCAGGGGACGAAGATTTCATTGGGGAAATGCGCACTCAAACTCGACTAGGGAAGAAAAAAATGATCTTCAACACAGGAGTAACAAAAGTATCTTATCCATGACTGGTTATTGGGTACGGAAATAACATAATCTAATAGAGAGGACATTCATTACCGGTTAGGGTAAACATATCAAAAATGACTCGTCGAGGGCAATAGAAGGTGTATTCATTACCAATTACTGGGTAAGAATAACCAGCTAGGGAAAAGCCAAAAATAGGATTTACAACTATCGGTTACTAGGCAGAAGACCACAGAGAGAGAATATTCGTCACTGGTTAAAGTGAACATATCAAGGATAGACTCAAAGGGAAGAATATTCGTCATCGGTTAAGATGAACATATCAAGGATAGACTGCCGGAAAAAAGTAGAATTACATCTACCAGTTACTGGATAGAATACCAAAGAGAGAATATTTGTCACCGGTTAAGATGAAAATATCAAGGATAGACTCTGAGGGGATAGAAATATGAATTATATCTATCAGTTACTGGATAGAATACCAAAAAGAGAATATTCGTCATCTGTAGGATGAACATATCAAGGATAGACTTCACAAAGGGAAAGTAGGATTTACAACTATCGGTTACTAGGAAGAAGACCGCAAAGAGGAGGAAACCCGTCATCGGTTAGGATGAACATATCAAGGATTAACCCTCTAGGGAATGAAATGGGGATTACAACTACATTTTTACTAGGTAGAATACCAAAATGAGAATATCCGTCATCGGTTAAGATGAACATATCAAGGATAAACTCAAAAACGAAAGAAAATTTATCAATAATTAAGATGAACATATCAAGGATAGACTTTCTGGGGAAACATGAAAACGGATCCACTAGGGAGAATAATAGATTACTTTTACCGGGTATTGGGAAAGAGTAAAATACTCACATTTCGAGAAGAATATTACCAGTTACTGGGTAATAGACTCTCAGGGGACCCAAAAGCATTTATCTAGGCAAGATCTAGAAATAAAAGGTCAATGAAAGACTCAACCCAGTGAGGATATAACTCAAGAGGAGTGGTTCCTTCCAGATAATCAACTGGGGAGGAAGCTGAAATAATAATCATCCACGAGGAAAGAACTCTGTGGGGAATGAGAAAGGTTAAATTCTTTCTACTTTATGGGATGACACTCTACAATTGAAAGAGGATAGACACACCGAATCTGCACGGGGGAAAGGATACCACCAGAGCAGGGGATCATAGAAATAATGAATCTCAAAGTGTAATAATGTAATAATGAAATCTATGAATGTATATGTATATGTATATGTATATATGATGGTTATGCTGACAAACAAACACACAGATGCAAAGGTCAACAGTATGAATCATCAACGCAACACTCCGCCAACCTCAACAGGAGGGAATCCACTGGAGAAAAATAGGTAAAGGATGAACTTGAATTATCCATCTCAAATGCTCAACCCTGGTTGGGGAAAAGGAAAAGATCTGCCGAGGATCCACACCATCAACTCTGCCGGGAATTCTAGGTCAACACCATATCAAATGGGAGACAACCTTACAGAGGATCAGACAAACTGTTCTAGAATAAGTGCTGAATGAAATCCGCTGGAGACTTGAGGGGACACAAAATCTTGTGTTGGATCTATGTAAACTGCTGAGAAAATGCACCATAAAACAAAGGGGGCAATTACAAACTAAGCTGGGGAAACCAACAAAACTTGGTGGGAGATGCTGAAATGTTGCTGGGGAGGAAGCATAGATCACGCCAACTGCTCGGGGAAAACCAATAATGCTTCGCATCTTAGGGCTCACCTGTTCTCAAACCGTTGTTGATATTCCTTAAATGAAATTGATTGCTCTTAAAAAGTAACTGCTTTTATTATTTAAGGAAACATGATTTTGATTTTTAAAATTCAATTTCAAAATGATCATCATAAAATTTAATTCTATTTGGCTGAAAGATAAATAAGAGTAGAAACAAATGGATGAAAAGCTCAACTTTATAGAATGGTAGTCTGTAAATGACAAGGCTCCATAGATCTTTACAAAAGTTGAAAAATGGTAATTTACATGGAAAAGGGCTACATTGAATACAATGATCACTAATCCTTGTACCGACTTCAATATCCACTGTGCTCTTGGCTTTGGTTGAAGATGAATCAAAACCAAACATCATGCTCAAGAATGTCTTCAAGATTGAAGATCAGCAGGATGCAGTTACTTGCCATAATCCCTAATTTTTGCATAAATTGCCCCAAGATGGGGTACTCAATTTATCGGGATAATTTTCTATTTTATGTCTCTAACTTTTTCCTTGATCTTCCTTTTGGATTTTCAATCCACCGAGACGCTCATTTTTGCCTAAGCCGCCCTTTCGGGTTTTCAACTTAGCGAGTTGTTCTTTTCTTTTTTAGGAGAACTATTTCTTGACTGCATCGGCGTTCACATGACGCGTGAACTCCTCACCATCCTTTGTTGTAAGAATCAAAGCACCACCTGAAAAGTCTCTCTTAACAACATATGAGCCTTCATAATTAGGAGTCCATTTGCCTCTAGAATCGGGTTTGAAAGATAAAATCTTCTTGAGAACAAAGTAATCTTCTCGGAATACATGAGGTCTTACCTTCTTATCAAATGCTTTCTTCATTATTTGCTGATATAACTGACCATGACACATGGTAGATAACCTCTTCTCTTTAATCAAATTCAGCTTATCATACCTGGTCTGACACCATTCAGCCTCTGTCAACTTGGCTTCCATCAGCACATACAGTAATGGAATCTCGACCTCTAGTAGGAGCACAACTTCCATGCCATAAACAAGTGAGAAAGGGGTTGCCCTTGTTGAAGTGCGGATGGATGTACGGTACCCATGCAACACAAATGGGAGCATCTCATGCCAATCTTTGTACGTCACAACCATCTTCTTGATGATCTTCTTAATGTTCTTGTTTGCAGCTTCAACAACCCCATTCATCTTAGGTCTGTAGGGAGAAGAATTATGATGTGCAATTTTGAAGTCTTTGGAAAGAGCTTCCACCATATTATTGTTTACGTTTGATCCATTATCAGTAATAATCTTACTCGACACACCATAACGGCATATAATCTGATTCTTGATAAACCTCACAACAACTTGCTTGGTCACATTTGCATACGATGCCGCTTCAACCCACTTTGTGAAGTAGTCAATAGCCACCGGAATGAAACGATGTCCGTTTGAAGCTTTGGGATCAAATATTCCAATCATATCAATTCCCCACATGGATAAGGGCCATGGGGAGGAAATGACATTTAACAATGTCGGAGGAACATGGATCTTATCTGCATATATTTGAAACTTGTGGCATTTCTTCACAAACATGCAACAGTCAGATTCCATTGTCAGCCAATAGAAACCTGCTCTCAACCTCTTCTTAGCCATAGCATGTCCATTGGAATGGGTACCAAAGGAACCTTCATGGACTTCAGTCATCAATAAGTCTGCTTCGTGTCTATCCACACATCTGAGCAGGACCATATCGAAGTTTCTCTTGTAAAGCACATCACCATTCAGGTAGAAGTTTCCAGCTAATCTTCTCAAAGATGCCCCGGATGGGTAAATATGACTTTGGAGGAAACATTTATTATTAAAATATGACAGGTTTTCATTTCTGATCTCTTCAACAGCAAACATATGAGCTGGCCTATCAAGATGCATCATAGTCAAATTGGGAACTTCATTCCAAAATTTCACCACAATCATTGAAGCCAACGTGGCAAGAGCGTCTGCCATCGAGGGATATGATGAAACTCGACCTTTGTAAAGAAAGTTGAAATCCTCCTCGCATAATCTCTATATGGTATCAAATCGAGGTGATTTGTCTCCCATTCACCTTTGATCTGATTTATAACCAAAGTTGAATCTCCATATACGTCAAGATACTTGATTATGAGATAAATGGCCTCTTCAAGCCCCATAATGCAAGCTTCGTACTCAACCATGTTATTTGTACACTTGAAAGTCAATCTAGATGTAAACGGAAAATGAGTGCCTTGAGGAGTAATAATCCTTGCCCTAACGCCATTACCATACTGATTAACAGCTCCATCAAATACGATGCCCCAACGGGAACCATGTTCTGGGCCTTCTTCAAGCAATGATTCATCATAATCTTTCATTTTTAGGTACAAAATCTCTTCATCAGGAAAATCATAATGTACTGACTGGTAATCTTCAATTGGTTGGTGAGCCAAATGGTCAGCCAAGACACTACCTTTAATTGCTTTTTAATATCGGTATTCAATATCATACTCGGATAACAACATATTCCAATGGGCAATCCTTCCAGTTAAAGCAGGCTTCTCAAAAATGTACTTGATTGGATCCATTTTGGATATCAACCAAGTAGTATGATTCAAAGTATACTGACGTAGGCGCTTAGCAGCCCAAGCCTATGCGCATCATGTCTTCTCTAACATAGAATACCGAGTCTCACAGTCGGTGAAGTTCCTACTGGGGTAGTAAATAGAATATTCTTTCTTTCCCGTTTCGTCTTGCTGACCTAGAACACGACCCATACAATAATCAAGCACAGCCAAATACATGATCAATGGTCTTCCTTCAACGGGCGGAGACAAAATCGGAGACTCAAGTAGATACTCTTTGATACTTTTGAAAGATTTCTGGCAATCCTCGGTCCAATCACAAGACTGATCTTTCTGAAGAAGCTTGAATATAGGCGCACATGTGGCAGTCATGTGTGAAATGAATCTTGAAATGTAATTCAAGCGGCCGAGAAAACCTCTGACTTGCTTCTCAGTTTTGAACGTAGGCATTTCTTGTATTGCTTTGACCTTGGCATGATCAACTTCTATACCATTCTCACTTACAATAAAGCCCAACAACTTACCAGAACGAACACCAAATGTACACTTATTGGGATTCAAGTGGAGTTTGTACTTCCTCAAATGCTGGAATAACTTCAACAAATGCTCAACATGTTTTTCTTCATCACTGGATTTAGCAATCATATCATCAACATAGACTTCAATCTCCTTATGCATCATATCATGAAAAAGAGTGGTCATAGCTCTCTGGTACATTGCATCAACATTCTTTAAACCGAAAGTAATCACTCTATAATAGAATGTTCCCCAAGGTGTAATGAATATGGTCTTCTCCATATCTTCGGGTACCATCTTGATCTGATTATATCCGGAAAATCCATCCATAAACGAAAAGACTTTGAATTTAGCTTAATTGTCTACCAACATATCAATGTGTGGTAGAGGGAAATCATCTTTCGGACTAGCCTTGTTCAAATCTCTATAATCGACGCACATACGGACTTTTCCATCCTTCTTAGGAACAGTCACAATATTGGCCACCCATTGCGGATACTCAGCAGTAACAAGGAAATTGTCATCGATCTGCTTTTGCACTTCTTCTTTGATCTTCACTGCCATATCAGGATGAGTTCTTCTCAACTTCTCCTTGACTGGCGAGCATTCTGGCTTCAATGGCAATCTATGCTCCATAATCTCATAATCCAAACCAGGCATGTATTGATAGGACCAAGCAAACACATTTGAATACTCTCGAAGAAGATCAATCAACCCCTTCTAAACCTCTGGAAACATTTGAGACCCAATCTTGACCTCCTTCACATCATCCTCGGAACTCAAGTTGACTAACTCAATCTGCTCTTCGAATGGCTGAATGGCTTTTCCTCATGCTCAAGTAGTCGAGACAATTCATCAGACACTTCTACATCACTTTCTTCCCCATCCTCAAACACTGGGAATTCAAAGTTTGGAGAAGGAGAAGGATCATTATATTCAATAGGTTTAGAAACCAACCTGCATAATGATTTGATATTTTGATTTTAGAAAAGTGAATTGTGACCACATATTATGCGGATGGACAATTATTATTTATTTATTTATGTTTTTTTTGTGATTACCATTTTCAGAAAAGCAAAAAGTAAAAATAAAAACATCATAAATGTGGATGACTAGAATTGCATTTTATTGATGATTAATTTGAAAATGCCCAACAATGTTCACTTCGCCCTTAGGCATAGGAGAATGATCATCAACAACGATCCAATTGTTGCAAGCCTTTCCATGCGTCACAAAATTGGTGCAGTCTTCATCTTCATCACCCTCGATCACAGCAGCTGAGTGTTGTTCATTACCAATGATGAACCCTCCGCTACGGAAACTAGGTTGCATATCTTCAGCTTTGACATAAGATGATCCACACTGGAATCCTAAACCGGTTATATTCTTGTTCTTGGTGACCTCTACCATACGACCCCACTGATCTGAACTGCCATCTTCAATAATCTTCTGAGCATCTTTGAAAGAGGACATAGGTGCCTCAGTTTTCTTCACTTCAGCAATAGATAGAGCTTGGAACGGAGTTCCAACCTCCTCCTCAACTTCAACATACGAGAAAGATGACAAATGGCTTACCAACAATGCTTTCTCACCACCCACAATGACAAGCTTTCCATTCTTCACAAATTTCAACTTTTGATGTAGAGTGGATGTCATAGCTCCAGCCTCATGAATCCATGGCCTTCCAAACAAGGAGCTATAGGTCGGGTGGATATCCATTACTTGAAAAGTAATTTGAAAATCACTCGGACCTATCTTCACTTGAAGGTCCCCTTCTCCTATAACAGTCTTGCGAGAACCATCAAAAGCTTTGACAATCACACCAGTGTACCGTTGGAGAACATTGATCCAAAATGCAACGGAATTTAAAATTTTCTCCTTTAGTGATCCTTACGAATGGGCATGATCAGTGATAGAATATTTACCTCTTTTGACGATTGAAACCTTTGATGCAGATCTACGGAGCGATCATGAACGTTGAACGACGACAACGCCTCTACTCAGTCCACACGAACGGATTCCTTCAATCTCAGTGCTAGCTGCTATGAAAGAAGGCTTTGAGTGAGAGAGAGAATGAGAAAATGAAAAAGCAACCGCAATTAGTGCTTCTGCACACGGATTCTATTTATAGAACCACTTGTGTGGGCTTCAAGCTAAAAATCCCACTTAAGTGTATGTGGTCCATATCTTATAATATGCCGAAAATCACTTAAGCCCATGGTACCTTACCATATTTTGTATTCTACTTAAGTACACCGTACCTTACGATGTTCTACAATTCACTTAAGTGCACCGTACCTTACGGTGTTTCTTAGTTACTCTATCTCTCATCAATCTGTCCTTTGTGTGTGACCCTGTAGGTTTTCGCGGCATTGGCAATTATATAAAATCATGTATTTAACATAATAAACAGTGAGCGGTATCTAGCACCACATCACTGCTACCCAAGATACGAAAATGTCATGTGATTTGATAAATCCTTCTGTGATAATACTTATGTGTATAATTACCCTTTTGCCCTTATGTCTATATTGAACACAAGGCATAGACCGTGTCATCCTTGTCCAGTTCAATATTGGGCCCATAGACATTTATCCTGTTACGCAGGATGGGAAAATTCCATCTAGGTCATTCATGTCCCTCAGCATGCTTCGTGGAGTACCCATCAACTGTCTTTATGGTTATCCAGTTACGGACAATGTTTGATCAGCAATAAAGCACTCGACTCTACATCTAGGGTCCATAGTGGTTTCAGGTCGAAGAGTGGTATACACCATTATCACCATGAGAATAACTTATGACACTTTGCATAACATTCTATATAGTATTCTCATAGCGGGTCAATCCGGTATAAATATTACTCTTAATATTCATACCTATGTTTAAGACTTGGTAACTCCTTATCCATGATCCATGAGATGTGATCATCAGTCTATATACATAATAGTCTTAATGCTTTAATGTTATCCCACTTCACAATAAAGCTCGACTACGGATACTTTAAGAATAGTGTCCTTATGTTTAATGTGATCTCATGATTAAGTCATACTTGATACATTAAACGGACTAGCTATTCTAGGGACTTTATTAAACAAACATAATAAAGAAAAAGCCTTTCATTATTAATAAATAATCCGATACAAGTACCAAAAGTATTGGCCTCTAGGGCTTACACCAACATATACCTCATCAGGGCACCTTGATACGATAACACCGAAAGAGTCGATTTGGGGAGTACATTCAAAGAAGAACCGATATCAACCAACACATTTGACAATGCGTCCTCCTTGCAATTCATCGATATATGCAGTGCTAGATTGTGATTTCTGCCTTCCTCGGGAAGTTCTTCATCACAAAAGCTCAATTTGTTGTAGGAAGTGATGTTAGACACAATGTGGTCAAATTGATCCACAGTTACATCATGCTCTACGTAGGCTTGCTCCAACACGTTTTGCAATGCTTCTCTGTGCGCTTCAGAATTCATAAGTAGAGACAACACTGAAATCTTCGAAGGAGTTTGGAGCAGCTACTCCACCATATTGAATTCACTTTTCTTTATTAATCTCAGTACCTCATCATCATCACTAGGCTTCGAATTGCTGGATTCACCAGACTGACACTTTGGAGCACTAACCAGATTCGTTACGGGCACATCAACCTTCTTACCAACAGACACATCTTCTATCACCTCTTTTGGAAAGACAAGTCCAAAAACATGACCGCTACGGGTCACATTCGCTATATTGGTAATGTTCACAACAGAATTGGTCGTAGGCAACGGAACCTCTTGACCATTCTCCAACATGGTAGCATTATACTGGTACGGAACAACACTATCGGATGCATACAGAACGGGGCCCGCTAACCATATCACTAACGGCGATACCGACCTATTGACGATGTTACTGCTGCTGCTGTAAAACTGAATTACTACCCGCTCAGGGGTCTTAAACACAAGAACAATTACGTTAACATCATCTACTTCCCTTGACTGACAAACTTGGATAAGCCCTTCATCCATCAATCTCTAAATGTCCCTCTTGACGATGATGCACCCTCGAGGGTTTATACTGCAAATCACACAACCATCATGGTCATGCTCACAATCACTAACCAAGCAGATGTCTCTATCAATTGCGACCAAAGATTGTCGGATATGACGAGCATCATAAAACTTATACTCTCCTGGACAACCATCTACTATATTAAAAGAGGAATTACCATGAGCAGGCAATGGGTTAGATTTTACATTGGCACACGGTCCTCAAAGGAAACCATCCCAGTTTTTACTAGCGTATGTACCTCATACTTCAACGGGTATCAATTTTCAATATCATGGCCGGGAGCTCCTTGATGAAAGGCGCAACGGATACAGTTCTGGCTTATACCACCATGGAAGTAGTTCTGGAATTTGAGGTGGATTTCTTGGTTGGAGTAGGTTCTTGAGAACCAAAGACGGATACAGTTCGGCATATGACATGGGAATAGGGTCGAAAGAGACCTTCTTCCTCTCGAAATTCTTTTATTGTTGATTATTGGTGTTGTTGTTGTTGTTTGTTCTTTGTTGTGGTTGTTGTTGACGTTGTTGTTGAATTGGTGCTGATTGATTGTTTGAAAATAATGGAATAACATATGAAACTCGATGATGATGATGACGTGGTTGCGGATTTCTTTTAACATGAGGCCTACTCTACCTCCTCATAGATACTGCATTGGTCTCACCTTCCTTCTTTCTGGCGAAACTGTTTCCATACTTCTTGCTCGATGATACCTCTTCCTTAGACAAACGTTCCTCACGGACACCTTCCTCTAACCTCTTACCCATGTTTTACATTTCGGTAAAATCACCGGGGGCACTAGAAATCATGCGTTCATAATAAAACAAACTCAGAGTCATAAGGAAAATCTTGGTCATCAATTTCTCTTCCAACGAAGGATTGATCTGAGCAGCAAGCTCTCTCCACCTCTAGGCATACTCTTTGAATGTGTCTTTGTCTTTATGAGATATAGACCTCAGTTGGTCTCTATCAGGCGCCATGTCCATGTTGTATTTATACTGTTTCACAAAAGCTTTACCCAAATCATTGAATGTGCAAACACTTGCACTATCTAACCCCGTGTACCACCTCAGAGCAGCACCAGTCAGACTATCTGGGAAGTAGTGAATTAATAACTAATCATTATTAGTTTGCATTGACATTTTCCTTGCATACATGACGAGTTGGATGAGTGGAAAATTATTTCCCTTATACTTTTCAAAGTGAGGGACTTTGAACTTCATCGGGATCTTGACAATTGACACTAAGCAAAGTTCAGCAACATTCTTACCGAACAAATCCTTACTTCTCAGAGTCTTCAATTCATTTCGCAGCTCAAGGATCTGGTCCTTCCTCTCATCCATCTTCTTATAAACATCAGGGCCCTCAGACGGCTCGGAATGGTAGATGGTGTCCTCGACACGAGGCAGAGTGTGAACAACTGGGGGCGGAATAGACATGACCAGGCTAGATGTCGGCATAGAAGCAAAGGTAGGTGCAAAACCTTCAAGCACGAAGTTTTGTGGCATTCCCCACGAGAATGCAGCAGGCATAGTCGCATCAAACTGAGTGGAAGGCACAATTGAGGTAGCAACCTCTGAAATGACAGTCCTCTGAGGAGGAGGAGTTGCAGGCGTTGGAGAAGACCGATTCTGAGCAGCCAGAACAGACTCCATCATAGCAGTTAAACGAGCAATCTCATCTTTCAACTCTCGCTTCTCTTTTTCCAAATGTTCCAGAATTCTCGGTTGATTGTCGCGAGTGTTTCATCGGTGAGTCAGCTTGGCTAAAGCACGGAAGAATAACCAATAAGACATCTGGCAGAAGAAAACCTGTTATGCAAATGATGCATGAAATGCAATGTTTTTATTGTTTTTATTTTCAAGGAACATACTATTTTATTTGCGAGTATATGATAACAATAATAATTTGATTGACCATAAAAAATCTCTTTTATTCATATAATTTTGGAAGGATTACACTGAGTATAATTTCAGAAAACAAAATACAAGTACAAGAGAAAAGGAAACTAATCATTCTAAGGATCCCCTAACAACAGTGTCAGATGATCTGGCTGCAGGCGTGTACTTCCTCCGGATGCGTCAAATCTCGGACTCAAAAGAAGTCTTCATCTGAGCCTTCTCGAGGACAAGTTCATCAACAATCTTCCTCCAAGCACCGGAAGGCTGAGGCGTACTAGAGGAAGATGGACCCTCTGGCTCTGTCTGTCTCTTTACTGCTCGGTCTTCAATAAGTTCAATACGCGCATCTTTGTCTTTAGACTCAAGTTGCAACTCCTCATGCTTTCGAATAAAATCATGGAACCGCTCTTCCCACATATCCTTCTCTTGCTTCATCTTGGCGAGTGCGTATTTCAACTCCTCTACATCTTGGTTAGGGAGAGTTGATAGCACAGCCACAACCAAAGACATAGGTCTCTCACAAGCATACGACATCTTTAACTCCAAAGCTCTTTTCTTCACCCAAGTAGTGTAAGCTTCCAAAGCTACACAATTGCACGAACCAAGCTCGGGTCTTCCTTTCCTATGCACATTATGCCAAGCATGTATCATCTTCTACTTCAAATGTTGGGGATCTTTACCCTCTTGATAGAAAAGACCTTCTAATTGAGTGTTATTAGGTTTGTCTCTCAAGGGGAACCCAAGTGGACGACGAGCCAAAGCAGGGTTGTAGTTGATTCCTCTTTGTGTACCAATGAGAGGTGTAGCGGTGTTTTCGTTACCTTTAGGTTTATTGACTAAACCAAAAGTCAACATACAATTCGAGTCACCACCGCACTTTTATTTGTCCAAAGGAAAGGCTAAAAAGAGAACAAAAGGCAAGTAAGAAGTTTTTCAAATCAAAAACTAATAAAAATGTCAGAGATCTAAGTAAGGGGGTTCGTTATGAAATGGGAAGGTTTTACGCACCCAAAACATCCTTAGTACTCTAAGGGAACCCTTTTTCCAAATATGTGTTATAGGTTGGTATTTGTGAAAATATTTGTACAAAAGATTGGGGGGATAAGAAGAGAATATATTATATTTACAAATTTTGTTGTTTGAATGGATGAACCCATTGCCTACGTACCATCACAAAGGAGGATCAAAACCTCGTACTCCAGGGTAAAAATCTTAAAGATTGGTGAGTTGATTTGATCAAAAGCCTTAAGGTCTTTTGTTATCAAAGGGAGAAAACTCAACCTAAACCAACAATCCACCATGTGAGGAAGGCTTCAACATGCTAGTGAGGGGTTAACCCTATAATAAGCATGGAGGGCTTATAATCCAACACTAAGGATGAGTTGAGATTTACATCAACCACTATGATTACTCAAACCTATGACTAATGTTTTGAAAATATTTTAACAAGGTGGCCATTGGAACCACAAAATAACTTGAAGTGAGTTATATTTACAAGTTAGATTTATTTACAAAATGAAATCAAAGTTGGATTAGAATTTATTCACAATGAGTATTGATGAAAATGGTTTTGAAAATTCAAAGGCTTAAGGCCTAAGTTTCTAATTTGAAACAAAGTCAAAGTTTGAAGAAAAAGATTTTTGGCTTGGTTAGAGTGAGGAGAAGAAGAGAAGGGCTAGTCCTAAAGCATACAAAGATAAGAGGGGAAAGATAAACCCTTGGAGTTCCTTTTCTTAAAGTCATAAAGATGACTCAAGATGCTCCTTTCCTTTGGACTTAGCAAACAAACAAGCAATCGCACAATTTGAATTCAAGCTCCTAGGATCTTCATTTGGCTTGTCACTTAACTTGGCTACTCATGACAATGGTCCTCTTTTCATAATCTAAAGGTGGGATCCCTATCACACAAAAGCAAACATCAAAAAGTTCACAACACAATAAGGGGAATGGACAAAGAATAAGTTTGGATGAGAAGTCCTTTGAGATCAACTTTGGATTTTAGCATTCTAAAGGCATAAGGCCTAGTTTCTCTTCAACAAGTTTAGGATTCTAAAGGCAAGAGGCTTAGTTGCTCTTGAACTCCTTTAAGCATAGGTAAGTCCTAATTCTAAGTCCTTTCTCCTTTTGCATTTGGTTCACACAAACAAAACACAAAGCAAACATAAGATAGCAATATATTTATATACAATAATAGCCTCAAATGAGCAAAAGGAAAATGACATAAACACAAAATATGTGCTCAAGTGAGCAAAATGAAAAGCAATATGAATAATGAGCAAGAAATAAATGACATGGAAAGTAAGGGGCGAGAAATTAAATGCTCAAATTAAAGTTAGTAATTAGTGGAGGTTATGTTAGCTTGTCATGAGATAATGTAGCGCTATGTTAAGCAATCGTAAGTGGACCAATGTAGTAGTCACACCTATCTGAGGCCGATCAATAAAAATATAGGCAAAGAACACTAGTTAGAGATCATGACTAGTAAGCCAAGCTCCATAAACTTGCCATGCCAAACAAAAGGGGAAGGGCCTTGTATGGACTTTAGGTTATTTGCTTGACCAAGAAGCAACTTATCTTGGACACAAAACAACTCACTTGATCATGGATCAAGTTGAGTTTGGTTTGGATCAAAGAAGGTTAAAGCTCTCATTTGTCAAGACCAACCATAAGACATTAACTCATTGGCCAATGATGAAAATAATGGGATGAAGATGAAAGGGAATTGAAAAGAAGACAAGTATCAAGTCCAATTGATCAAATGTGAATCAAGTCATCATCAATCAATTTCAAACAGAAAAGAAATGAAGATTACAAGTCAACAATATTTTTTGGTATTTTTTTGAATTAAAATAAAATGCAAATAAAAAAATAAACAAATAAGGTCAAACCTCAAATTCAATTCAAATCAACTTCAACAAGTCCAAATAAATTCTCATAGGTCTAATATAGTCAAACAAACTTTGACTAATTTTCTCAATAATTTTGGAAATCAGAAAGTATTTAAAAACAATTAAAAATAAATAAAAATAGCACAAAATGGATTAAAATCTCAAATAAATCTCAAATCAAGTAAGAAATTGATGAGACTATTTTTCATTGACTTACCATGATCCATAAATGCTAGGAAAATATTTTTGGATTTTTCAAAAGTCAGAGAGTATTTTAAAATGAATTAAAACTAATAAAAACCAAATAATTCACAAAAAATATTAAATTAAGTCACAAAAATAATTAAAAATCAAAATATGAAACTAGATTTTTCAAGAAATTTTTTGGCACTGGTCTCATATTTTTATGACTTCAAATAATTTTTTTATGAATTTTGAAAATAAAAGGAATTAACTGAAAATAAAAGAAAATAGAAATAATAGAAAAAACCAGCGCCACAGGATGAGATTCATTAATTGATGTGGCAAGGCTGGATGGCTCAGATGTGAGGGCGCAACATGTGTCCAAGTCAAACGCGTGACATTATGAATTAAAACAAGTAAACACAATGGATGATCAGGATTAAATCGTGGTAAGGTGATCCAAGGGCTAGGAAGCAAGACACGTTGTGGTGGTGGTGGAAACCACCATCTTCTCCAGCGAACCAACGGAATCCGACCACCAGTTGCAGAGAAAAAAAAGTTTAAAAAAATGAAAAGTAAGGACATGGAAATGAAGCTCGTATGATGGAGATCACCACTGTATCCATGGATCTTCCTCACTCTTCCTATATTGAGAGAAATGTGAAGTGGAAGATCATGGTGTACCAACTGTAAATGCACGAAATGAAAAATTGAAACCACCATTGGCTTGCCTCAAGTGTGCGGACTTCAGAAAACCACACAAACAAGAGAATACTACATCGAATTGCAAGTTCTAGATCCAAAAAGTTTGAAGGTATACCTCTGAATTGAAGCTCTTTAAGCCACGAAACCTTCAAGATCTTGACTCCTCTTTACTCTAGGGATGCAGTGGAAATGATAGGCTAAGGAATTAAGCTTTGAAAATCAACTAATGATGTTGAATTTCAAGCTCGAAAGTGAGAAAAAATTCTGGAAAATTCCTTTGGTATGGCTATGGTTTTAATGCTGCAGCGTTTCAGATCTCCAAAAGGTTGATGAATGAATGAGAAGGAGTGTTTATTTATAGTTGAAATTGGTTGTTCATCATGCTTCCCTCGTGTGCATGGCATTTGAAATTGGATATGCATGGGCCTGTACAGGCGCATGTGAGGCCCAATGATGGGTGAAAAACCTTGCTGAGTTCACTTGAAGAGTATTTGGACGTGCATTTTGGAGGGAATTAGCTTGCACATTAAGTTTCATCATAAAAATGCCAAAATGTACCTAAATGAAGAGCTCTTCTAAACTCACCAATGGTAAGTTCAAAAAAGTAATGTGAGTAATGGTTGGAAAGCCCTTGAAGTAAGGAATAAAAGTCATGTTGGGAAAAAATTCATTTGGCATTTAGAAATTAATGAAAACTGGCAGTGAAAATTTAGGTACAAAACATGTTTAAGTCACCTTTGAAAATTTTCACCAAAAGCAAGCCTATTCAAACCCCTCTGTTTCATGATGCAAGCTTCAAATGGAAAAACCTCCAACATAAAAGTTGTATATATTTTCAAGATGATGAATTTAGACTAAAAGTTTGCATCATTTGGATTTTGTATGACAAAGTTATGGGAATTTGAAGTTAGGTACTTTTTCAAATTCAATGACTTAGGTCCAATGTGACCTATAATGTTTTGTATTATCACATGTATTTATTTGATGATTATGAAATTTTGTACAAAATAACATTGGAATTATAAATCTCAATATTTCTAATGAATTTGGTCTCACCTAAAAATCATAAAAATTAAGGAAGTTATGCCCTTGGTAGGTTGACCCAAAATTAGGGTTTCAGTCAAAATGACCTATAATGTTTTGAAATGAATCATGACCTTCCAAGTTTGAAATGGATTTTTGATGAACAAGAAAGTCGTTAATTTAGTTCTTAAGAACATTTTGTCTCTTGGGGTCATCTTCATTTGACAAACACATCAAAAGTTGTATCTCAGTGATCCTCAGTTTAGTCAGATGACTTAACTGGTCAACTTTTCAAGGCCAAACTTCCAATCTTGATGAATGAATGATTGAGGATCCTCAAATAGACCCATATGTGCATAAAATAATTAATTAAAGAACTTCCCTTGATTAAATTTGATCACAGGTTGAGGTTGCTTCATGAGCAAGGCATAGTCAAAGCACAATTGAATTATGGTTTCCTTGGGAAACAATCCTCAAGCCCTTTGGGATATCTTGATCAAATTGGCAAATTGAGATACTTGGAAGACATATATGATGATTAGGAGCTCTGTGGACCATTGTCAGGCTTTTTCTCATCTTCATCTGGTCATTTCATTGGGCTTAGGAGCTTCCTAGGAACATTGGAGCATATGATCACTTGAGCTTCAAAACAAAAAGAGTTAGTGACATATTTTTGTGCTTTTGGTTAGTAATCAAAATAAGAAAAGCAATAATATACAATACAAGCATGCTTGGTGGTCTCAAAACACTCACATAAGTCCCAACCCTAGGGTTAAGGAGCCAAACATGCTATGATCCTTGAGGCAATGCACTTGTGCAATAATATGATGCCATGAGGGATCTTAGGGTCAAAATTAGGGGCTTACAGATGCCCCTATTTAAGGTCGTTCTAGCCGGAGATATGAAGGTTAAAATCTTCGTCTCGACGAGATAGAATGAGCTTAAATAATAATAGAGAGATGAACTTTGGTCCCTAAAAGACCTCATGATGCGAATGTATGCATGCAAAATAAAATCTTCATGGTGAATAATTGCCGCAAAGGAAAAGAAATCAGGAGAAACTGAAAAATCCATAGGAGTAACACACTCACTAGGGAGACAGAGACTCTGGGGGGAAATAAGGTAAAATGCATGAGCAGGTCACGATTTGAAAACTTGCTGGGAGACACAAAGGGATTCCACGAAAATAAATCAATGGAAAGACTCGAGCTGATGCAAAAATGCATGTATTAGGGAATATGCCAATACAGCAAACCTATCCACAAGGGATACATCGGATAAAAATCCGGACTCAGACGGGGAGGTCCACAAAGGACTCAGCTGAGGGAGAAGCAACGAGATATTACCGGTCACTAGGTAATAAACTCAAAGAGAGACATGTTATCAAAACACTGGTTACTGGGTGAGAGAACAACACGCTCAGGGAGAAATCTGACTCCACAGGGGACAAAAAGTCATAATAGGGAGCAGAAGGAAGGAACACTAGGGATACCGGTTACTGGGCATATAATAGGTGACCAACCAGGCGTGAATTGGGGAACATATCCAAGACACTCATCATCCTAAAGGAGGGCTGAAAAAAGCAAACTCGACTTACAGGATGGACATTCGATTCCACAAGGAAATACGAATCTTACTCGACTAGGGAAGAAAAAGACTTCGACTGAAGAGCGCATGAGATATATTGTCTACTACCGTTATATGGGTAAAAACATAGATAACATACTCACATGGAAGATTATCCACAATCGGTTATTGGGTTAATAAAGGCTAAATCAACCGAAAAGAAAGGACATCGGGATACCAGTTACTGGGTATAAAATGATGACCAATCAGAAGGAGAAATAATCATTACCAAACAAGGGTAAATGAAAAATGACTCGCAAGGGATAAATTCCCTGACGAAAGCAATTATCCAAGAGATATATCACCGGTTACTGGGTGGTATACTCAAAAGTGAAGGAATATCAATACCGGTTACTGGGTAAAGATAACCAACCAAGAGGGGATTACATCTACCGGTTACTGGGTAGAAAACCGCAGAGATAGGACTTACAACTACCGGTTACTGGGTAAAAGGCCACAAGATTTGTTGGGGAAGAGATGGACAATTACTGGTTACTGAGCAATTGAACAACTAAAACACATGGAACTTCAGGGGATAACCAGAACGGGAGTCAGTCTAGGAACAAACTAGAAAGACACAATCAAAAGACTCAACCCGATGAGGATATAACTCAGGGGAGTAATTCCCATCCCAAAACACACTTGGGGAGGAAACTGAAACAATAATCATCCACGAGGACACAACTCAGTGGGGAAGAAAGAAGGAAATATAGACACTTTCTGCCTATGGGGATGACTCTATATGGAGAGATCAGACACAAACATCTGCTTGGGGAAGAGTATTTCACCAATAGCAGGAGATAACAAGCAAGGATATATGGCAAAAAATGCAACATGAATATCTGAATGCTATTTTTATGCATATATATGCATGATTTGTATATGATTAATGTTGACAAACAGACATATCTAACACAAACAAGTCCGAGAATCACGAACGGACACCCGACACAACATCTCAACAAGAAGGGCGACACCTATGGGAGAAATCAGTTTGGGGAACAACCCGAGCAGGATGAAAATAAATCATCGAGGATATCAAACACTATCCCAAAGCTACACTTGCTGAGGATACAAAGAAGATGTGTTCAGGAGTAGCGAAAGAAAATAACCAAATAGAGAACTCAAGCTCTGGTGGGTATTATCCTTAGAAGAAGAATAATCACGGGAAGACGTCGATCATAGTTGGGGATAGGCAAAGTCACAACTTCCCACTACAAGAGAAAACATCCTGCACCGGAGGATTCTTCCAGGGGTAAACAATCCTAACATAAGGAAAACACAGAAAATCTGCCCGGGATATTCCATCAACTCTCTCGGGGACAGGCTGTACAATAACGATAAGATCCGCCGAAGACGAAACTCTACTGGGGAACTGAAAACACTGAAATTTACCGTATTTTCGACTCCGATTTCACATGCATTCTAGTTGTTTTATTGCTATTTTATTGTGTTATTACTATGTTTTTCTTTGTTTTCAGGTTTTTACTTTAATCGGAGCCCCGATCGAGAAAAGGAGCGAAAAAGAGCCAAAAACCCTAAAATTCAGCATTTTGTACTTGTGGCTTCCCCCATGGCTGGCGCCATAGACCCTACCATGACGTGTCCAAGCTCAACTTGCCTCAACTGCCACGTTCCCCACTACTTCCACTAAGGCGCCTCAGAATGGTCTTGTGGCGGGCGCCATGGCCTTGTGGCGGGCGCCACAAGAGGAAAAGTTTTCCCTCCCATTTTCAAGTTGAAGGGCATCCTTGTCATTTCCATCTTTTTACTTGCTTATAAATAGAAACTCGAAATCACTTTTTCAATCATCCAAACATAGAACAGAGGCAAACTCAAAGCAACTTTATTTCACTTAGGCATATATTCAGTATTTTAAAGTGGTAATCGCTTCGCATTGGAGTGTTACCACAATTGTGTAATCAAGTCTGTGATAGAGTCGGTAATCGAGTTTGGAGCACTTTGGAAGGAAGTTAATCCTGCTGCCATTTTCATTTCCGCTTTGCAATTTATTCAACCCCCCGATTGGAGTACGTTTTTATTACTTGTCTTTATCTTATTTATTTTCCCGCACTCGTTTTACTTTATTTATTTCCCGCACTCGCTTTACTTTATTTATTTCCCGCACTCGCTTTACTTTATTTATTTCCCGCACTCGCTTTACTTTATTTATTTCTCGCACTTGCTTAACTTTATTTATTTCTCGCACTCGCTTTACTTTATTTATTTCTCGCACTCGCACTTTACTTTTATTTATTTCCCGCACTCGCTTTACTTTTATTTATTACATGCACTCGCACTACTTTTATTTAAATTAATGCACTTTTAATTTACCATGTCTAACTAAATTTATAAGGTTAGAATGTAAGGATCGTAATTGAACCGATAATCCGTACAATTGTTCGTAGAAGCACTTAAGGGCTATTTTAACTTTCAACTTAAGTTTTCCCGCACTTCAATTCCGTTGGGTAAGATCGAAAGCCGTCCAACGTCTATCTAAACTTAATTGTTTTTAACTATTTCAAAAACAGCGAAAGCGCTTTGTTTAGTTCATTAAGAGTTTTTAATTTAAGAAGAAAAGAGATTTTAAAACTATTTTCGGACGCGTTTATAAGTTTAGAGTCTGGTTCGTGAGAACCTCTTTTGATTAAGAAATCCAGGTTATAATACTTTTCGACTTAGTCAAGATACTATATTTCTTAAAAATAGGTTTACTACTCTAACGCAATGCGCGCCTTTTTATAACTGACAATAAGAGGGTTTGATTAGGGAGTACAACTCGGTTCTGAATACGCGAAAGCGACAGTTCCCATTAAATTAGTTCTTTTCAAAGTAGGAAACATTGCCCATAAGTAGTTCTATTAGCAAGTACATGGATTATTAATTGATTATGTGAATTACATTCGACCCTGTCTTTATTAATTAAACTTTATTCAATACCTTACTTTTCTTTGCACACTCTAAAAACACCTATTTTGATTTCCTTTGATAAACACCATAACAATAGATAACGATAGATTGACACTTGGTCTCTGTGGATTCGACAATCTTTTATATTACTCTGACGCGTTCGTATACTTGCAAAAAGCACCCGCATCAAGTTTTTGGCGCCGTTGCCGGGGACCAATTTCGTCAAATTTCATTTCCCTGTTGTTATATCGTTTAGACTTAGGCTATTTCCCGTCGGTCAATGCGAAGAACTCGCAGCACCAGAAGTTTAAGCTTAGTATACCCTCTGGCGGAACCTGAACGTTACGCTCGCGCACGTTTATTCTTTCATAGAATTAAGAGAGCTATTGCCCAAGATCAAAACCAAAGACCTCTTAAAGATTTCGCTCAACCAGCCAATGAAGAACCTAGTTCTAGTATAGTAAACCCAACCATCCCAGCTAATAATTTTGAACTTAAACCATCCCTGTTGCAACTAGTGCAACAGAGACAATTCGCAGGTCTCGCTACTGAGAACCCAAACCAACATTTAAAAATATTTCTTCAATTAGCAGACACTTTTAAAACCAATGGAGCTTCTCCTGAGGCAATACGTTTAAGATTATTCACTTTTTCCCTCAAAGATAAAGCCTTATCATGGTTAGATTCCCTTCCACCCAATTCCATTACGACTTGGGATAACCTTAGAAGAGTTTTTCTTGCTAGATATTTTCCCCCGAGTAAAACCGCCGTTCTTCGAAACCATATAACTAGATTTACCCAGAACCAAGGAGAATCGTTGTTCGAAGCTTGGGAGAGATATAAAGAGTTGTTACAAGCATGCCCACATCATGGTTTAGAAAATTGGTTAATCATTCAAACCTTCTATAATGGACTTCACTATAACACAAAGATGACCATCGACGCTGCCGCAGGCAGTGCTCTGATGAACAAGCCTTATCCTGAAGCTAGTGCTCTCATTGAAGATATGGCTCAAAACCATCAATCATGGGGAGTCGAACGAGCGACAGTTGAGAAGAAGGACGCCCAAGGAGGAGTGCATGAACTAAGCTCTATAGACATGATGCAAGCTAAAATGGACGCATTAGCCCTTAAGGTCGAGCATATGTGCATAAACCCGACTATTGTAGCCGCAGTTTCGTCGGATTGTGAGATATGTGGAACCAAAGGACACCAATCTACAGAATGCAGTCTATTAAACGAAACCCACTCTGAGCAAGTGAACTACACCCAAGGGAACCCATATTCGAATACCTATAACCCTGGATGGAGGAATCACCCGAACTTCTCCTATAAAAACAATAACCCAATCCAAAATAATGCACCCCCGAGACCTAGTTATCAAGCCCCTAGATCAAATCAACCTATGCAACCTGTACCACCAAAGCCGAGCCTTGAGAAAATTATGGAAAATTTTATCACCGCTCAAACCCAACAAAACAAGGAGTTCATGAACCAGAACATTCATGTTAACGAATTGATTACTCAGTTAGGAACCAAGGTTGACCAAATAGTTACTCATACCAAGATGCTTGAAACCCAGATCTCTCAGGTAGCTTTAAACCAAGCCCCTCAGACTACACCTGGAGGACAATTCCCTGGACAACCTCAACAAAATCCGAGAGGACAAGCCAATGCCATTACCCTACGAAGTGGGAACGCTTATGATGAGCCACCAAACCCTAGATTGAGTGAACCCGAAACTTCTAAGGAATGTACCAAACCCACAGACGAAGTAAAGGAACCAGAGGAACCTGAAAACCAGTAAGGTCGAGAAAAAGGAGAAGAACCTAAAGACAAAACTTACATACCACCCCCGCCATATAAACCACCTATACCATATCCGCAAAGACTCAAACAAACCCAGATCAATAAACAGTATCAAAAATTTATTAAAGTTATAGAGAAACATCATGTAGAAATCCTTTTCACAAAAGTTATCACCCAAATACCTTCTTATGCAAAGTTTATCAAAGACATCCTTACCAACAAACGTAGACTTGACGATCCGAAGCCTTTGGAATGTAATGCTATCTCTGAGGACAAATTAGCAAAGAAAGATAAAGACCTTGGAAATTTCTCCATTCCTTGCCTTTTGGGTAATCATGTCATCGAAAAAGCTTTTCTAGACTTAGGAGCTAGTGTGAGCCTAATGCCTTTAGCAGTTTGTGAGAGGTTAAACTTAGGAGAATTACAGCCCACTAAGATGTCACTTCAGTTAGCCGATAGATCTGTTAAATATCCGATAGGCATTTTAGAAGATGTTCCTGTTAGGATAGGTGAGTTATTTATCCCTACTGATTTTATTGTCATGGACATCAAAGAGGACAATGATATATCAATCCTTCTAGGTAGACCATTCTTATCGACTGCAGGAGCCATAATAGATTTCAAGAAAGGAAAGTTGACATTTGAGGTAGGTGACGAGAAAATAGAATTTATACTTTCGAAATTTCTTATCGCACCTGTGATGGGAGACGCGTGTTATGCCTTAGATATCATTGATGAATGTGTTAGAGAATTAGAACAAGAAGAAATCATAAAAACAATTAAGCTACCATCAACTCTCATAAGGGAAGATGATGACTTTAAGAAACCCTATATCGATGATAACCTTTACGAATATTTATCCCTTACTCCAGATCTTATGCCATGCCCTAAGAAACCAACCTTAGAACTTAAGGAACTGCTTAAGAACATGAGATATGAGTTCCTCGATGAAAAGATAAACTGTCCAGTTATAGTTAGTGCTACCTTGAGCCAAGAGGAAACGAACCAACTTTTAGACGTTTTACGAAGATATCCCTCAGCCTTAGGATATAATATCTCTAACCTGAAAGGTATAAGCCCATCCGTATGCATGCATCGGATTTCGCTCGAAGAAGATTCAAAACCGTCCAGGGAACATCAGAGAAGAATAAACCCTATAATGAGTGATGTTGTTAAAAAGGAAGTTCTTAAGTTACTTGAGGCAGGTATAATCTATCAGATCTCGGATAGTAAGTGGGTGAGCCATGTGCATGTAGTACCTAAAAAGGGAGGCATCACAGTCGTGCAAAACGATAAAGGAGAACATGTAGCAAAACGGTTAGAAGGAGGATGGCGGATGTGTATAGATTATAGAAAATTAAATAAAGCAACCAGGAAGGATCATTTCCCTTTACCATTTATAGACCAAATGTTGGATCGTCTAGCCAGACACTCTTACTTCTGCTATCTAGATGGATACTCTAGATTCTTCCAAATACCTATCCACCCCGAAGATTAAGAAAAAACTACCTTTACATGCCCTTATGGAACTTTTGCCTACAGACGAATGCCATTCGGCCTCTGTAATGCCCCGGCTACTCTCTAACGCTGCATGATGTCAATCTTTGCAGATTACCTAGATGGTATCATGGAAGTGTTTATGGATGATTTCTCGGTTTGCGGATTTGATTTCCACAATTGTCTTGCTAACCTCGAGAAAATCCTGGAGAGATGCGTGGAGGTGAACCTCGTGCTAAACAGGGAAAAATGTCATTTCATGGTAACCGAAGGAATAGTTTTAGGACATATAGTTTCTGAAAAAGGTATAGAGGTAGATAAAGCTAAAATAGAAGTTATAGAAAATCTAAAACCACCAAAAACCATCAGAGAAGTCCGAAGCTTTCTTGGACACGCTGGATTCTACCGGCGTTTTATTAAGGACTTCTCCAAAATAACCAAACCTTTAACTGGACTTTTAATGAAAGATGCTGAATTCATTTTTGATGAAAAATGTAATGACGCATTTAATCTTTTAAATCAAGCATTAATCTCAGCACCCATTATGAAACCACCTGATTGGTCAGAACCTTTTGAGATAATGTGCGACGCTAGTGATTATGCAGTTGGAGCCATTCTAGGACAAAGGAAAGATAAAAAACTACATGCCATTTATTATGCCAGTAGAACCCTAGATGCTGCCCAACTTAATTATGCAACAACTGAAAAAGAATTACTCGCTGTAGTTTTCGCTATAGACAAATTCAGATCTTATTTAGTAGGAGCAAAAATTATAGTTTACACCGATCATGCTGCCATTCGTTACCTATTAAGTAAAAAAGATGCCAAGCCCAGGTTACTCCGATGGATTCTATTACTACAAGAGTTTGATTTAGACATAAGAGATAAAAAAAGGCACTGAAAATGTAGTAGCCGATCACCTTTCTAGGCTAGAACATCTAAAACCATAACTAGTACCCATAAATGATGATTTCGCCTATGATAGACTGATAGCTAGAGCAGAAACCATTGAAGATGATAACCTAAGCCCTCATGAGCATCCCCAAAATTCCATAGCAATAAGTAACGTACCCTGGTATGCAGACTTCGTTAATTACCTAGCTGCTGATATAGTACCCCTTGATCTTGACTACCACCGCAAGAAGAAATTCTTCTACGATGTGAGAAACTTCTATTGGGACGAACCGCTCCTTTTCAAAAGGGGTAAAGATGGCATTTTTCGCCGTTGCGTTCCAGAAGAAGAGGTAAATAGTATTATCGAGCATTGTCATTCTGCACCCTATGGTGGACATGCGAGCACCTCTAAGACATACGCCAAGATTCTTCAAGCTGGCCTATTCTGGCCTACCATGTGGCGTGATGTCTATGCTTGCATTGTCAAATGTGATAGATGCCAACGCACTGGAAACATTTCAAGGCGTGATGACATGCCTCTAAGAAACATTCAGGAAGTAGAACTCTTTGACGTATGGGGTATAGATTTCATGGGACCTTTCCCACCATCCTTAGGAAACAGGTATATCTTAGTAGTTGTAGACTATGTGTCTAAGTGGATTGAAGCTATAGTTGCACCCACAAACGACACTAGGGTAGTAATCAAACTATTTAAAAACTATATATTCCCTAGATTTGGAACACCACGTTTAGTCATAAGCGATGGAGGATCACACTTCATATCGAGAATATTTGACAAACTTTTAAGAAAATATGGAGTTAGGCATAGAGTAGCAACACCATACCACCCACAGACTAGTGGCCAAGTAGAAGTATCCAATAGGGAGATAAAACAAATCCTAAAGAAATTTGTTTCTATTTCTAGGAGAGACTGGTCTCAGAAGCTTCAAGAAGCATTATGGGCCTATAGAACCTCTTTCAAAACCCCTATAGGAACTACTCCTTATCAACTAGTTTATGGAAAATCCTGTCACTTACCGTTCGAATTAGAGCATAAGGCCTATTGGGCCATTAAAACTTTGAATTTAGACTACCTAGCCGCTGGAGAAAAGCGTACCCTAGACATTCATAAACTAGAAGAACTTAGGCAATCTGCCTACGAGAATGCACAAACATATAAAGAGAGAACAAAAGCCTGTCACGACAAAAGAATAGTACAGAAAAACTTCAATATAGGCGATCATGTTCTCCTTTTCAACTCTAGGTTACGACTCTTCCCTGGAAAGCTACGCTCAAGATGGATTGGCCCCTTCGAAGTATCCAAGATTCTGAGATCCGGAGCCGTAGAAATCAAGAACGAAACCTGCAGTCCATTCATTGTAAATGGATAAAGACTAAAGCTCTACGAAGGAGGAGACATTCCAGCATACTACTCAAGCCACACTCTGATTGATCCACAAATCCCTACTACTACAGGTGTATAAATTCTAATCGTCAAGCTAATGACGTTAAACAAGCGCTGCGTGGGAGGCAACCCATGGTTTTTCTTTCATTTTACTTTTTCGCATTTATTTTATTTTATTTTATTTTATTTTTATTTTGCATCGAGACTAAAAATTTGAATGGTTTGCATTTTCAGGATCACTTTCTTAACTTTTATAGGATGCAGGATTTCGATGATATGCACGTGGCCTATAGAGATAATGCTCAGAGAGAGCGCTACATCGCTCTATATCAGCGTCCTATGGCACCCATACGTTATCCTGATCAGCACTGTATGGAGGCACTGGGTATCGAGCCGAGTATCCGATTCCTTAGCCACCAGTGACACATGGCACTCATTGAAGCCACTCAAGGTTCCATTTTGGGTAACCTTCGAGTGGTGAGGACCGCTCAGGATGCCCTGCAGGCGAGGATGGATCAGAGCGACCGTCGTCGTACCCGATCCCGTCGTCCACCTCAGGATTGCGAGGGCACCAGTGGTCAGCAATAGGTTGTCAGGTAACTCTTCCCTTATCTTATTTCGAAACATTAGGGACAATGTTCGATTTAAGTGTGGGAGGAGACTCTATCGTCTTTTCTTTATTACCTTTCTCGTCTTTCCTTTATCATTTTTCTTTGCTGTTTTTAGATAGTTTGTTTATTTTTCCTTTAGTTGTTTACTTTGCTTTTTAGTATAATGCATGAGTCTGACGAGTCACCAAATATAGTATATCTTTAGTACAATCTGATCTCCCCATACCTTTAGCCCCACCGAAATTTTTTTTGCAAAAGAAAATAGTGTTATTCCGAAAGTTTTCAGGTTTTAAAGACATGTTTTGAGTAAGGATACGATGACTTGGGAGAACTTTGCGAAACATCAGTATCTGTATTACCACCATAAGCTTCATAAATATAGGAATCATTCCCGAAACCCCATATACCATGGCCTTAATCATCATTTTTGTATAAGTCCTCAGTAGTTTATCTCGACAGTCAGCTCTGGCCTACGCATCCTCTACGTAGGGGACCGATGCAAATAAGTGAATGATCCAGCAAAACAAAAAAATAAAAGAAAGAAAAAAGGCAACACCGGTGAAGGTGACCCTCACAAAGTCATTTAAACCAAAGAATTGTAAAAATTTGCTACAAAAAAAGAAAAAGAAAAAGAAAAAAGAAAAAAAGAAAAACTTACCCACTGTTAGTTGGTTCAGAGGTATCTGGCACTGAACTCGGTAGGGCGGATTACGATCTGATCCCCCACAACTACAGTTGGGTCCAATAATAGGGTTTACACATATTTATGTGCCAGAAACCCCATGCTCAGATCATAATCACTAACAGGACACTCTACTATGAAGCATGTACGGATAACGGGCTTAATGTGATTGCGCCTGAATGAAAAGGACACAAAAAGAGATGAAGAGGAAGGCCTAGATATTGTGGGATAATATGGGTTGGTTAATATAGGAATGAAGTTTATGTCCGTATTTGCGGATTAGTGCCATCATGATACCCTTAGTTCATTCAGTTAGTACCTATCACTGCATCCCGACTTGAACTTAGAATTTTTACCTGAAGCACTCGTTTACACCAGTTTTTCTTTTGTGAGCTTTTTAATGTTTTGCTTGAGGACAAGCAAATGTTTATGTATGGGAGAGTTTGAAAACACTGAAATTTACCGTATTTTCGACTCCGATTTCACATGCATTCTAGTTGTTTTATTGCTATTTTGTTGTGTTATTACTATGTTTTTCTTTGTTTTCAGGTTTTTACTTTAATCGGAGCCCCGATCGAGAAAAGGAGCGAAAAAGAGCCAAAAACCCTAAAATTCAGCATTTTGTACTTGTGGCTTCCCCCATGGCTGGCGCCATAGACCCTGCCATGACGTGTCCAAGCTCAACTTCCCTCAACTGCCACGTTCCCCACTACTTCCACTAAGGCGCCTCAGAATGGTCTTGTGGCGGGCGCCATGGCCTTGTGGCGGGCGCCACAAGAGGAAACGTTTTCCCTCCCATTTTCAAGTTGAAGGGCAGCCTTGTCATTTCCATCTTTTTACTTGCTTAAAAATAGAAACTCGAAATCACTTTTTCAATCATCCAAACTTAGAACATAGGCAAACTCAGAGCAACTTTGTTTCACTTAGGAATATATTCAGTATTTTAAAGTGGTAATCGCTTCGCATTGGAGTGTTACCACAATTGTGTAATCAAGTCTGTGATAGAGTCTGTAATCGAGTTTGGAGCACTTTGGAAGGAAGTTAATCTTGCCGCCATTTTCATTTCCGCTTTGCAATTTATTCAACCCTCCGATTGGAGTAGGTTTTTATTACTTGTCTTTTTCTTATTTATTTTCCCGCACTCGCTTTACTTTATTTATTTCCCGCACTCGATTTACTTTATTTATTTCCCGCACTCGCTTTACTTTATTTATTTCCCGCACTCGCTTTACTTTATTTATTTCTCGCACTCGCTTTACTTTATTTATTTCTCGCACTCGCTTTACTTTATTTATTTCTCGCACTCGCACTTTACTTTTATTTATTTCCCGCACTCGCTTTACTTTTATTTATTACCCGCACTCGCACTACTTTTACTTAAATTAATGCACTTTTACTTTACCATGTCTAACTAAATTTATAAGGTTAGAATGTAAGGATCATAATTGAATCGATAATCCGTACAATTGTTCGTAGAAGCACTTAAGGGCTATTTTAACTTTCAACTTAAGTTTTCCCGGACTTCAATTTCGTTGGGCAAGATCGAAAGTCGTCCAACGTCTGTCTAAACTTAATTGTTTTTAACTATTTCAAAAACAGCGAAAGCGCTTTGTTTAGTTCATTAGAAGTTTTTAATTTAAGAAGAAAAGAGATTTTAAAACTATTTTCGGACGCGTTTATAAGTTTAGAGTCTGGTTCGTGAGAACCTCTTTTGGTTAAGAAATCCAGGTTATAATACTTTTCAACTTAGTCAAGATACTATATTTCTTAAAAATAGGTTTACTACTCTAACGCAATGCGCGCCTTTTTATAACTGACAATAAGAGGGTTTGATTAGGGAGTACAACTCGGTTCTGAATATGCGAAAGCGACAGTTCCTGTTAAATTAGTTCTTTTCAAAGTAGGAAACATTGCCCATAAGTAGTTCTATTAGCAAGTACATGGATTATTAATTGATTACGTGAATTACATTCGACCCTTTCTTTATTAATTAAACTTTATTCAATACCTTACTTTTCTTTGCACACTCTAAAAACACCTATTTTGATTGCCTTTGATAAACCCCATAACAATAGATAACGATAGATTGACACTTGGTCTTTGTGGATTCGATAATCTTTTATATTACTCTGACGCGTTCGTATACTTGCGAAAAGCACCCGCATCAGGAACTTGTCAAGGAATGATGTGAAACTCCATGGGAAACAACCACTAACCAGATACACATCATTCAAAACACTCCCTCCAATCTGTTGGAGAGGAAACTCTGTTGAGGGGAGAAAGAGTAATTTGCTCCACTGGGGAAGGAAACAAACACATCTTCCACATCAACTCTCAATGCTAGAAGAAATCTTCAGACTCAGAGGGGATACAAATCATCAAACTTGGATCAGGCAACCCTACCGGGGATAAGCTGCAAATGTTCTCAAAGGAACTACCCTGGCAGAGGAAATTGGAGATGAATCCTCTGTCAACAAACGACATGCTGGGGATGAAAAGGGGGACAAACCCTTCATCAGTTGCTCTAGGCAATTTCCTGTTGAGGAGGCAATTATCTAGAAAGATAGCTCTGCAGGGAAGACATGCTTACTCCGCTGGGGACTTCTACTTATGCTAGGGAAAGACAAACCTCCTCGTGAATAGAATAGCATATCAACTTTTATCAATCTATAAGGGATTTTAGGTCAGTCCATACAAGGGATGACAACCGTATAATTGATAAAACACAAATGCTAGTGCCTGATATAGAGGGGTATACGTCTCTAAAAGATCAAGGAAAAAAACTGAAACAGAAAGAGTCATCCACAAATCAAAACATACAACCAATCATGGATTGCTAAAACTCTGCGGGGAAACAAGCATGTATGCACAAACAAACTACCCGGGAATGCATTGGATGAACATCCACAAATTCTGCTAGGAGAAAGAAATCCAATAAGATAGATCAATCCACTGCCATCAAGGAGAATTTCTTCATACCAGACTCTTTGGGAAGCTGATGATATACTAATCTTTTTGCGCTCACTAGGGAGACGATGTAACGCCCCGATTTTTATTAAGTGTTATTATTATTATTTTTATAATGTTTGATTTATAATTATTTTGGTAAAATATTTTATTGTGTGTTAATATATTATTAGAGTTTAATTATGAGAATTATGGTATAATAGCTATTGGGCCTAGTGGTGTATATAGTAATTAAGGGAGGTGTAACAATTAAGCCCATTAGTTAGTTTTTATTTAATTAAAACAAAGAATAGAAATAGAATAGAAATATAAAGAAGAGAAATAGAAAGAAGTAGAGAGAAGGAGGAGAAAAGAGAAGAAAAGAGAGAAAAGATAGGGTTTGGAGGAGGAAGAGGAAATTGGAGAAGAAGAGCATCATCTTGATCAACCCAAGCTTGCTAGAACACTATAGAGTAACTCAATCATCATCTCTAAGGTAAGGGTCTGAGTTATCATTTCCTATAATTATGAAAATGATGGGTTTTATGTGGGTAATGGTTGTTAGAGGATATTGTTGGGTTTTGATGTTGTGATTGGATTCCTTGCTTTGAAAATGTTGTTTGTGTTCTTGATGTAGTGTTGATTGTTTGTGATTATTGAACATGTATCAATTCTTTGCAAAATGTTAGGGTTAGGTTTAGAAGAATGATAAATAACATTGTGTGTTGTGTTGTTGTTGATGGTTTGGGGTTGATGTATGTTGTGAAAAATATGTTATTGTGTTGATGAATCGAAGTATGAGTAATTTCACAAATTGTGAATTTAGGAAGTGTTGGAAATTAATTGAATGATGTTTAGAATGATGAAATAAAAGTTAAATTGTGGTTAGAATGGCTTTGTAATATTGAAAATATTGTAGTTCGTTCAATTCTGAGAATGAGACTTTTTACGGAATCGAAATCGGAGGCCCGGAAGGTATTTAACGGTCAAAAACGCATTTTCTATGTTTCCTGCTAAATTCGCGGCGCGAAAGAGAGCTCGCGGCGCCAACTGAGTCAAAAACAGAATTCTTTTGTAAACTTCAAAAAGTCATAACTTTTGAACCGTAACTCCGTTTTGGTCCCTGTTCAAAGCGTTGCGAAGCTTATGAAATTTTATACATGTTATTGATGTTGATAGGCCATTATAAGGGCTTATTTTAATAAGTGATTATTTTGGAAAAGTGATTAATAATTGATATAGTAGGAAGCCTATTTGATTAATGAGGAATACCACTTAACTATAGTGTGTAGGTGTGTGATGTAAATAAACATAGCATGAGGTTGAATTACCTAAGAGATTGTATGATGAAACAATTGATTGTGATGAATATTCTCATTTGTTTTATATATAAACATATGTATGAATGTTGGTGAAGATGATGTTGTGTGAATGCTTTTATGCATGTGAATGGCGACGTGGCCTATATGGCAATAGCGACGTGGGCTTCGGCCATTGTGATGAGTTATGTTGATGCTATGATGATTTTGGTGTATGTGTATCATTTATCATGGAGTCACATACATTTGCATAAGCGACGTGGCCTTTTGGCAATAGCGACGTGGCCTTTTGGCAAAAGTGAAGTGGGCATAAAGCCTTGGCCTTGATGGCAAAGCGACGAGTCGGTACCACATAGCATTTGCATAGTTGAGTCACATATATTGGTTATGTTTATTTCCGCATTTTGTGATAATTGTTGTTATGTGACGGTTTATGATGTGGGGTGATATTTTGCGATGATGCGATGAATCGTAATGTTTTATGATGGATTGATGAAATGTTAAAGTGATGAGATGCTATGATGTAACATTGGTGTTGTGGATGATTATTGACTTTGTTTATGATTAAATACATAAGCATTCAAGTGAAGGATTGTGCGATGTGGTAACAATATTTCTAACTTTCCGAATTTACTTATATATTGCTTATCATTATCTTGATTATATGATTTGAGTATCTCACCCTTTTGTTGTTGGCCGTTACCTTTATATTGGTAACGTGCAGGTGCTCCGCGTTGAGAGGAGGATAGTGGTAGCACACTTTTGGCGTCATTGCTCTGATTAGGATTGTAGCACTCAGGGGTTAATGAACGCTTTTCATGATTTTGATAGTAACAATGCCCTTTTGTATATCATTGTATATGATAGTTGTGATGGGCATTTGTTTGCTTATTTTCTTTTCAATGTGTAAATGTACGATTCAACTTAATTATCTAAATGATTTCCGTTGCGATGTTTTGTGTATTGCTGCTATATGGACTAGGTGAATCCATATACAATGTTGTTTATTATTTAACAAGGACTAAGTGGATCCTTGCGCAATTGCCGTGTTGTGTAATTTGTGTAAGTGTTGATGAAATGATATATGTGATGCCTCAATTTTGTGTGAAATTTGTTTACTCTGATTTTTAATTGAATTTACGACGGGTAGAATTGGGGTGTTACATTAGTGGTATCAGAGCAGGTCGGTCCATCCGACCACGTTGTTGAGTCTTTTGTTGTTTAACGACCTTGTGTTGTTAATTTGTTGTTAATCCTTGTTTGTATTGTGAGCAGAAGTGTAAGATGGCTGGAAGAAACGCTGGGAGGAATAATGAGGCTCTTGCTGCAGCTATGCAGGCAATGGCTCAGGCGTTCCAGAACCCACCCAATGCTGACGAGAACGTGGGGTCTCGTAGTCTGGCGACGTTTCAGAGGGAGAACCCGCCTACTTTTCTGGGTAGGTATGATCCTGAAGGAGCCTTGGCTTGGTTGAAGGAGATTGAAAGAATCTTCAGAGTGATGGATTGCACTCTTGTGCAAAAGATCCGTTATGGAACTCATAAGCTGTCAGGTGAAGCCGTGATTGGTGGGTGGACACTCGTCTAAGGTTGGAAACTGCGGGCGATGAGATTACTTGGGAAGTGTTTCGTAGAGAATTTCTGAGGAAGTATTATCCAGAAGATGTGCGAGGAAAGAAAGATATTGAATTCCTCGAGTTGAAGCAAGGGAACTTGTCAGTCACGGAGTATGCTGCTAAGTTCACTGAATTGGCTAAGTTCTATCCTCACTATGATGGAGCAAATGCCGAATTCTCTAAGTGCATCAAGTTTGAAAATGGATTGCATCCGGAAATTAAGAAAGTTGTGGGATATCAAAAGATTCGCGTCTTTGCAGATCTGATTGATAGTTGTAGAATCTTTGAAGAGGACAACAATGCACACTATAAGATCTTGTTTGAGAAGAGAGGAAGAGGCCAACACAGTCGTGGTAAGCCATATGAAACTCCGGTTGGAAAACGGAAACAAAAAGTGGTTCCGGGTCGAAGAACAAGTGGGGGAGATGCTTCTGCTAATGTTATCTGTTTCAAGTGTGGAAAGTTGGGTCACAAGAGTAATGTGTGTAGGCTTGGTGAAACGAGATGTTTCCGTTGTGGTATGCCGGGACATGCGGCTCGTGATTGTAAGCAGAAGGATGTTGTTTGCTTTAACTGTGGGGAAGGAGGACATATCAGTGCTAAATGTCAGAAGCCAAAGAGGGGACAAGAGAGTGGTAAAGTGTTTGCTTTGTCGGGAACTCAGACTACAAATGAAGATGGACTTGTTCTAGGTACTTGTTTCATTAATAGCATTCCTTTAATTACTATTATTGATACCGGTGCCACACACTGTTTTGTTGCTGCGGATTGTGTTGAAAGATTGGGTCTTTCTTTGTCTTCCTTGGGTAGAGATATGATTGTTGAGGTTCCCGCTAAGGGAACGGTATCTACGTCTCTTGTGTG
Organism: Lathyrus oleraceus; assembly: GCF_024323335.1. Classification (NCBI taxonomy): domain Eukaryota; kingdom Viridiplantae; phylum Streptophyta; class Magnoliopsida; order Fabales; family Fabaceae; genus Lathyrus; species Lathyrus oleraceus. The sequence continues at coordinate 421,387,866 of NC_066583.1, forward strand.
TAAGAGTTGCCCCTTGTCAATATTTGGTAAAGATTTTGTAGTTGATCTTGTTTGTTTGCCGCTTGTAGGGTTGGTTGTAGTATTGGGTATGGACTGGTTGAAATCCAACTATGTTCATATTAATTGCTACAACAACACTGTGAGGTTTTCTTCTGCCGAAGAAGAGGGAAGAACAGAATTGTTATCCAAGAAACAATTGGAGGAGTTCATAGAAGAAGACGCGTTGGTGTTCTTGTTGATGGCAAGCTTGTCTGTGGAGAGTCAGGCTGTAATTGCAGACTTGTCGGTGGTGTGTAATTTCCATGAAGTTTTTCCCGATGAGATTCCTAGTGCACCGCCAGAAAGAGAAGTTGAGTTCACTATTGACCTTGTATCTGGTACTAGACCCATCTCTGTGGCGCCGTATAGGATGTCAGCATCAGAGTTGGCTGAACTGAAGAGTCAGCTAGAGGATTTGCTTGAAAGGAAGTTTGTGAGACCTAGTGTATCACCTTGGGGAGCTCCAGTTTTGCTGGTGACAAAAAAGACGGAAGCATGCGACTTTGTATTGATTATAGACAATTGAATAAGGTGACGATTAAGAATAGGTATCCACTCCCAAGGATCGATGACTTGATGGATCGTTTAGTGGGTGCTCGTATTTTCAGTAAGATTGATCTAAGGTCGGGCTACCATCAAATTAAGGTGAAAGATGAGGACATTCAGAAAACTGCTTTCAGGACTCGTTATAGACACTACGAGTACACGGTGATGCCTTTCGGCGTTACTAATGCGCCGGGAGTATTCATGGAGTACATGAATCGCATTTTCCATCCTTATTTGGATCAATTTGTGGTGGTGTTCATAGACGACATTTTGGTTTATTCTAAGTTGGAGGAAGAGCATGTGGAATATTTGCGTATTGTTTTGCAAGTGTTGAAAGAGAAGAGATTGTATGCTAAGTTGTCTAAGTGTGAGTTTTGGTTGAGAGAAGTTAGCTTTCTTGGTCATGTTGTTTTCGGTGACGGAATTGCGGTTGATCCATCGAAGATTGATACGGTGTTGCAATGGGAAGCTCCTACGTCAGTTACCGAGATAAGAAGTTTCCTAGGCTTGGTAGGTTACTATAGGAGGTTTATAGAAGGCTTTTCTAAGTTGGCACTTCCTTTGACTAAGTTAACTTGTAAGGGTGCTGCTTTTGTGTGGGATGTCCGATGCGAAGAAAGTTTCCTTGAGTTGAAGAAAAGGTTGACAACGGCTCCGATTTTGATTTTGCCAAATCCCGAGGAACCGTTTGTGGTTTATTGCGATGCTTCGAAGATGGGATTAGGAGGTGTGCTTATGCAGAATGGTAAGGTGGTTGTTTATGCTTCTAGACAATTGAGGATTCATGAGAAGAACTACCCTACGCATGATTTGGAGCTTGCGGCGATTGTGTTTGTTTTGAAAATTTGAAGACATTACCTTTATGGATCTAGATTTGAAGTCTTAATGACCATAAAAGCTTGAAGTATTTGTTTGATCAAAAAGAGTTGAACATGAGACAAAGGAGATGGCTGGAATTGCTAAAGGATTATGACTTTGGGTTGAACTACCATCCGGAAAAAGCGAATGTGGTGGCCGATGCTCTAAGTAGGAAGACTTTGCATATGTCGACCTTGATGATGAAAGAGTTGGAGTTGATTGAGAAATTCCAAGATATAAGCTTAGTGATCGAGGTGACACCAAGAAGTGTGATTTTGGGTATGTTAAGATTAACAATGATTTTCTTGATAGCATTAGAGAGGCTCAGAAGTTAGATATGAAACTTGTTGATGTGATCATTGGACTCAGACAATCTGAGAATGAGGATTTCAAATTGGATGCATAAGGTGTGTTGAGGTTTCGTGATAGGATTTGTGTTCCCGATGATGTGGATTTAAAAAGGATGATCTTGGAAGAAAGCCATAGGAGTAATTTGAGTATTCATCCCGGAGTGACTAAGATGTACCAAGATTTGAAAAGATTATTTTGGTGGTCGGGAATGAATCGTGAAGTAGCTCAGTTCGTGTATGCGTGCTTGACTTGCCAAAAATCAAAGGTGGAGCATCAGAAACCTGCGGGGTTGATGCAACCATTAGAAATTCCTGAGTGGAAGTGGGATAGCATTTCCATGGACTTTGTGACGGGTTTACCGAATACATCTAGAGGATGTGATGCTATTTGGGTGATTGTTGATAGGCTTACGAAGTCGGCTCACTTTATTCCTATTAACATAAGTTATCCGATGTCGAAGTTGGCAGAGATTTATACCAGTGTTATTGTGAAGCTGCACGGTGTTCCTCTTTGTATTGTTTCGGATAGAGATCTGAGGTTCACTTCAGAATTTTGGAAGAGTTTGCAAGAAGCTTTAGGTTCCAAGTTGAGGTTGAGTTCGGCGTATCATCCTCAGACGGATGGTCAAACGGAGAGGACTATCCAATCCTTGGAAGATTTGTTAAGGGCGTGTATTCTTGAACAAGGAGGTTCATGGGATACTCACCTTCTGTTGGTGGAGTTTACTTACAATAATAGTTACCATTCAAGTATTGGAATGGCGCCTTTTGAAGCTTTGTATGGGCGGAGGTGTAGGACTTCGTTGTGTTGGCATGAATCTGGTGAAAGTGTGGTACTTGGACCCGAGATTGTTCGAGAAACTACCAAGACGGTTAAGATGATTCGGGATAAGATGAAGATTTCTCAAAGTAGGCAAAAGAGTTATCATGATAAGAGGAGAAAGGATTTGGAATTTCAAGAGGGTGACCATGTGTTTCTAAGAGTCACACCTACGATCGGTGTTGGACGAGCATTGAAAGCTAAGAAGTTGACTCCTCGTTTCATTGGACCGTATCAAATTACGAGTAGAGTGGGAAAAGTTGCTTATAGAGTGGCGTTACCGCCAAACCTCTCGAATTTGCATAACGTGTTCCATGTGTCTCAACTTAGGAAGTATATTCCGGATCCGTCTCATGTGATTCAAATGGATGATATTCAAGTGCGCGATAACCTTACGGTTGAGACGATGCCTTTGAGGATCGAAGGTCGTGAGACGAAGTCCCTACGGGGAAAGGAAATTGATTTGGTGAAGGTTGTTTGGATTGGTGCAATCGGAGAAAGCACGACATGGGAATTGGAGAACAGGATGCGCGACTCCTACCCCGAGTTATTCGAATGAGGTAATTTTCGAGGACGAAAATATTTAAGTGGGGGAGAGTTGTAACGCCCTGATTTTTATTAAGTGTTATTATTATTATTATTATAATGTTTGATTTATAATTATTTCGGTAAAATACTTTATTGTGTGTTAATATATTATTAGAGTTTAATTATGAGAATTGTGGTATAATAGCTATTGGGCCTAGTGGTGTATATAGTAATTAAGGGAGGTGTAACAATTAAGCCCATTAGTTAGTTTTTATTTAATTAAAACAAAGAATAGAAATAGAATAGAAATAGAAAGAAGAGAAATAGAAAGAAGTAGAGAGAAGGAGGAGAAAAGAGAAGAAAAGAGAGAAAAGTTAGGGTTTGGAGGAGGAAGAGGAAATTGGAGAAGAAGAGCATCATCTTGATCAACCAAAGCTTGCTAGAACACTATAGAGTAACTCAATCATCATCTCTAAGGTAAGGGTGTGAGTTATCATTTCCTATAATTATGAAAATTATTGGTTTTATGTGGGTAATGGTTGTTAGAGGATATTGTTGGGTTTTGATGTTGTGATTAGATTCCTTGCTTTGAAAATGTTGTTTGTGTTCTTGATGTAGTGTTGATTGTTTGTGATTATTGAACATGTATCAATTCTTTGCAAAATGTTAGGGTTAGGTTTAGAAGAATGATAAATAACATTGTGTGTTGTGTTGTTGTTGATGGTTTGGGGTTGATGTATGTTGTGAAAAATATGCTATTGTGTTGATGAATCAAAGTATGAGTAATTTCACAATTTGTGAATTTAGGAAGTGTTGGAAATTAATTGAATGATGTTTAGAATGATGAAATAAAAGTTAAATTGTGGTTAGAATGGCTTTGTAATATTGAAAATATTGTAGTTCGTTGAATTCTGAGAATGAAACTTTTTACGAAATCGAAATCGGAGGTCCGGAAGGTATTTAACGGTCAAAAACGCATTTTCTATGTTTCCTGCTAAATTCGCGGCGCGAAAGAGAGCTCGCGGCACCAACTGAGTTGAAAACAGAATTCTTTTGTAAACTTCAAAAAGTCATAACTTTTGAACCGTAACTCCGTTTTGGTCCCCGTTCAAAGCGTTGCGAAGCTTATGAAATTTTCTACATGTTGTTGATGTTTATAGGCCATTATAAGGGCTTATTTTAATAAGTGATTATTTTAGAAAAGTGATTAATAATTGATATAGTAGGAAGCCTATTTGATTAATGAGGAATACCACTTAACTATAGTGTGTAGGTGTGTGATGTAAATAAGCATAGCATGAGGTTGAATTACCTAAGAGACTGTATGATGAAACAATTGATTGTGATGAATATTCTCATTTGTTTTATATATAAACATATGTATGAATGTTGGTGAAGATGATGTTGTGTGAATGCTTTTATGCATGTGAATGGCGACGTGGCCTAAATGGCAATAGCGACGTGGGCTTCGGCCATTGTAATGAGTTATGTTGATGCTATGATGATTTTGGTGTATGTGTATCATTTATCATGGAGTCACATACATTTGCATAAGCGACGTGGCCTTTTGGCAATAGCGACGTGGCCTTTTGGCAAAAGTGAAGTGGGCATAAAGCCTTGGCCTTGATGGAAAAGCGACGAGTCGGTACCGCATAGCATTTGCATAGTTGAGACACATATGTTGGTTATGTTTATTTCCGTATTTTGTGATAATTGTTGTTATGTGACGGTTGATGATGTGCGATGATATTTTGCGATGATGCGATGAAGCATAATGTTTTATGATGGATTGATGAAAGATGAAAGTGTTGAGATGCTATGATGTAACATTGATGTTGTGGATGATTATTGACTTTGTTTATGATTAAATACATAAGCATTCAAGTGAAGGATTGTGCGATGTGGTAACAATATTTCTAACTTTCTGAATTTACTTATATATTGCTTATCATTATCTTGATTATATGATTTGAGTATCTCACCCTTTTGTTATTGGTCGTTACCTTTATATTGGTAACGTGCAGGTGCTCCGTGTTGAGAGGAAGATAGTGGTAGCACACTTTTGGCGTCATTGCACTGATTAGAATTGTAACACTCAGGGGTTAATGAACGTTTTTCATGATTTTGATAGTAACAATGCCCTTTTGTATATCATTGTATATGATAGTTGTGATGGGCATTTGTTTGCTTGTTTTCTTTTGAATGTGTAAATGTACGACTCAACTTAATTATCTAAATGATTTTCGTTGCGATGTTTTGTGTATTGCTGCTATATGGACTAGGTGAATCCATATACAGTGTTGTTTATTATTTAACAAGGACTAAGTGGTTCCTTGCGCAATTACCGTGTTGTATAATTTGTTTAAGTGTTGATGAAATGATATATGTGATGCCTCAATTTTCTATGAAATTTGTTTACTCTGATTTTTAATTGAATTTACGACGGGTAGAATTGGGGTGTTACAGACAACAGAAAGCTGATGAAGAGGATATAAGAATGCCAGAATATGATCAAATGTCTTACTCTTTGGAGATCATACTATCCTTGAGAAAGCACCGAGGACGTTCCACTTATCCTTTCAATCATTGTGAATGTTCATTTTGTTTAAAAAACAGTTTATAAAAACTTTATTTGTTTAAACAATGATGTTCATCAATTAAAAAACATGCAAACATTTGTTAAACAGAAACAAATAAGAGTGCAAAGAATTGGATAAAGGCTCATATTTATTTAATAGAATGGTAGTTCGCAAATGGCGAGACTTCATGGATCTTTACAAATTTGAAATTGGTGATATACATGGAAAAAGGGCTACATTGAACATAATGATCATTTCTCCACCAACTCTTAACCCACTGTATTTGAAGCTTCAATTGATGATGACTGGGCGAGAATCTTTGACAGACAACGATTGTAGAACAAAGTCTTATCAGGATGCAGTTACTTGCCAAATCCCTAATTTTTTCCTAGATTGCCCCAGGGTGAGGTACTCAATCTAGCGGGATGTATATTCATCATTAATTTTTCATGTCTCTAACTTTTTCCTGGACAGCCCTTTCGGGTTTTCAATCCACCGAGACACTCATTTTTGTCTAAGCCTCCCTTTCGGGTTTTCAACTTAGCGAGCTATTCTATTTTTATTTTTAGGCGAAGTATTTCTTGACTGCATCTGAATTCACAGGACGAGTGAAATCCTCCCCATCCATAGTTGTAAGCAACAAAGCACCGCCTGAAAAAGTTCTCTTAACAACGTATGGACCTTCATAGTTTGGAGTCCACTTGCCCCTAGAATCGGGCGCCAAAAAAAATACTTTCTTGAGCACGAGGTCCCCTTCTCGAAACACACGAGGCTTGACCTTCTTATCAAAAGCTTTCTTCATCCTCTGTTGGTACAACTGACCATGGCACATGGCAGTTAATCTCTTTTCTTCAATCAAATTCAGTTGATCATAATGACTCTGAACCCACTCAGCCTCAGTCAACTTGGCTTCCACCAAGACTCTCATTGAAGGGATCTCGATCTCTACCGGGAGCACAACCTCCATGCCATATACAAGGGAGAAAGGGGTTTCCCCTGTTGAAGTGCGGACAGATGTACGATAGCCATGCAAAGCAAAAGGCAGCATCTCATGCCAATCTTTATACGTAACAACCATCTTCTGAATAATCTTATTGATGTTCTTGTTAGCAGCTTCAACAACCCCATTCATCTTGGGTCTATAGGGAGAAGAATTATGGTGTGCAATCTTGAACTCACTACACATCTCTTTCATCATTTTGTTGTTCAAGTTATATCCATTATCAGTAATGATCTTGTCTGGAACACCATATCGGCATATGAGTTGGTCCTTGATAAACTTCACGACCACCTGCCTAGTCACATTTGCATACGATGTCGCTTCAACCCACTTGGTAAAGTAATCAATAGCTACGAGAATAAAACGGTGACAATTTGACGCCTTAGGCTCAACCATGCCAATCATGTCAATTCCCCACATGGAGAAGGGCCATGGTGAGGAAATAACATTCAGAAGTGTCGGGGGAACATGAATCTTATCCGCATAAATCTAACACTTGTGGCATTTCTTCACAAACTTGCAGCAGTCAGACTCCATTTTCAGCCAATAGTAGCCTGCTCTCAACATCTTCTTCACCATAGCATGTCCATTGGAATGAGTGCCAAATGAACCCTCATGGACTTCAGTCATCAACAGGTCTGCTTCGTGTCTATCCACGCATCTGAGCAGAACCATGTCAAAATTCCTCTTGTAAAGCACATCACCATTAAGGTAGAAACTGCCAGATAATCTCCTCAAAGTCTTCTTATCTTTAACAGATGCCCCAGGCGGGTAAGTCTGACTTTGGAAAAAACACATGATATCATCATACCACGGCTTATCATCTTTCATTTCCTCAACTACAAACACGTGAGTTGGTCTATCTAAGCGCATCACAGTAATATTGGGAACTTCATTCCAATACTTGACAATAATCATCGAGGCAAGCGTAGCGAGAGCATCCACCATCCGATTCTCATCTCGAGGAATATGATGGAAGTCAACCTTAGTAAAGAAAGTTGAAATCCTCCTTGCATAATCTCTGTATGGGATGAGCCCAGGCTGATTCGTCTCCCATTCTCCCTTAATCTGATTAACAACAAGGGCCGAATCACCATAAACATCAAGATGTTTGATCCTAAGATCAATACACTCTTCCAAACCCATAATACAAGTCTCATACTCCGCCATATTATTCGTGCACTTGAAAGTTAGTCTTGCTGTAAAAGGAAAATGTGTGCCTTGAGGAGTAATAATCACTGCCCCAATACCATTTCCATACTGATTGACAGCATCATCGAACACCATACCCCATCGGGAACCAGGCTCTGGCCCTTCATCGAGCGTAGGCTCGTCACAATCTTTCATCTTCAAATACAGAATCTCCTCATCAGGGAAGTCATACTGCACGGACTGATAATCTTCAATTGATTGATGCGCCAAGTGGTCAGCCAGGATACTACCTTTAATAGCTTTTTGAGCTCGATACTCAATATCATACTCAGACAACAACATCTGTCAATGAGCAATTCTCCCAGTTAAAGCAGGCTTCTCAAAGATATACTTGATCGGATCCATTTTGGATATCAACCAAGTTGTATGATTCAACATATACTAGCGTAAACGCTTAGCGGCCCAAGCCAAAGCACAACATGTCTTCTCAAGCATTAGGTACCGAGACTCATAGTCGGTGAACTTCTTACTCAATTAGTATATGGCATGTTCTTTCTTTCCTGATTCATCTTCCTGACCAAGGACACAACCCATGGAATCATCAAGCACAGTTAAGTACATAATCAATGGTTTCCCTTCAACAGGCGGAGACAAAATCGGAGGCTCGGACAGTTACTCTTTGATACTGTTGAAGGCCTTTTGGAAATCCTCGGTCCAATCATGACGGTGATCTTTCCGGAGGACCTTGAATATAGGCGCACATGTGGCAGTCATGTGGGATATAAATCTCGAAATGTAATTGAAGCGGCCAAGAAAACCTCGAACTTGCTTCTCATTTTTGTTCTCAGGCATCTCTTGTATTTCTTTGACCTTGGCAGGGTCAACTTCAATACCTCTCTCGCTGACAATAAAGCCCAATAACTTGCTGGAATGGACTCCAAATGTACACTTGTTCGGATTCAGGCGGAGTTTGTACTTCCTCAAACTTTGGAAAAGCTTCAACAAGTGTTCTACATGTTCAACTTCCATTTTCGACTTCGCAAACATATCATCGACATACTGCTCGATCTCCTTGTGCGTCATATCATGAAACAAGGTAGTCATAGCGCGTTGATACGTGGCTCCGGCGTTCTTCAAACCGAAGGGCATCACTCGATAACAGAATGTTCCCCAAGGTGTGATGAATGTTGTCTTCTCCATATCCTCAAGTTCCATTTTAATCTGATTATAACCGGAAAATCCGTCCATAAATGAAAAGACCTTGAATTTAGCTGTATTGTCTACCAACATATCAATGTGTGGTAGAGGAAAATCATCTTTTGGACTAGCTTTATTCAAGTCACGGTAATCCACACACATTCAGACTTTTCCATCTTTCTTAGGTACAGACACGATATTGGCCACACATTGAGGATATGTAGAAGTCACCAGAAACCCCGCATCAATTTGCTTATGAACTTCTTCTTTAATCTTCACTGCCATATCAGGATGAGTTCTTCTGAGCTTCTGCTTCACAGGTACACGCTCAGGCTTCAACGACAAGAAATGTTGCACGATATCAATATCTAGACCAGGCATGTCTTTATACGACCAGGAAAAGACGTCGACATATTCTCGTAGCAACTCAATCAACCCCTTCTTAACAGACTCTTCAAGGAGTGCCCCAATCTTCACTTCACAAATGCAGTCTTCAGACCCCAAGTTGACTGTTTCCAGATTCTCAAGATGTGGCTGAATGATCTTCTCCTCATGCTCAAGCAGGCGGGTAATCTCATCAGGAATCTCTTTAACATCATCTTCTTCTGCCTCAAATACAGGGAACTCAAAGTTGGGAGATGGTGTTGGATCATTATGTTCAATGGGTTTGATTAACCTGCATAATGATTTCGAGTATAAAAGAGATTTTAGAATTCAAACAAGGTAAATCATTATGCAGATGAAAATATTGATTTTATTCTCTTTTTAGGGTTTTATGGTGATCACCATTTCATGCAAAAAGCAAAAAAGGAAAAATAATTTGGAAAACAAACATTTAACATGCGATTATTGAATGAATATCATTGTATTAATCAAATTATGCCAACAATGTCTTCACTTCTCCTTTTGGCATGGAAGAAGGGTTTTTAAACAAAATGAACACATTACACTGACTTATGGATAACTGTTGGAACATCAACAGTGACCCAATTATTGCAGATTCCTCCAGGTATGACAAAGTTGCCAAAGTCTTCCTCTTCATCTTCTTCAACGATGGCAGCAGCTTCCTGATCTTCAACAGTGTGGATGAAACCTCCACTCTGGAACAACCCAAGATTATTAGAAACACCATAAGAGTACCCTATGTTATCCCATGACTTGTTATCTTCCAACATGATCATTTTCCCCAAACCAGTAGTTGCACCATGCTTAATGGACAACTTCACATCATTATAGGAGACAAATGATGAAAGTCCTTTCCTCGAAGGCTCAGCAATAGATAAGGCTTGGAACGGAGTCCCAACCTCATCCTTAGCATCAATATAGGAGAAGGAAGATAAATGGATGACCAAGAGAGCCTTCTCTCCCCCTATCACCACCAAGTTTTTGTTCTTAACGAACTTCAACTTTTGGTGCAGGGTGGATGTCACGGCGCCTGCCTCGTGAATCCATGGTCTACCAAGAAAACAACTATAAGACGGATGAATATCCATGACCTGGAAAGTGATCTGGAAATAACTAGGTTGAATCTTGATTGGGAGTTCTAATTCGCCAATCACAGTTTTGTGTGATCCATCAAAAGCTTTCACTACCACTCCACTCTGCCTCATGGGAGGCCCCTAATATGAAAGTTTGGCAAGAGTGGATTTTGGAAATGCATTGAGTGATGACTCTGTGTCCACCAACACATTGGACAGGGCATCATCTTTACAATTCATAGAAATATGTAAAGCCAAATTGTGGTCTTTTTCCTCCTCGGGAAGATCATCATCACAGAAACTCAAATTGTTACAGGCGGTTATATTTGCAACAATGCTATCAAACTGCTCAACCGTGACATCGTGATCCACGTATGCCACGTCCAACACCCACTGCAATGCTTCACAGTGTGGCTCTGAATTCATCAACAAAGATAAAACAGATACCTTTGATGGAGTTTGTAGCAACTGATCCACAACATTATATTCACTTCTTTTGATGAGCCTCAGCATCTCATCACCATCTTCTTTTAACATGCCAGACTGGCCAACCAGGATAGGAGTATTATTGGTTTTAACAACAACAGGGTCAACACCCTTCACAACAGGAACATACGGATTTGAAGAAGAAGTCCCCACGGGACTGGCAGGACTGACATCATCTTTCTTTACAACGTCTTCGTGGGATTTTGGCTGAGCCGAGAAAACACGCCCACTACGGGTCACTCCACTGACATCTGAAATGCTTACTACATAAGTTAAGGGCAACGGCACCTTCTTTCCATCTTCCAACATAACAGCGTTATAACGGTACGGGACTGCTTTATCTGATACATACGGGACAGGGCATGTTGGCTTGATCATAAGAGTTGGCGACACTTTCTTCTTGCTTCCATCATACTTGATAACAATAGGATCAGGAATTTTGAATACGGGGGTAATAACATCGACTTCATCCTTATTCCGATTCTGAAGTATCTCAATCATCCCTTGATCTATCATCTCTTGGATGTCCTTTCACACTTGACGGCATCCTCTCTCATTGATAGTGCACATCTGGCACCTATCATGATCATGCTCATAATGGTTGTGTTCACACAACGGCTTATGCATCTCTACTAAGGATTGCCTTATGTCATTCACATAAAGGACTTTATACTTGCCAGGGCATCCCTGAACCATATTAACAGCTGCCTTCCCATGCTCGGGCAATGGGTTCTTCTTCATATTCGGGCCTATGTCCTCAAAGAACAATATCCCACTCCTCACAAGGTCTTGCACCTTGGTCTATAAAGGAAAACAATTCTCCACGTCATGTCCGAGCGCACCGGAATGATACACACAGTGAAGTTCGGGCTTATACCACCATTGGGGATTGGCTGGCACAATAGGAGGGTCACGCGAAGTTATCAGCTTCCTATTGATCAAGGAAGGATAAAGTTCAGCACATGTCATCGGAGTCGGGTCAAAAGTCACCCTCTTCCTCTCGTAGTTGCTGGTGTTGGCGTTGTTATTGTTGCGAGGCTGGTAAGCCTATTGTTGTTGACGATGGTGTTGTTGTGGTTGTTGTTGAAGTTCTCTGAAAGCAGGTGCTATATGAGCCACTTGGTGCTGGTTAACGGTTGGACGGACTTCTCTCCTCTTCACAGAGGGCCTTCTTTTAACATGGGAAGACACATCATGAGTCTCCCCTTCCTTCTTCCTAGAAAATCCTCCATATTTCTTTGCTGAGGAACCATCATCACGAGATAAACGTCCTTCACGGACCACTTCCTCTAGCCTCATCCCCATATTCACCATTTCGGTGAAGTCCTAGGGAGCACTAGAGATCATGCGCTCATAGTAAAAAGAGCTCAAAGTCTTCAGGAAGATCTTTGTCATCTCCTTCTCTTCCAAGGGTGGCACTATCTGAGCTGCCAATTCTCGCCACCTCTGGGCGTATTCCTTGAAGGTCTCCTTGTCTTTTTGGGACATTGCCCTCAATTGGTCCCTATCTGGAGCCATATCCATATTATATTTATACTACTTTACAAAGGCCTCGCCTAGATCGTTGAAAGTGAGGAGGCTTGCACTCTCCAGCCCCATATACCACCGGAGCGCAGCACCTGTCAGGCTATCCTGGAAGTAGTGAATCAGCAGTTGATCATTGTCGGTTTGTGTTGACATCTTGCGAGCATATATCACAAGATGGCTGAGTGGACATGTATTTCCCTTATACTTCTCAAAGTCAGGCACTTTGAATTTAACAGGGATTTTAACGTTGGGCATCAAGCACAACTCAGCAACACTCTTCCCAAAGAGGTCCTTACCTCTTAAAGTCTTCAGTTCCTTGCGCAGCTCAAGGAATTGATCTTTCATCTCATCCATTTTTTCATATACGTCCAGACCCTCAGATGGATCGGAATGATAAATGGTGTCTTCTACACGAGGGAGAGTGTGCACAACGGGAGTGGCACATACAGGACCGGGCTAGACGCCGGCATAGAAGCAAGAGCGGGAACGAAGCCCTCTGGTATGAAGTTGGATGGCATTCCCCAAGGGAATCCAGCTGGCATAGTTGGAGCGAAATGGGCTGTAGCAGCAGGCACTGTTGAAGTAGCTACCTCAGAAATGACCGTCCTCGCGGGAGGAGTTGCAGGAGTTGGTGAAGCTTGACTTTGGGCAGCAGGGACTGACTCCATCATGGTAGTCAGACTAGCGATCTCTCCCTTCAGGTCCCTGTTCTCTTGCTCGAGATGTTCCATTATCTTCGAATGATTTGCTCGGGTGTTATACCAGTGCGTTGGCTTGTCTTCAAAATAAATGAAGAGCAAAGAGTTAGACCATTGATCGAGAGCTCAGAACAAAACCTGCTTATGCATATGATGCATGCAATGCTTGTGGACATGATTTTTTTATCAGAGGAACTTTATAGAGATCTATTTGCAAACATTTGGAAAATATTGAACTTTTAAGACATATATGGAATACTCATAGCAATAATATTTGGAAACTTTTTACACCAAAGAAGTAGTACAGTTTTGGCACCCAAATAAAATACAAGAGAAAAGGAGAATAAACATCCTATGGAGCCCTAGAAGCAATCGTCCAAAGCCTTCGAGATCGGAAGATAAGTTGCACGAAGCCTCTTCACCTCTCTCTCATAAGCTGCTTTCATGTCGGCCTTCTCCTTGGCGAGCTGATCATACTTTCTTTTCCAAAACATAGATGAGTGAGGAAGGAGAGAAGTAACCACATCATCAAGCTCATCAATAACCTGATGCTCTAGAAACTCTATCATTGCATCCTTATCTTTGAGTTGCTGAAGAAGTTCCTCACGTTCACGAACCCAAGCACGCGACCGGTCTTCGTCTCTTAACTCCTCTACTCCATGATTAGGGAGGGTTGAAGGCCCAACCATAACCATAGGGGTAGGTCTCGAATACTCGTACGACATGTGGTACTCAAGAGCCCTCTTCCTCACCCAAGCGGTGTGAGGTTCCAAAGCAATACAATTCTTTGGACCAAGCTCATTCCTCCCTTTCCTATGAACTTTGCGCCAGGCGTGAACCATCCTATCCTTCAAGTTTTGGGGATCTTTACCCTCTTGAAAGAACAAGCCTTCCAACAAAATGTAGTTAGGTTTATCCTTTAAGGGGAACCCAAGATGACGACGAGCCAAAGCAGAGTTGTAGTTAATTCCACCACATGTACCAAGAAGAGGTACATTGGAGAACTCACCACAAGAGTCAATAATCTGAACGCCATCACAAACACGATTATACCAAGAGATATCATCATTAGTGAGAGACATAAGTCTCGAAGACCACCGTAGACATCCCTTGTTCTCCTTGAAGGCAAGTGTCTGAGGCAAGTGCGAAATAAACCACTTGTACAACAGAGGAAGACAACACACAATGGAACCACCACCTTTCGCATTCCTCATATGCAAAGAGAAATAAGTGTCACCCAACAGAGTCGGAACGGGATTAAGAGAAGAGAAAATCCTAATAGCGTTCACATCCACAAAGTTGTTGATGTTGGGAAATAACACTAGCCCATAGATGAGGAGTACAAACATGGATTCAAAAGCTTCCTTACTCATGGCCTTCCCAAACAAAGTAGCTTTGACAATCAGAAAATCAGATGGGAGACCTTGAATTCCACCTTTGGTAGTCATATGGGCAACAATGTCAGATACATCCACATGAAGCATGTCAACAATCTCTTGAGAAGATGGAATCTTCTCTAAACCACTGAACGGCAACTAATCAAGAATAGGTATACCCACATGATAGGCATACTCCTCTAATGTAGGCAAAAGCTGGAAATCCGGAAAGGTGAAGCACCGATATAGAGGGTTGTAGAACTGCACCAACACACTCGTCAAACCCTCATCCACCTTAGTAGAAAGAATAGACAGAAGCTTCCCATGGCGAGCTTTGAACTCCAAAGGCTCTAATGCATAAGATGTCAAACTCCTTAACTTTTTCAAGTCGGGTTGTCTGAAACTGTACTTCTTCGTATTCCTTCTTTGCTTATCCATGTCTGAAAATTTGCAAATAGACTTCTTAAGTTCCTTGTAAAATCTTTATTGTTGATGATATGAACGCGAATGAATGCATGAATGCATGGATGCAACAAACACACTCAAGGATCAAGCAAGTCACACCACACAAAGGTCACGGGATGGCCCAAGTCATCATCAATATCAATCATCCATTTTGGTGGATTATGGTTTACACCTTATCAACACCCAAGTTCCATTGATATTGAGGATATACGAGAACAGATCAACCGCGAATCAAGGGTTTGTTGTAAGTCTTGAGCATGGAGTCTCGGTTAAGAACCACCTGTAGCACCTCAAATTTGCACCTGTCATTGTACATACATTCTCATATTAGGTCATAGCATATCATGGTCCACTGCATAGCATTGCATTGTCCCATTTGCCTCAAGTCCAAGCCAATCAAGAAATTAGGTCAAACTGGTCAGGAGATCAGTCAACCAAGCAAGCAAGTGCAATTTCCAAGGAGCTAAGGCCCTAAGGTTGGTCCATTTTGTTCACATGACTTGGAGGTTCATTTGAAGTGTTTAGGTCAAAGATTGGAGGCTCAGAAGTCATCAGTCAATGCACAGTCAGTCAGAAACCCTAGAAAGTCAAACTTGGTCAACTGTGGTTGATTTTATGGTTTTTGATGGATGGATTTGGTTTGAGAGAGCTTATTCATGTCCCAATAGGCCTCATGTATCATGGCAAACAATATCATTGAAGAATTTGAAGCCAATCAGAGAATTTCCAAAAATAGAAACTGGACCTGTAATTTTAACTGCCAAAAATGGAAACTTCTTGATCCCAAACTTACATCATGATACAAGCTTAAAATGAATTTTTGCCCAACATGAAAATTGAAGATCTTGTTCTCCCATTTCCAAAAAGTCCAAGAACTCTCAATTCCCATGTATGGTTGTCAAGATATGATCATTTCATTTTCACAAAATCTTGAACTTCAAAAGGCCATATCTCTCAAACCATTTGGCCAATTTTGGTGGGGTTTTTTCCAACAAACCACATTTTACCTCCTCTTTCCAAAAATGTAAACTTCATGTGCCAAAACATTGCCAATCAAAATGGCACTTTTGAACCTAGCATGTGTAATTTCAAGTGAGGTGCAATTTTGACTTTTTGAAATAAGTAATTTCCATTCAAGTGACCAATTGGAATTAGTTCAGAACATCATTTCTGACTTGCCTAAAGCCCAAATTCGTGCAGAACATGCACCCTCCTTGCCAACTTAGTGAAACTTAGCAAAATGGCCAATTTACTTCATTTGAGCTAATCTTGATTAGCATTCACTTAGCAAAGCTAAAACAGAAGTATAAAAACAGATTTTCTGCAATTTCCAACCCTAGCAGCCACTCTAAACAAACAGAAAATTCATTTCTCTCAAAAACTCATTTCCTTCATTTTTGAACTTTCTGCAAAAACCTTCAAAGAGCATGAGCTTGGGATGTCTATTTCATCATATGCCACCATTTTGGAACCCTTTGAAGACGTGATAACCCAGCTGTAAAGTCATTTCGTGGCACTGTTCCATCAAGCTCTTCCATGGCAGCTCATGATTAAGGGAAAATGGAGCACCATTGAACCGAGATTCTTCATCCATTCTTCAACCTGGACTATATGGAGCTTCTGTTTTCAGCTTTTGTAGCTCAAAGACCGCAAATCCAGCTCTGCCATAAATTAAAGGTCAGTTTTCCATAATCGAAATTCATGAAATTATGGTAGGTTTCTTGTAGATCTTTGAGCGTAGTTTGCAATGAACTTTGAACCATGGATTTTCATCGAGTATTAAAGGAGATATTAGGATTTGAAGTTTTATGTTCAAATGTGTTTTGGGTCGATCCGAATTATTTAGCATGATTTAAGATTAATGGAAGTTGATTTATGCTTGAGCATGTTTAGATGAGCATTTTGGTATTTTGGATTTTCGATTTTAGTAAAAAATTGTGTTGCTGGAATTTGCTGTGATGAACATGTATATACTGGACGTTCTTTCTGCAACGTGATGCTGGGTTTTTTTTTTCATTTGCCTTGCCGTTAGATCCTTAGGGCTGTACGTTCACGCAGTACATGTGTTTTTAAGAGAGAGCGTTCCCATTGGTCCAGCACGGTATGACGCAGGCGTACTATTGGCTGTAGCTTCGCTGACTGGGCCCCTTGACTGGGCCACTTAAACAAAACGCAGAGTTTTGTTTATTTCAAGCGCAGCCATGCCAAGCCTAAGTAACACGGTTTGTTCCCGTGGGCTGTTCCTGAGTTGTTTCTTTTATTTTCTCCTAATTAAATTACATTATTTGTTTTATTTAAATTTTTATTCCATTTCCTTTACAATTTTCAAAAATTCATAAATAATTAAGGGATGATCCAATTGGGATGGGACTTTTTGCATTATTCTCCATTTTTCATCTAGTTTTTTATAAGCATTTTTATTCAAATTGTGCACATGTGGAAAATTTATTTGGCTAGGGCTTTGCTCATGTGACAACATTTTGTACATTTTACCAAATCATTTGTGAAATGGTCATGACTTATCCTATGGACTTGAAACTTTTTGTGTGCAAACTAGACACACTCATGTTTATTTTGATGTAAAGATCATGATTTTGTATTATGTGGTTTGAGAGTTGTGATTTTTTGAAGTAGGGTGTGACAATTTGTGTCACACCAATGTTATGCAATTTCATGATTTTTGTTGACATGCTTCCTGACCTCCAATTGATGTGAATTTTTGCATGAACCTTCTCTTATATGTCTAGTTTGTGTGTGAATTTTCTTGGATTTAATTATGCCATTTCCTATTTGTTTGAGAGTTTTCTTCCCTGCCTAGTCAAATGTTGACTTTGTGTGATACATCTTGCCATTTCCTTTGTGAAATTCTCATATCTTATTGGATGATCATGAAATTTTACATGTGCATACTAGACATCTTGAGCTTTGCATTGGTGTTGATCCCATTCATTTCTCATTTGTTTTCATTTAGTTATGAATTTTTCAAGTTGATGCATGTTTGTTTGACTTCTTTGTGCATACTTGAAATTGTTTTGACTTTCTGATTTTAATTGACCACCTTCCCATGATCCAATTGAGCTGAAATTTCATATGCATGTCATGTTATGGATTTTGATTGAGCATGAATTATTTGGTGATTTTTGGAATTGATTATGTTTGGTTTTGAGCTAAGTCTTGCTGTTGACTTCATTGAGCATGTTCAAATTTGCTTTGACTTTATGATTTTCATTGACTGCCTTCCACTTGTCCAAATGTGATGAAATTTTACATGCTTACCATGATAGGTGTTAGGATTGATCATGATTTATTTGGTGATTTTTAAAAATGTTTGAGTTGACTTTTGATGCAAGTCATTCTGTTGACTTCTTTGAGCTATCCCTTGCCATGCTTTGACTTCTTTTGCTTGTGAATTGATGATGATGCATGATATAAACTTGAGACCAATTGAGCTTGCTTCTTAAATGTTTGAACTTGATTTTGGTTGACTTTCATTTGCTGTTTTGACTTTCTCATTCCTTTTTGACCCTAGGCTTGTCCTAGTGGTCCAGTTACTTACTGTTGAGCTTATGTTTTCAGGTTGAACACCAAATGACCAATGAGATCAATTTCTTTTGATTAAGCTTGTTTGAATATCATTGTCTAACCTCTTGGTTTTGTAGGTGGCTTGACTCATATGATTTGAGTCTTGTGCTTTGCACATTGGTCCCTCTGTGTTGACTGTTGCTTCCCAATTCCTTTTGCTTTGACTGTTGAAATGTGTACTGACTTGTTTGACTATTTCAGGTACCATTAGTTGCTTAAGTTCTTTGAACTTGCTTTGCTTTGCTATTTAGCAACTTGCTTGAGGTATAATTCCTTTTTCTTCATGTAGTCTGGAAGACCTGGCCTGTTACTTGGCCAGGCAACTGTCTGAAGTCCTCCTTAAGAGGCAATGTTTGTGTATGTTTAATTTGTCCTTGTACATAGTCAAAGACCTCCTAAGTGAAGAGGCAATTGGCAGAACCAAGGGATAAGCAACCTATCCCCTGCTATTCAGTGTGTCTTCTGTTTTGCTCACACCACTGTGTTGATGCATTACAGATAAAAACCCAAGATCTTGTGCAATTGCACAGTTGAGTCAGTATCAAATGTGTAGAAGGGTTCCCACCTTCTGAACCCACACATTCTTGTCTTAAGCTCTCCCAGGCCAGGGATAGAAGCTGTGAAGTCTCATCTTCACTCACCTTTCATCTGCTTCACCTTGGCTCTCAATGTCAAGGTTAAGAGCACCATTCACCCCATTCCAGAGGTTTGTTTGTCGAGGTTGATATGACCCCTCGACTAAAACCTAACCCTTGTGTGAGCCCCTTGTGTGTATATAGTGTGTGCTACCTGTGCTTGTATGTTTGTTTGACTTGCTTCCTGTGCAAGTTAGGTTTAGTTTAGACTAATCCTTGTTTGCTTTCGCCCTCGTTGCGATCCTTTCTCTCGCCCTCGTTGCGATCGAGCCTTTTCCTTTCTCTCGCCCTCGTTGCGATCGAGCCTTTTCCTTTCTCTCGCCCTCGTTGCGATCGAGCCTTTTCCTTTCTCTCGCCCTCGTTGCGGTCGAGCCTTTTCTTTTCTCTCACCCTCGTTGCGATTGAGACTTTCCCTTTCTGTTGCCCTAGTTGCAATTGAGTCCTTTTTCCCTCCGTAGCCGAACTACGGCAACTCTGATTCTCATGTCCAGATGAGATACGTAGGCACGAGATGCGATGTCTTGTCGAGTTTGACTAACAACTAACACTAATTCTCTTCTCTCGCCCTCGTTGCGATTGAGACCTCCCCTTTCTCTTGCCCTAGTTGCAATCGAGACCCTTGCTTCCTGTGCAAGTTGGTGTGTGTGTGGCTTGCTTCCTGTGCAAGTCATGTCTAGGATAGGTTGGCCCTTGTGCCATTTAGCTAGAAACCTTAACTTAGGGTTGACTTTGCATGACAACATCTAGGCTCGAGTCGTAGTCTCCCTAGAGTTGTGTCTCCCTCTGTTATCTGGTTAGGCTAGATCCTTGTCCCTGCGTAGGGGAACTACATCGCCCTGATCTTCATACCATATGAAGTATGTAGGCAGGAGATTGAGCTGATCTCTCCGGGCGCCTTTTCTTTTCTTTTGTGTGTTGCTTGACAGTTATAGGCTCGAGTCCCCGACTCCCTATTAACTTGTTGTGTTGTTGTGTGCTTGGAAGCCGATGTAAGTCCATCGAGTGGCATTCGGGTTCTAGTGTGGGTTTTGTTTGGTTCGGATGCTGATGTAAGTCCAGTGATTGGCATTCGGGCTCCACGTTTGCCTTTGCCTGTGTTTGTTTGAGTGCGTGTCAGCCGAGCTACGAATGCTCTGATTCTTCTCTCGTCCGAGAAGATACGTATGCATAGGATGCGATATCCTAGCGAGCATGTGTCGTTTCCCCAGTCCGAACTACTTCGACTCTGATGTCTATGCCTGATAGACTAAGTAGGCCCAGGATACGATATCCTGCCGAGTCAGTTTCAGTCAGTTTCTTGTGTTTCTTTCAGCCAGTGTGTGTGTGTTTGAGCAGTGTTATAGCAACCATATTCTTTCCTTTTGTGCGTGGATCCCGTAGAGTACTACGGATGCGTAGGGGTGCTAATACCTTCCCTTCGCATAACCGACTCCCGAACCCATCCTCTTTGGTCGCGAGACCATGTTCTTTTCCTAGGTTTACTCTGAGCGTTTCCTTTCCCTCTTTTGGGATAAATAACGCACGGTGGCGGCTCTGTTGTTCTTCTTTTCCCGCCGGTTTTTCGCGTAATGCGACAGCTGGCGACTCTGCTGGGGACGTAGAGAAGTTGACCTGTGCTGGTCCATCTTCCCTGAGCGAGTCTCTCCTAGCGCTCTCTAGGTTAGGGTTTTGGTTGCTTTGTGCTGTGTTTATTTATTGCATTCATTATTTGTTCATTTCATTTATTGATTGCATTGATTGTGTGCATTAATGTTTGCATTCGTATTCATTATTCATTCTGCCTGGCTGGTTGTCTGTT
The DNA here is from genome assembly GCF_024323335.1 of Lathyrus oleraceus. Lineage (NCBI taxonomy): Eukaryota > Viridiplantae > Streptophyta > Magnoliopsida > Fabales > Fabaceae > Lathyrus > Lathyrus oleraceus. The sequence continues at coordinate 421,408,980 of NC_066583.1, forward strand.
TTTTCTGTGTGGGGGGGGAGTCAGTTGAGGTAAAAGGTCCAATACCCAGACCATGAGTGAAATCTAGGATGATTAGGAATAGAGTGATTCATGGGAAGCGGGTGGTATTGCGCCACTTAGCGGAACATTGATATCACGAGCAGTTCAGACCCTGGTGGGGTATCGTCGTTACATACTTCGGGTGTGTATATGATGATATTCTGCGAAAGGTTATTTATGCTGCGTTTCTCTCGACCTTACCCTGGCCTAGACTACACCCGTGAGTGGGGAAGGGTTAATCATTACAGGTACTGTTGGTGACTTATGGTTCTGTTGGTGACTTTGGGTTCAGACAACAGTGTGTTCAGTTGACCTTGGGTCTTTAAGTTGGATTTGGGTTCTGATTTTGACTGAAGCTTCGACCTAGTGATTAGAGATTTGCACAACCAGCCAGTCCAGTCTGCATCATTTGCATCATAGCATATTTATTTTTTTCAAAAGAAACGCAGTAAAAAAAAAATCAAATCAAAAAAAAAATCAATCAAAAAAAAAAAAAAAAAAAAAGAAAAAAAAACTAATCTCTGCATGCATATCATTTCTCAGGTACATTCCAGAGTTTGTCTACTGCTAGAGATGACAACAGTCTCAGAGCCGAAGCGGAAGACCTGTTCCTACAGTTTCCATCGTGAGCCGTTGACTTCACTGATTGAGTTGGGTAGCTTTGTGACAGATGATCGTCTGAAGAGTTTCGTTGGACAGTATGGAGATATCTTGACAGTGCTGAAGACAGTAGTGGATCCGGTGCCTCTGCAGACACTACTACAGTTCTATGATCCAGAGCTCAGATGCTTCACATTTCAAGATTATCAGCTAGCACCTACTCTCGAGGAGTATTCTATTCTGATGAACGTCCCGGTTCAGCATCAGACTCCCTTCTTGGACGTCCCAAAGGAGGTTGACTTCAGATTGATTGCCAGAGCTCTACGAATGAGTGTCAAGGAAGTTGGTGAGAATTGGAAGCCCTGTGGGGAAGTAGTGGGTCTGCCATTGAAGTTTCTGTTGAGAGTAGCCAGAGATGAAGCAGAAAAGGGAAATTGGGAAGTTTTTCACGCACAGCTTGCCGCCTTGATATATGGAATCATTCTATTTCCCAGTATGCCAAATTTTGTTGATCATGCTGCCATCAGCATTTTTATCAGAGGGAATCCAGTCCCAACCCTTCTAGCTGATACTTACTATGCCATCCACAGTAGGCATGGTAAGGGTGGAGCCATCAGGTGCTGCTTACCTCTCCTGTTCAGATGGTTTATGTCGCTGCTGCCTGTCAGTGGACCATTTGTGGATACCAAGAGCACTCTTAAGTGGACTCAGAGGGTCATGTCACTCACCTCTTATGACATCAGATGGCAGTCATACCGGATGGACGTAAAGGATGTTATCATGAGTTGTGGTGAATTCCGGAATGTGCCACTCGTGGGGACCAAGGGTTGCATCAACTACAACCCAGTCCTCTCCCTTCGCCAGCTAGGGTTTGTTATGAGTAGAAGACCACTTGAAGCTGAGATAGCTGAGAGTGTGTGTTTTGAGAAGAAAGATGACCCTGTTAGGTTGGAGCAGATAGGGAAAGCCTGGAGATCTCTTGGGGTCAGGGATGGATCTATCTTAGGGAAGAAGTTTGCCATTGCAATGCCCGATTACACTGATTGGGTAAAGAAGAGAGTGGAAACTTTGCTGCTACCCTACGATAGGATGGAGCCGTTGAGAGAGCAACCACCTTTGGTTCTTGCTGATAGTGTGCCTGCTGAACACTATAAGCAAGCCCTGATGGAGAGTCTTCGTCTGAGAGAGAAGGAGCAAGACACTCAGATGGAGCTGTACAAAGCTAAGGCTGATAAGCTGCACTTGGCCCATCAACTCAGGGAAGTGCAAGGAGAGGATACTAGCAGAGCAAGGAGCAAGAAGAGATCATATGATGAGGTAGAGTCTATGTTGGACGCAGAGCATAGGGAATGTCTGAGGCTACAGAGAGCAGAAGTCAATTATCAGAAGAAGATCAGAGACTTGGAGAAGCAACTCAAAGACAAAGACGCTCAGTTAAAGAAAGAGATGGAGTTGAGACAGAAATCAGAGGACTATCTTGGAGGAGAAGTCTTAGAGCTTAGAAGACAGTTGAAGGAGAAGATCACTCCTCTATCAGAATGTTCAGAATGCACACTGTTGATAGACCAGTGCCATTACCTGAAGACCCTCATTCCGGAAGACCGTCTGTCTTAGATTATACCTTTGTCTGTTTTGTTGAGAATCACCTCCAGGCCTGTTGGATGGGATTCATTTGCTTGTACTCCGTCTTTTGGATCTTTATTGTTGAGAATCACCTCCAGGCTTGTTGGATGGGATTCATTTCTTTGTACTCTGTTTGTGCGAATATTTTGTTGACTTGGTTGTATTGACCTTTTTACCCTTATGTATGGATAAGGTTGTCGGTATTTCCCTGTGGTTCTCATATTTCCCTGTATCTGTTGTTCTCTTGTTGCTGCAGGTTGCCATCTTTTGAGGATGGGTCAGGCTCTTTGAATGCCTGGGAAATGAGCATATCATGTGCATCATACGCATCATTTAACATCATACTCATATCATTTGCATAAACAGGTGTTCTTGTGCCGTCTTCTCACTGTGGATTCCTGTGCTGAGACAGGATTGTTGATCACCGTCCGCACCGCGACCAGACCCAATCAACAGAAGAGTATGGACCAGGTTCAAGCTGAGCTAGCTGAGATGAGGGCGAACATGGCCCAGTTCATGAACATGATGCAAGGGGTCGTTCAGGGGCAAGAGGAGCTGCGTGCCTTAGCCCAGAGACTGGAAGCCATGATTCCACCAGTCCACCGTGCTCCACCAGTGGGTGTACCCGTTCATGAGAATGCTGCGGTCACTATTCTCGTTGATGATTGTGCCGTGAGTGACGAATTGAAGGGGATCAGAATCAGTGAACAGCCTCTTGCTGCAGAGACTGTTAATATCAGAGCAACCCGCACTCCGGTTCGCCATCCTGGCTCTTCAAGTTCTTCCGGTTCTAAGAAGCCATCCTCTGGGGCACCCAAAAGGGGAGAGGGTGAAACAAATGCTGTGCACCGTCGGAGGAGTGCAAACAGAGGACAGTATCGTCATGCTGCTGCTGTGACTATTCCAGCTACTCAACCTCAACAACAACAGAGAAGACCCACTCAGCAATATCAGCATCAACAACATCGTCCTCAGCAGCAGGCTTCCCAGCCTCACAATGGAAATCAAGCCAGTACAAGTAATGAGAGGAAGAAGATCATTTTTGATCCAATCCCTACGTCCTACGCCGAACTGTATCCCTCTCTGTTAGAGCGGAACTTGATTACACCCAGAGACCCGCCGCCCATACCTGTCAACCCTCGGTGGTGGTATAGGCCTGAACAGCATTGTGTGTATCACTCGGGTGCTCCTGGTCATGACGTGGATAGTTGTTTCCAGCTGAAGATGAAGGTTCAAGACCTTGTGAGGTCAGGTATTCTGATCTTGGAGGATTTAGGTCCCCGTGTTAATCAAGCCTGAAGATAACAAGTCCTGGGTTGGCGCCGACTTTTTCTTCAGAAGGGTTGTTCAGAAAACAGAAGCTGCTGATGCAAGAGATATTGACAGTTGTCATCCCCGGTGGGATCTATCACAATTGGGTCACTGTGGGCGTTCCTACAGTTGTTCATAAGTCAGAGTAACAATCACTTTGTTTAAAAACCCTTCTCCCATGCCAAAAGGAGAAGTGATGACATTGTTGGCAACATTTTGTGCAATGATATTTTCATTCAAATAAATTCATGTTAAAACATTTGTTTTTCCATTTGTTTTCCCTTTTCGCTTTTTGCATGAAATTGGTGATCACAAAAAAACCTTTAAAAAAACAAGAATAAAAGCAATCTTTCCATCTGCATAACGATTGTCTTGTTTGATTTTCAAAAAGCTTTTCATATCAAAATCATTATGCAGGTTGTTTCTCAAACCCATTAAACATAATGATCGGACGTCATCTCCCAATTTTAAATTCCCTGTATTCGAAGCGGAAGAAGATGATGTTGAAGGGATTCCTGACGGTATTTCCCGACTTCTTGAGCAAGAAAAGAAGATCACACTCAGATGCATCTCGAGAATCAGCAGAACAGCCAACTGGGGCATTAAAACAAAAAAAAAAAAAGAGAAGAGGGTGCAAAATAAAATAATCAATCAAAATCAAAAGAAATCAAGAGAAAGAAAAAGAAAGAAAGAAAACAAAAGAAAAAATAGCACCCTCAAAGTCCCTAGTTGGCTGATGCTGAATTCGATCGAAAAGAAGAGATCAACTGCCATGTGTCATGGTCAAGTTATATCAGCAGAGAGTGAAAAAAGCATTCAACGAGAAGGTCAAGCCTCGTGTGTTCCGAGGGACCTTGTGCTCAAGAAAGTCTTGTCTTTCGTGCCCGATTCCAGGGGCAAGTGAACCCCCCAAGCTATGAACGTCCGTACGTTGTCAAGAGAGCCTTTTCAGGCGGTGCTCTGACACTTACAACAATGGATGGAAAAGTTCATTCCTCCTGTGAACTCCGATGCAGTCAAGAAATACTTCGCCTAAAAGCAAAAAAGCAGAATAGCTCGCTAAGTCGAACACCCCAAAGGGCGACTTAGGCAAAAAGGAGCGTCTCGGTGGATTGAAAACCCGAAAGGGCGATCCAGGCAAAAGTTAGAGACATTGAAAAAAAAAAAAGAGAATTCGCATCCCGCTAGATTGAGCACCTCACACTGGGGCAATCTAGGCAAAAATTAGGGATTTGGCAAGTAACTGCATCTTGACAAGACTGTGTTGTACATCTGTCATCCGTCAGGGATTCTCGATTCGTCGTCAACTGAAGCTTTGAATACATCAAAAATTCAGAATGGTAGAGGAAAGGTCATTATGTTCAATGTAGCCCTCTCCAATATATATCACCGATTTCAAACTTGTACAGATCTATGGAGTCTCGCCCTTGGCAGACTACCATCCCATCACATTAATTTGAGCTTTTATCCAATTATTTGCACTCCTTTTTGTTTCAACTCAACAAACCTTTTGCATGTTTTAATTGATAAAGTATCATTGTTTTCAAAATAAACAAATTTTTCACAAAATTGTTCTTAAACAAAGTGAACATTCACAATGATGGAAGAATACTTAGGAGACCCACAGTGCTCTCCCGGGGGTGGTATGATTACCAACAGGTAAGACAATTGTTCGTATCTCGAGCATGACTGTATCTTTGTCCTGCAGAACCTCGTATGGTCTCTCCTCAGTGAAGTTGCCCGATGCAGTGTCGTTTGAAGTTATTCATCTTCATGTTCCCGGCAGTACAAATTCTTCCTCCAAACCCCTGTTAGCTCTATTATGGGGCATCCCCAGTAGAGTGCTGTTTGAGCCCTATCGTGGGGCATCCCCAGCAAGTTTGCTGTTTCGGACATTATTGTGGGGCAGCTCCCCTAGCAGAGTGTTTACTGAAGACTTCAACTTTCGCCTCTCCAGCAGAGCATTCTTCTCCTCTCCACCAGCATGGGTGCCTTTCTTTGGAAGATTCGGTATTTTATGGATTGACATCCCAGTGCTCCATCATGTCCTCAGATAGATCCCCGAGCGGAGTTGTTGGCATGATGAGCTTTCTCAATGCCTATCTATCCTCATCAGAGATCTGGTTGCTCCTTGGCATCTCTGATTTCCAGCACGAGTTGTTGTGGCGTGTCCGCCAGTATGTTGAACTCTGTTCTCCGGTTGTGACTGACGATCCCTCCGGAAGCCTCCGGTGGCCTTCCCCCCTGCAGGATAAATGTTCCCTGATATCCCAGTCCCCAGTGGATTTTCTTTGCTCTCTGGTGGCTTTGGTTTCCTCTCCGGACGGTTGATTCCCGGACCTGCGTGTTGAACATGTCTGTTTGTCAGCATTCATCATACATTTTTAGATATACTGCATACATGCATAATCATAGCATTCAGATACTCATGTTGCAGCTGTTGCCGGGTATCTGTTGATTGTTACCTCCTGCTATTTGTTGATACAGATCTCTCCAGTAGATTTTCCTTAAGCAGATATGGGTGTGTCTGATCTCTCCATGTAGAGCCAACCCTTAAGCAGAAAGTGTCTATCCTTTCCTGCCATTTCCCCACTGAGATACGTCCTCGTGGATGACGGTTGCTTCCGTTCCCTCCCTACACGGGATGGGTTTTCCCTATTGAGTTCTTTCCTCATTAGGATGAGTCTTGTTCAGTCTGCCTTTTCGGATCAATCCTAAATTGGCTTTCTGTTGTCTCCTGTTCTTCCCTGGGGCATAAATGAATAGTCGCTCACTAACCGACACTCATTCATCTTATCCTCAGCGGAATTTGTTGGCTTCTACCTACGAACCGGTAGCTGTAAGTCCTTTCTTTACGGTCTTCTACCCACTACCCGGTAGTTGTAAATCCTTTTTTCTCACTCTGTCTCTCAGCAAACCGTTTGTTGGCCTCTACCTACTAACCGGTAGTTGTAAGTCCTATCTTTGTGGTTTTCTACCCACTAGCTGGTAGTTGTAAAATCCCACTTTCATCCCCTTGTTGGAATTAACCCTTTGTGCTCATCCCGATGATGACTGGTTACTTTTCCGTGGTTTTCTGCCTACAAACCGGTAGATGTAATCCCCTCTTTGCAGTTATCAGTATCCGCTTTACGGTATTGATATTCTTTCCCCTTTGGATACTTGCCTTGATCAAGCAGTATTGTCCCCATTGGGTCTTCACCTTCTTTTTGGATACTTGCTCCGAGTTAGCAACTTTATCTTTTTTTTTTGATTGGTCATCTTTTGCATACCTAGTCCTGGTACCCTGATGCCTTTCTTTTCGGTCGATTATTCATTTAACAACCTACAACCCGGTTATGGATAATCTTCCATGCGAGTGTATTATCTACGTTTTGACGGCTATAGATAATATGTCTCATGCGCTCTTGGGTCGAAGTCGTCCTCCCCAGTCGAGTAAGATTCGTATTTCTTGTGGATGTCAGTATCCCGTCAGCACCCGCGTGTGTTGTTTCTTTGGTGTCGGTAAACACCATCCTTCGGTGATTTCCAGTCATGCGTAAGTGTCTGGTCTTCTTTGGTGTCGGTAAACACCATCCTTCGGTGATTTCCAGTCATGCGTAAGTGTCTGGTCTTCTTTGGTGTCGGTAAACACCATCCTTCGGTGATTTCCAGTCATGCGTAAGTGTCTGGTCTTCTTTGGTGTCGGTAAACACCATCCTTCGGTGATTTCCAGTCATGCGTAAGTGTCTGGTCTTCTTTGGTGTCGGTAAACACCATCCTTCGGTGATTTCCAGTCATGCGTAAGTGTCTGGTCTTCTTTGGTGTCGGTAAACACCATCCTTCGGTGATTTCCAGTCATGCGTAAGTGTCTGGTCTTCTTTGGTGTCGGTAAACACCATCCTTCGGTGATTTCCAGTCATGCGTAAGTGTCTGGTTTTCTTTTGATGTCGGTAAACATCCTCTTCCGATGTTCATAATGTCGCCCTCCCTTCCCTAGTGAAGTTTTCCTCCTCTCCGTTGGTGTCGATAAACGTGAGTCTCCCGTTCGTCCTATGATGTCTGGTTGAGTTTTCCTCCTCTCCGTTGGTGTCGATAAACGTGAGTCTCCCTTTCGTCCTATGACGTCTGGTTGAAGTTTTTCTCCTCTCCGTTGGTGTCGATAAACGTGAGTCTCCCTTTCGTCCTATGATGTCTGGTTGAGTTTTCCTCCTCTCCGTTGGTGTCGATAAACGTGAGTCTCCCTTTCGTCCTATGACGTCTGGTCGAAGTTTTCCTCCTCTCCGTTGGTGTCGATAAGCGTGAGTCTCCCTTTCGTCCTATGACGTTTGGTTGAAGTTTTTCTCCTCTCCGTTGGTGTCGATAAACGTGAGTCTCCCTTTCGTCCTATGATGTCTGGTTGAGTTTTCCTCCTCTCCGTTGGTGTCGATAAACGTCGAGTTTTTCCCAATCATCCGTTGATGATTTGGTTGTGTTCACTCTCCCCAGTAGAGTTTCCTCCTCTCCGTTGGTGTCGATAAACGTCGAGTTTTTCCTATTCGTCCTATGACGTCTAGTTGTACCTATCCCCATGTGGATTTACCTCTCCGTTGGTCTTGGTAAACGTCGAGTTTTTCCTATTCGTCCTATGACGTCTAGTTGTACCTGTCCCCATGTGGATTTACCTCTCCGTTGGTCTTGGTAAACGTTGAGTTTTTCCCATTTTCGTCCGTTGACGCATGGTTGCATCTTTTCCAGTCATTCATTAATGATTGGTTACCTCTCCGTTGGTCTTGGTAAACGTTGAGTTTTTCCTAGTTGTCCGTTGGCATCTAGTTGTGATTTCTTTTCCCATTCATCGTCGTTGCGATGTCTGGATGTGGCCGCACCCTTTGAAAACAAAAAACAAAAAAATACCCAGTAATAAATATCAAATCCCGGGGGACGTTTCCATTGGTGGATCCCCGTTTGTGCAAATTCTACGGTTCTTAGTATTCAATCCCTGTTTACCCTGAAAGTCTGACAGCCGCTGCTATCATCCGTTCGGGTTCCCAGCTGATTGAATAGGGGCAGCTGTAGCACCTCAAATTTGCACCTGTCATTGTACATACATTCTCATATTAGGTCATAGCATATCATGGTCCACTGCATAGCATTGCATTGTCCCATTTGCCTCAAGTGCAAGCCAATCAAGAAATTAGGTCAAACTGGTCAGGAGATCAGTCAACCAAGCAAGCAAGTGCAATTTCCAAGGAGCTAAGGCCCTAAGGTTGGTCCATTTTGTTCACATGACTTGGAGGTTCATTTGAAGTGTTTAGGTCAAAGATTGGAGGCTCAGAAGTCATCAGTCAATGCACAGTCAGTCAGAAACCCTAGAAAGTCAAACTTGGTCAACTGTGGTTGATTTTATGGTTTTTGATGGATGGATTTGGTTTGAGAGAGCTTATTCATGTCCCAATAGGCCTCATGTATCATGGCAAACAATATCATTGAAGAATTTGAAGCCAATCAGAGAATTTCCAAAAATAGAAACTGGACCTGTAATTTTAACTGCCAAAAATGGAAACTTCTTGATCCCAAACTTACATCATGATACAAGCTTCAAATGAATTTTTGCCCAACATGAAAATTGAAGATCTTGTTCTCCCATTTCCAAAAAGTCCAAGAACTCTCAATTCCCATGTATGGTTGTCAAGATATGATCATTTCATTTTCACAAAATCTTGAACTTCAAAAGGCCATATCTCTCAAACCATTTGGCCAATTTTGGTGGGGTTTTTTCCAACAAACCACATTTTACCTCCTCTTTCCAAAAATGTAAACTTCATGTGCCAAAACATTGCCAATCAAAATGGCACTTTTGAACCTAGCATGTGTAATTTCAAGTGAGGTGCAATTTTGACTTTTTGAAATAAGTAATTTCCATTCAAGTGACCAATTGGAATTAGTTCAGAACATCATTTCTGACTTGCCTAAAGCCCAAATTCGTGCAGAACATGCACCCTCCTTGCCAACTTAGTGAAACTTAGCAAAATGGCCAATTTACTTCATTTGAGCTAATCTTGATTAGCATTCACTTAGCAAAGCTAAAACAGAAGTATAAAAACAGATTTTCTGCAATTTCCAACCCTAGCAGCCACTCTAAACAAACAGAAAATTCATTTCTCTCAAAAACTCATTTCCTTCATTTTTGAACTTTCTGCAAAAACCTTCAAAGAGCATGAGCTTGGGATGTCTATTTCATCATATGCCACCATTTTGGAACCCTTTGAAGACGTGATAACCCAGCTGTAAAGTCATTTCGTGGCACTGTTCCATCAAGCTCTTCCATGGCAGCTCATGATTAAGGGAAAATGGAGCACCATTGAACCGAGATTCTTCATCCATTCTTCAACCTGGACTATATGGAGCTTCTGTTTTCAGCTTTTGTAGCTCAAAGACCGCAAATCCAGCTCTGCCATAAATTAAAGGTCAGTTTTCCATAATCGAAATTCATGAAATTATGGTAGGTTTCTTGTAGATCTTTGAGCGTAGTTTGCAATGAACTTTGAACCATGGATTTTCATCGAGTATTAAAGGAGATATTAGGATTTGAAGTTTTATGTTCAAATGTGTTTTGGGTCGATCCGAATTATTTAGCATGATTTAAGATTAATGGAAGTTGATTTATGCTTGAGCATGTTTAGAGGAGCATTTTGGTATTTTGGATTTTCGATTTTAGTAAAAAATTGTGTTGCTGGAATTTGCTGTGATGAACATGTATATACTGGACGTTCTTTCTGCAACGTGATGCTGGGTTTTTTTTTTCATTTGCCTTGCCGTTAGATCCTTAGGGCTGTACGTTCACGCAGTACATGTGTTTTTAAGAGAGAGCGTTCCCATTGGTCCAGCACGGTATGACGCAGGCGTACTATTGGCTGTAGCTTCGCTGACTGGGCCCCTTGACTGGGCCACTTAAACAAAACGCAGAGTTTTGTTTATTTCAAGCGCAGCCATGCCAAGCCTAAGTAACACGGTTTGTTCCCGTGGGCTGTTCCTGAGTTGTTTCTTTTATTTTCTCCTAATTAAATTACATTATTTGTTTTATTTAAATTTTTATTCCATTTCCTTTACAATTTTCAAAAATTCATAAATAATTAAGGGATGATCCAATTGGGATGGGACTTTTTGCATTATTCTCCATTTTTCATCTAGTTTTTTATAAGCATTTTTATTCAAATTGTGCACATGTGGAAAATTTATTTGGCTAGGGCTTTGCTCATGTGACAACATTTTGTACATTTTACCAAATCATTTGTGAAATGGTCATGACTTATCCTATGGACTTGAAACTTTTTGTGTGCAAACTAGACACACTCATGTTTATTTTGATGTAAAGATCATGATTTTGTATTATGTGGTTTGAGAGTTGTGATTTTTTGAAGTAGGGTGTGACAATTTGTGTCACACCAATGTTATGCAATTTCATGATTTTTGTTGACATGCTTCCTGACCTCCAATTGATGTGAATTATTGCATGAACCTTCGCTTATATGTATAGTTTGTGTGTGAATTTTCTTGGATTTAATTATGCCATTTCCTATTTGTTTGAGATTTTTCTTCCCTGCCTAGTCAAATGTTGACTTTGTGTGATACATCTTGCCATTTCCTTTGTGAAATTCTCATATCTTATTGGATGATCATGAAATTTTACATGTGCATACTAGACATCTTGAGCTTTGCATTGGTGTTGATCCCATTCATTTCTCATCTGTTTTCATTTAGTTATGAATTTTTCAAGTTGATGCATGTTTGTTTGACTTCTTTGTGCATACTTGAAATTGTTTTGACTTTCTGATTTTAATTGACCACCTTCCCATGATCCAATTGAGCTGAAATTTCATATGCATGTCATGTTATGGATTTTGATTGAGCATGAATTATTTGGTGATTTTTGGAATTGATTATGTTTGGTTTTGAGCTAAGTCTTGCTGTTGACTTCATTGAGCATGTTCAAATTTGCTTTGACTTTATGATTTTCATTGACTGCCTTCCACTTGTCCAAATGTGATGAAATTTTACATGCTTACCATGATAGGTGTTAGGATTGATCATGATTTATTTGGTGATTTTTAAAAATGTTTGAGTTGACTTTTGATGCAAGTCATTCTGTTGACTTCTTTGAGCTATCCCTTGCCATGCTTTGACTTCTTTTGCTTGTGAATTGATGATGATGCATGATATAAACTTGAGACCAATTGAGCTTGCTTCTTAAATGTTTGAACTTGATTTTGGTTGACTTTCATTTGCTGTTTTGACTTTCTCATTCCTTTTTGACCCTAGGCTTGTCCTAGTGGTCCAGTTACTTACTGTTGAGCTTATGTTTTCAGGTTGAACACCAAATGACCAATGAGATCAATTTCTTTTGATTAAGCTTGTTTGAATATCATTGTCTAACCTCTTGGTTTTGTAGGTGGCTTGACTCATATGATTTGAGTCTTGTGCTTTGCACATTGGTCCCTCTGTGTTGACTGTTGCTTCCCAATTCCTTTTGCTTTGACTGTTGAAATGTGTACTGACTTGTTTGACTATTTCAGGTACCATTAGTTGCTTAAGTTCTTTGAACTTGCTTTGCTTTGCTATTTAGCAACTTGCTTGAGGTATAATTCCTTTTTCTTCATGTAGTCTGGAAGACCTGGCCTGTTACTTGGCCAGGCAACTGTCTGAAGTCCTCCTTAAGAGGCAATGTTTGTGTATGTTTAATTTGTCCTTGTACATAGTCAAAGACCTCCTAAGTGAAGAGGCAATTGGCAGAACCAAGGGATAAGCAACCTATCCCCTGCTATTCAGTGTGTCTTCTGTTTTGCTCACACCACTGTGTTGATGCATTACAGATAAAAACCCAAGATCTTGTGCAATTGCACAGTTGAGTCAGTATCAAATGTGTAGAAGGGTTCCCACCTTCTGAACCCACACATTCTTGTCTTAAGCTCTCCCAGGCCAGGGATAGAAGCTGTGAAGTCTCATCTTCACTCACCTTTCATCTGCTTCACCTTGGCTCTCAATGTCAAGGTTAAGAGCACCATTCACCCCATTCCAGAGGTTTGTTTGTCGAGGTTGATATGACCCCTCGACTAAAACCTAACCCTTGTGTGAGCCCCTTGTGTGTATATAGTGTGTGCTACCTGTGCTTGTATGTTTGTTTGACTTGCTTCCTGTGCAAGTTAGGTTTAGTTTAGACTAATCCTTGTTTGCTTTCGCCCTCGTTGCGATCCTTTCTCTCGCCCTCGTTGCGATCGAGCCTTTTCCTTTCTCTCGCCCTCGTTGCGATCGAGCCTTTTCCTTTCTCTCGCCCTCGTTGCGATCGAGCCTTTTCCTTTCTCTCGCCCTCGTTGCGATCGAGCCTTTTCTTTTCTCTCGCCCTCGTTGCGATTGAGACTTTCCCTTTCTGTTGCCCTAGTTGCAATCGAGTCCTTTTTCCCTCCGTAGCCGAACTACGGCAACTCTGATTCTCATGTCCAGATGAGATACGTAGGCACGAGATGCGATGTCTTGTCGAGTTTGACTAACAACTAACACTAATTCTCTTCTCTCGCCCTCGTTGCGATTGAGACCTCCCCTTTCTCTTGCCCTAGTTGCAATCGAGACCCTTGCTTCCTGTGCAAGTTGGTGTGTGTGTGGCTTGCTTCCTGTGCAAGTCATGTCTAGGATAGGTTGGCCCTTGTGCCATTTAGCTAGAAACCTTAACTTAGGGTTGACTTTGCATGACAACATCTAGGCTCGAGTCGTAGTCTCCCTAGAGTTGTGTCTCCCTCTGTTATCTAGTTAGGCTAGATCCTTGTCCCTGCGTAGGGGAACTACATCGCCCTGATCTTCATGCCGGATGAAGTATGTAGGCAGGAGATTGAGCTGATCTCTCCGGGCGCCTTTTCTTTTCTTTTGTGTGTTGCTTGACAGTTATAGGCTCGAGTCCCCGACTCCCTATTAACTTGTTGTGTTGTTGTGTGCTTGGAAGCCGATGTAAGTCCATCGAGTGGCATTCGGGTTCTAGTGTGGGTTTTGTTTGGTTCGGATGCTGATGTAAGTCCAGTGATTGGCATTCGGGCTCCACGTTTGCCTTTGCCTGTGTTTGTTTGAGTGCGTGTCAGCCGAGCTACGAATGCTCTGATTCTTCTCTCGTCCGAGAAGATACGTATGCATAGGATGCGATATCCTAGCGAGCATGTGTCGTTTCCCCAGTCCGAACTACTTCGACTCTGATGTCTATGCCTGATAGACTAAGTAGGCCCAGGATACGATATCCTGCCGAGTCAGTTTCAGTCAGTTTCTTGTGTTTCTTTCAGCCAGTGTGTGTGTGTTTGAGCAGTGTTATAGCAACCATATTCTTTCCTTTTGTGCGTGGATCCCGTAGAGTACTACGGATGCGTAGGGGTGCTAATACCTTCCCTTCGCATAACCGACTCCCGAACCCATCCTCTTTGGTCGCGAGACCATGTTCTTTTCCTAGGTTTACTCTGAGCGTTTCCTTTCCCTCTTTTGGGATAAATAACGCACGGTGGCGGCTCTGTTGTTCTTCTTTTCCCGCCGGTTTTTCGCGTAATGCGACAGCACCCAACAGGAACGTACTATGGTTAAACCTGACAATCATGTTCTAAAAATATTTCCATACTCATCATCTCATCTTTCGGATATTCTCGGATAAAACGACTACTCGTCCTCCAAAAATATTCTCAAGAGGGACTCTTATGAGTGTAGTATCGCGTAACAATCGCCTCAAGTCTTACACTTGAACGACCTTCTCACTACGTCCTAAAATAGGCCAAGATGGGCTAGGTATCTAAGGTCCTTGGCTTCTAAGGTTTATATTGGAAAGAGTAATGCCTAACCACGACTACTCGTGTGACATTATTGATCCCAACAAGACCTCCACCAAGTGAATGGACTTGTAAGTTAATTTGTTAAGGAATAACTCCACACAAGCCAACAAGACTATGCCATTCTCCTATCATAAGTGCACTCGAGTCCGGGAATAGAACTCATCTCACCAAACCACCAAGCATACAAGCAATTAATATATCAAGCAATTCATACATTACAAACAATACATTCATCCCAAATTTGCACAAAAATATGTCACAAACAAATATAAATAAACACACACATACAAGCAAAAAGTAGGCTAAACCCACTAGAGAGATTTCAATCCCCAGCAGAGTCGCCACTTTTCTGTAGCGGGGTTTTCGTTACCTTTAGGTTTATTGACTAAACCAAAAGTCAACATACAATTCGAGTCGCCACCGCACTTTTATTTGTCCAAAGGAAAGGCTAAAACGCGAACAAAAGCCAAGTAAGAAGTTTTTCAAATCAAAAACTAATAAAAATGTCAGAGATCTAGGTAAGGGGGTTGGTTATGAAATGGGAAGGTTTTATGCACCCAAAACATCCTTAGTACTCTAAGGGAACCCTTTTTGCAAATATGTGTTGTAGGTTGGTATTTGTGAAAATATTTGTACAAAAGATTGGGGGGATGAGAAGAGAATAGATTATATTTACAATTTTTGTTATTTGAATGGATGAACCCATTGCCTACGTACTATCACAAAGGAGGATCAAAACCTCGTAGTTCGGGGTAAAAATCTCAAAGATTGGTGAATTGTTTTGATCAAAAGCCTTAAGCTCTTTTGTTATCAAAGGGAGAAAACTCAACCTAAACCAATAATCCACCATGTGAGGAAGGCTTCAACATGCTAGTGAGGGGTTAACCCTATAATAAGCATGGAAGGCTTATAATCCAACACTAAGGATGAGGTGAGATTTACATCAACCACTGTGATAACTCAAACCTATGACTAATGTTTTGAAAAGATTTTAACAAGGTGGCCATTGGAACCACAAAATAACTTGAAGTGAGTTATATTTACAAGTTAGATTTGTTTACAAAATGAAATCAAAGTTGGATTAGAATTTATTCACAATGAGTATTGATGAAAATGGTTTTGAAAAGTCAAAGGCTTAAGGCCTAGGTTTCTAATTTGAAACAAAGTCAAAGTTTGAAGAAAAGGATTTTTGGCTTGGTTAGAGTGAGGAGAAGAAGAGAAGGGCTAGTCCAAAAGCATACAAAGATAAGAGGGGAAAGATAAACCCTTGGAGTTCCTTTTCTTGAAGTCATAAAGATGACTTAAGATGCTCCTTTCCTTTGGACTTAGCAAACAAACAAGCAATCACACAATTTGAATTCAAGCTCCTAGGATCTCCATTTGGCTTGCCTCTTAACTTGGCTACTCATGACAATGGTCCTCTTTTCACAATCTTAAGGTGGGACCCCTATCACACAAAAGCAAACATCAAAAAGTTCACAACACAATAAGGGGAATGGACAAAGAATAAGTTTGGATGAGAAGTCCTTTGAGATCAACTTTGGATATTAGCATTCTAAAGGCATAAGGCCTAGTTGCTCTTCAACAAGTTTAGCATTCTAAAGGCATGAGGCCTAGTTGCTCTTGAACTTCTTTAAGCATAGGTAAGTCCTAATTCTAAGTCCTTTCTCCTTTTGCATTTGGTTCAGACAAACAAAACACAAAGCAAACACAAGATAGCAATATATTTATATACAATAATGGGCCCAAATGAGCAAAAGAAAAATGACATAAACATAAAATATATGCTCAAGTGAGCAAAATGAAAAAGCAATATGAATAATGAGCAAGAAATAAATGAAATGGAAAGTAAAGGGCAAGAAATTAAAGTTAGTAATTAGTGGAGGTTATGTTAGCTTGTCATGAGACAATGTAGCGCTATGTTAAGCAATCGTAACTGGACTAATGTAATAGTCACACCTATCTGAGGCCGGTCAATAAAAATATAGGCAAAGAACACAAGTTAGAGATCATTACTAGTAAGCCAAGCTCCATAAACTTGTCACGCCAAACAAAAGGGGAAGGGCCTTGTATGGACTTTAGGTTATTTGCTTGACCAAGAAGCAACTTATCTTGGACACAAAACAACTCACTTGATCATGGATCAAGTTGAGTTTGGTTTGGATCAAAGAAGGTTAAACCTTTCATTTGTCAAGACCAACCATAAGAGATTAACTCATTGGCCAATGATGAAAATAATGGGATGAAGATGAAAGGGAATGGAAAAGAAGACAAGTATCAACTCTAATTGATCAAATGTGAATCAAGTCATCATCAATAAATTCAAACAGAAAAGAAATAAGGATTACAAATCAACAAGTCAACAATATTTTTTTGTATTTTTTTGAATTAAAATAAAATGCAAATAAAAAAATAAAAAAATAAAAAAATAAGGTCAAACCTCAAATTCAATTCAAATCAACTTCAACAAGTCCAAATAAATTCCCATAGTTCTAACATAGTCAAACAAACTTTGATTAATTTTCTCAACAATTTTGGAAATCAAAAAGTATTTAAAAACAATTAAAAATAAATAAAAATAGCACAAAATAGATTAAAATCCCAAATAAATCTCAAATCAAATAAGAAATTGATGAGACTATTTTTCATTGACTTACCATGATCCATAAATGCTAGGAAAATATTTTTGGATTTTTCAAAAGTCAAAGAGTATTTTAAAATGAATTAAAACTAATAAAACCAAATAATTCACAAAAAATATTAAATGAAGTCACAAAAATAATTAAAAATCAAAATATGAAACTAGATTTTTCAAGAAAATTTTTGGCATTGGTCTCATATTTTTATGACTTCAAATAAACTTTTTTATGAATTTTTGAAAATAAAAGGAATTAACTGAAAATAAAAGAAAATAGAAATAATAGAAAAAACCAGCGCCATAGGTGAGATTCATTAATTGACGTGGCAAGGCTGGATGGCTCAGATGTGAGGGCGCAGCGTGTGTCCAAGTCAAACGCGTGACATTATGAATTAAAACAAGTAAACACAATGGATGACCAGGATTAAAACGTGGCAAGGCGATCCAAGGGCTAGGAAGCAAGACACGTTGTGGTGATGGTGGAAACCACCGTCTTCTCCGGCGAACCAACGGAATCCGGCCACCAGTTGCAGAGAAAAAAAAAGTTTAAAAAAATGAAAAGTAAGGACATGGAAATGAAGCTCGTGTGATGGGGATCACCACTGTATCCATGATCTTCCTCACTCTTCCTATATTTAGAGAAATGTGAAATGGAAGATCATGGGGTACCAACTGTAAATGCACGAAATGAAAAATTGAAACCACCATTGGCTTGCCTCAAGTGTGATGACTTCAGAAAACCACACAAACAAGAGAATACTACATTGAATTGCAAGTTCTAGATCCAAAAAGTTTGAAGGTATACCTCTGAATTGAAGCTCTTTAAGCCACGAAACCTTCAAGATCATGACTCCTCTTTACTCTAGGGATGCAGTGGAAATGATAGGTTAAGGAATTAAGCTTTGAAAATCAACTAATGATGTTGAATTTCAAGCTCGAAAGTGAGAAAAAATTTGGAAAATTCCTTTGATATGGCTATGGTTTCAGTGCTGCAGCGTTTCAGATCTCCAAAAGGTTGATGAATGAATGAGAAGGAGTGTTTATTTATAGTTGAAATTGGTTGTGCATCATGCTTCCCTCGTGTGCATGACATTTGAAATTGGATATGCATGGGCCTGTACAGGCACATGTGAGGCCCAGTGATGCGTGCAAAACCTTGATGAGTTCACTTGAAGAGTATTTGGATGTGAATTTTGGAGGGAATTAGCTTGCACATTAAGTTTCATCATAAAAATGCCAAAATGTACATAAATGAATAGCTCTTCGAAACTCACCAATGGTACGTCCAAAAAAGTAATGTGAGTAATGGTTGGAAAGCCCGTGAAATAACGAACAAAAGTAATGTTGGGAAAAATTCATTTGGAATTTGGAAATTAATGGAAACTAGCTGTGAAAATTTAGGTACAAAACATGTTTAAGTCACCTCTGAATTTTTTTACCAAAAGCAAGCCTATTCAAACCCCTCTATTTTCGTGATGCAGACTTTAAATGGAAAAACCTCCAACATCAAAGTTGTATATATTTTCAATATGATCAATGTAGACTCAAATTCTGCATTATTTGGATTTTTTATGACAAAGTTATGGGCATTTGAAGTTAGGTACTTTTTCAAATTCAATGACTTAGGTCCAATGTGACCTATAATGTTTTGTATTATCACATGTATTTATTTTATGATTATAAAATTTTGTCCAACATAACATTTGAATTATACATCTCAATATTTCCAATTCATTTTGTCTCACCTCAAAATCATAAAAATTAAGGAAGTTATGCCCTTGGTAGGTTGACCCAAAATTAGGGTTTCAGTCAAAATGACCTATAATGTTTTGAAATGAATAATGACCTTTAAAGTTTCAAATAGATTTTTGATGAACATGAAAGTTGTTCATATGGTTATTAAAAACATTTCTTCTCTTGGAGTCATATTCATTTGACAAACACATCAAAAGTTGTATCTCAGTGATCCTCAGTTTAGTCAGATGACTTAACTGGTCAACTTTTCAAGGCCAAACTTCCAATCTTGATGAATGAATGATTGAGGATCCTCAAATAGGCTCATATATGAAAAAAATAATGAATTAAAGAACTTAACTTGATTAAATTTGATCATAGGTTGAGGTTGCTTCATGAGCAAGGCATAGTCAAAACACAGTTGAATTAAGGTTTCCTTGGGAAACAATCCTCAAGCCCTTTGGGTTATCTTGATCAAATTGGCCAACTTAGATACTTGGGAGACATATATGATGATTAGGAGCTTTGTGGACCATTGTCATGCTTTTTCTCATCTTCATCTGGTCATTTCATTGGGCTTAGGAGCTTCCTAGGAACATTGGAGCATATGATCACTTGAGCTTCAAAACAAAAAGAGTTAGTGACTTATTTTTGTGCTTTTGGTTAGTAATCAAAATAAGAAAAGCAATAATATATAATACAAGCATGCTTGGTGGTCTCAAAACACTCACATAAGTCCCAACCCTAGGGTTAAGGAGCCAAACATGCTATGATCCTTGAGGCAATGCCCTTGTGCAATAATATGATGCCATGAGGGATCTTAGGGTCAAAATTAGGGTCTTACAAGAGGAACATTGGAGAATTCACCATAATTATCTATAATATCCAAGCTACTCAATGTGGAGTCATACCAAACTATATCATCATTAGTGAGAGACATAAGTCTCTGAGACCACTGTAGACATTGTTTGTTCTCCACAAAAGCAGGCGTCTGAGGGAAGTGTGAAATAAACCACTTGTACAGAAGAGGAACAGAACACACAATGGTTCCACCACCTTTAGAATTCCTCAGATGTAAAGAGAAATACATATCACCCAACAGAGTAGGCACAAGATTCCCAATCAAGGAAATTCTAATGGCGTTAACATCAACAAAACCATCAATGTTGGGGAACGAAGCCAAACCATAGATGAGGAACATGAAAGCAGCTTCAGAAGCACCCACACTACCGGCCTGAGAAAAGGCAGTAGCTTCATAATAAGGAACTCAGAAGTCAACCCAAATATTCCTCCTTTCTTCACCCAATGATCCTTAATCTCATACTTCTTCAGATGAAGAGCTTCAGCTATAAGATGAGATCTAGGAATCTCTTTCAATCCACTAAAAGGAACTTTGTCGGAAACAGGTATTCCCAAGAGATGGGCATACTCCTCTAACGTAAGCACAAGCTGATAATCGGGAAAAGTGGAGCAACGATAGAGAGGGTCATAAAACTGAACCAACACACTCAAGAGTCCTTCAACCACATCAGTAGACAGTACAGATAGAAGCTTCCCATGACGTTGCTTGAAGTCCAAGGGATCCAATACAAAAGATGATAGCTTCCTTAGCTCTTTCAAATTGTGACATCTGAAATTGTACTTCTTAGTGTTCCTTCGTCCACAATCCATGGTCTGAAAATATTTGCAAATAAAACCTCAGTTCCTTGAAGTTATTTTTTGTGTGATGAATGTTATGATGCACATGAATGCATGAATGCAGCAATCACATATAAGGGATCACACATAAGGCAAACAAACAAAGGTCAAGGGATGAATTAAGTCATTGTAAAGATCAATCATCGACTTTGGTGGATTATGATTTTCACCTTATCAACACCCAAGTTCCATTGATATTGACAAGACTTGATTGGATCAACCAAGAATCAAGGGTTTGTTGTGAGTCACGAGCATGGAGTCAGGTTAAGAACCATCCCAAAGGAGTATACTAAGGATAAAAACCTGTTAGATCATGTTCTAAAAAGTTCCTAGAGTCTTGATTCCATCTATTAGATATTATAGGTTAGGATGACTGACTCATCAACCCATAATATTCTCAAGAGAAACTCGTCTGAGTGTAGTATCACGTAACAACTATTATCAAGTCTACACCTGAACAATCTCCGCACTACGTCCTAAATAGGCCAAGTTGGGTTAAGTGTTCTACGATCCTCAGCTTCTCGGACCCCAAATCAGAGAGAGTAATGCCTAACCACAAATAACTTGTGTGACATCAATATCTCCAAAAGGGTCTCCACTGAGTAGATGGGTCTCAAGCCAACTTGTTAAGGACTACTCCACACAAGTCGAACATGACTATACTATCCTCCTATCTTAATTGCACTCAAGTCCGGGTTAGAACTTATCTCACCACTCAGAACTCACCAAGCACAACAAGTAGATTATGTCATACAAACAAATATACAAATATCAAATATACAATTATATACACACACAAAAGTAGGCTAAACCCACTGAGGACTACTCCCCAACAGAGTCGCCACTTAATTTCTGTAGTTGTAAATTCATGACCATTAAGCTATGGATAAACTTAACGTCAATAAAACCAGAGTCGCCACCATGCTTTTATTGTTTCCAAAGGAAAAGGGAAAAGTACGAACAAAACCCAAAGATAAGAAGTTTTCAAATCAAAACTAATAAAATTCCAGAGATTACAGGTAAGGGGGTTGGTTACACAGAGGGAAGGTGTTAGCACCAAAAGTGTCATATGTACTCCTAGGGAGCCCTTTCTTATGTGTATATGTGTTTTTGGTATAAAATATGTTTGAAATAAATAGAGTGTGGGGATGAGAAAAGAATTCATTAATTATATTTTTGTGTTTGACAAGACCTTCGGACTTGTACCTACGTACCAACATAAAATGAGGGATCAAAACCTCGTAGTTCATGGTATCAATTTCAAAGTGAGTGAATTGCTTTTAACAAAAATTTAAGTTTTAAAGAGGCACAAATGGGCCTAAAAGAGTTTGAATGAGTGTTAGTTCTTTTTGTATTGTGAAATTTTAAGTCAATATGGTTAAGTTCATTTACAAGTTTGATTTAAGAAAAAGAGTTATAAAAAATCAATGGCATAAGGCCAAAGTTTCTAATTTACAATAAAGTCTAAGTTTGAAATCACTAGAAAAGAAGGTTTTTAAAAAGAGACAGAGATTTGAAATTTAAGAAGTGGGAGGAGATGGAGAGACTAATCCTAAGCAAAAATTTAAAAGTTAAGAGTTGAAAAGATCTGACTAATGGGATGCAATCCAATAGACAAGAATGTCATATAGAAACCCACTTTCCCTTTGGACTTTAGAATCAAACAAATACCAATAAACAAGCAAGATGAAGAGTAAGGAATCAAATAAAGATAGCCACATCCAAGCTGGCAACATTATAGTCTACTTCACAATCTTCCCGTGTATCAGATGAAATACTCCTTGAATGGCTCAGAATAAGGCATTAGACACAAGTTCCAAGTAACATTTGCATCAAGACCATGTAGCAGATGAACTCATATGGATCTCAACACTTGCATCAGATGAAAATTTAAATCACAAGAACTTGGTTTCAAGAATGTTGGCATTGGCCAAGTCCTTTTGCATAGGGAATGTTTCCTAATTCTAAGTCCAAAGCTCAGATCAAATCCAACAGTCCACACTAAACATTATTTAGGGGTTTTTGTTGTTTCTTAAGTATTTTAAGGTCCTAAGACCACACCAAGGTTAACTTCCATTTAGGCCTTGGTATATTGCATAACATGTTACAAGTTAATAGAGTTCATATTGGGATAAATTGGAACCTTGGTGAATCAAATTGCACATTCTGTCTAGTTGTGATATGGCATGTGCACCATGATAATTTCCAATTTTTGAACTAAGGCCAAATGAAATTGGCTCATGCATTTTGCATAAAATTTGTGCCAAATGCTCTCTGCCATGTCCTTGATCTGATGCAAAAAGAACCAGGTCAAAAGTAGTTGTGGTTTGGAAATGGAAATGTGGAAAAGTGGTGATCTTGGTCATGTTTCTAGGGCATGCTAGGCACATTGGACCAGTTTGGCCAATGCAAAAATTGAGGTCCTTGCTCAATGAATTACGTCTTGGACCTTGAAACAAGATTGAATATGGACTCAATTAGGACATTTTACTCAAAGAAGATCTTGAAAATCTTGAAATATGAAAAAGTTATGGATTTTGGACCAAATCATAGGCCATTTTTGCCAAAATGTGACCAACCAACTTGGCCTAGAAATGTGACTTTGTGATTTCTTGATTTTTAAGGCACAATGGTGGATGTTTGAAGCTCATATGATCATATCATTATGTAAAATGAGGCTTGGAGCTTGGTGAAGTGATTTTAGGTCATGTTCATGGGTGAATATAATGCCTTGAAAGTCCAAAAGCCATGACCAAACCAATGACTTGTAACATGAATTGAATGAATGTTTGAATGGTGAATTATGGTTGAAATTAACTTGAATTGATTTTTAATGAGTGGTAGTATGATAGGGTGATCAAATGAAGCAAGGCCAAGGATAAAAGGATGCACAAACTAGGGTTTCTTGAATCATAGGTTTCATCAAGAACCATGGTCAGACAAAATGGGGTTTGGTGATGCAAGGGATGTATTGAGATGATTCAAAGTATTGGGGTATGAACAAACTTTGGATTTTGGGGGTCCTCAATGACATTGTCAATATTCAAGGTGAACCATGACTTGTACAAGCCAATGAGGGTCAAGAACTAGAGCTAACGTCCTTGGGTGACCAGATGAATCTTCATGTGTCTTCAATGGGACTCACCATCCAATTTGGGTTTGAAGAGTGAGTGATATGACTTGAATGATCCTTCAAGATTGTGGAAATGCTTGAGGATAGAGATTGGTGTCAAGGTGGCTTGGGCACACCTCAACATGAATCGTGGGTCTTCAGGCTTCATAGATGAACCGCCATGCCTTGACTTTGTGGAACATTGTAGATTATTAGGCACAAATGCTTATAATATGATATGTGTGGGATGTATGCCATGAATTATGGTTATAAAGGGTTATTTGGAGGTAGGGTAAATTTGAGGGTATCACAGATGTCCTTATTTAATCTTCTCAGACCTGAATGTATGGATATCATCGACTTCCAATGTGTCATACCCTAATTTTTAAACCTAAGATCCCACATATAATTTTCATCTTGCATACAAATAAGATCACATATTTTTCCTTTCATTCCCATCTTTAGGGTTTGCCTTTTGTAGGGATCATCATCAAACATCTCTTTGTAGGTGTTTTACCTTTGTGTTTATATGTTCATTGCTTATCTAACCACTAATAAAAAATAGCAAACATATGTCTTTTTTGCTATTTTCAACATTTAAGGCTGATTCTTTTTTCACAATATCATTTGTGATGCCCTCTGCAAGTTTGCTTCAAGGATCAAAGTTAAATTATGCTTGGAAGGCCATGGAGTTATTTGAGACATTACAGGTCATTTTCAGCTATTTGATACTTAGAATTTTCTAAGTTACATTTCCATATTTTTGTGTTCAAGCATCTGAATGCATCCTTTCTTGGCACATTGTGATCTTTGATATATTGTCAACAAATTGCAAGAAGAATGGGGATCAAAAAGACTCTTGAGCAAGATGCCCCATTGAGTTGAACATGGTGACTTGGAACTGAAGAAATCACCATGATCCGAAATATGAAATTCACTAATCTCAATTGTAAGCCAAATTACCACATGTTTTGGACCTAAATATGTCAATCAAGTCTCCAGAAGTTAATTGACTCTTAAAACACATGATTTGGATGAGTTTTGATGGATTGCAAGTCACATTTTCTACACATTCTAATCAAATTCATTTTGCACAAATTGAGCATCATTTGGCACGTATGAGATCACCAATTTCTTCCCTATAAATAGAGCAACATGCTTTCTTCATTCACAACATTTTGAGAGCCAAAGAACCCCTACTTCAGTCTGAAAATTTTCAAGAAAATTGAGCTATCGTGTTTGGATTTTTAGCTTGTTTCAATCCAATTTCTTGATTCCATTAGACCCTTCAGTCTTCTATGAAGCTTTTGCAATAATTCTTAGGCTCTAAGATCATCTGAAGTGCCCTGACCAAATCGAGCTTCACCAACTTATGATCACCATTTGGACAAGGTAGTTTTAAGTATCATTTGAACTTAAACAAGTTACCACAATGTAGTGTTGGTGTAAGCCCTAGAGGCCAATACTTTTGGTACTTGTATCAAATTATTTATTAATAATAAAAGGCTTTTTCTTTATTATGTTTGTCTAATAAAGTCCCTAGAATAGATAGTCCGTTTAATGTATCAAGTGTGACTTAATCATGAGATCACATTAAACATAAGGACACTATTCTTAAAGTATCCATAGTCGAGCTTTATTGTGAAGTGGGATAACATTAAAGCATTAATATTATTATGTATATGATGATCACATCTCATGGATCATGGATAAGGAGTTGTCAAGTCTTAAACATAGGTATGAATATTAAGAGTAATATTTATACTGGATTGACCCGCTATGAGAATATTATGTAGAATGTTATGCAAAGTGTCATAAGTTATTCTCATTGTGATGATGTATGCCACCCTTCGACCTGAAACCACTGTGGACCCTAGATGTAGAGTTGAGTGCCTTATTGTTGATCAAACATTGTCCGTAACTGGATGACCATAAAGACAGTTGATGGGTACTCCACGAAGCATGCTAAGGGACATGAGTGACCTAGATGGAATTTGCCCATCCTTGTAACAGGATAAATATCTATGGGCCCAATATTGAACTGGACAAGGATGACACGGTCTGTGCCTTGTGTTCAATATAGACATAAGGGCAAAAGGGTAATTGTACACATAAGTATTATCACAAAAGGATTTGTGAGATCACATGACATTTTCGTGTCTTGGGTAGCAGTGATGTGTTGCTAGATACCGCTCACTGTTTATTATGTTAAAGACGTGATTTAATATAATTTCCAATGCCGCGAAAACCTACAGGGTCACACACAAAAGGACGGATTGATGAGAGATAGAGTAACTAAGGAATACCGTTATGTACGGTGACCTTAAGTGAATTGTAGAACATCGTAAGGTACAGTGTACTTAAGTAGAATACGAAATATGGTAAGGTACCACACGCTTAAGTGATTTTGGCATATTATAAGATATGGGCCACATACACTTGAGTGGGCTTTTTAGCTTGCAGCCCACACAAGTGGTTCTATAAATAGAACCCTTGTGTAGAAGCATTTGTGCAGTTGCAATTTCGTTTCTCTCTCTCTCTCACTCAAAGTCTTCATTCGTAGCAGCTAGCACTGAGATTGAAGGAATTTGTTCGTGTGGACTGAGTAGAGGCGTTGTCATCGTTCAACGTTCGTGGTCGCTCCGTAGATCTGCATCAAAGGTTATAATCGCCACAAGAGGTAACGATTCTATCACTGATCATGCCCATTCGTAAGGATCACTAAAGGATAAATTTTAAATTCCGCTGCGTTTTAGATCGCTCTTCTCCTTCTTGTAGTGCTTCACTCTCTGATGCTTTCCTCTAACTTATCTAGTGTTGATTGATCATGTTCATCATTTAATTTTTTTTCGTGGCTTTCTTGTTTTTGAAACTTTTATGAAATTCTCCATGCTCAGTTTAGATAAATGAATTTTGAGCATGAGGTTGAACTCGTGATGAGGAAGCGATCACATTGGTGGTAGTCTCATGCTCTGAGTTTGCAAAATGATGAAACTCCGGTGAAGGACCATCAGGGAAGTTGACCAGAGTTATCTCATGTCATCTGAGTTTGCTTACACGTTGACAATTTGAAATGTTCTAATTTATCCATTTTGAATTTAATCCTATGCTTTATTTTGTCTAATTTCCATTGTGCACCCTAGGCTAAGGATTTTTGGATCTACCACGTCAATTAACGAGGGCAGATCCAACGCTCCCTGTTTTTTCAGATTTTATTTCTTTTTCTTTTTTTGTTCTAAATTGCATTTTCTATTAAAATTCATAGAAAATTAATTTTTCATAATAAAAAAAAAACCCAAAATAATTTCTAAAATTTTCTTTTATTTTTCTTCATCTAATTTTTATCTTTTTCACATTTTATTTTCTTGATTTTCTATTTTCCTTGAATTTTCTCTTTTCTCATTTATTTTAATTGGTGTAAAAATACTTTTAGGCATTTAAAAATTTTGGAAAATTTACTTTATGTCTCTTATTTTATTTCCAACCTTCCCTAATTTTCTTGGCCATTTATTTGGTGTTTTGAAGGGCTTTATGGATTTTCTATTTTTTTCCCTTATAAAATTCATTATAAAAACTATTTTTGATGCATTTTATATTTGTTTGACCTTTGTTGACTTTTGTTGGCCTTGGATCATGGTTTTTTGATCATATGTCTCATCAAACTCAATGGATCTTAGGTGTTGATGGGGTGAAAACCCTAATCCACCAAAATGGATGATTGATTTTTATGATAACTTGGTCAAGCGTTTGATCCAATTTGGGTTTGATTCCTCTTGTCTTGTTCTTCTTCATCCCCTTTCTCTCCTTTTTTACCCCTTGATCAATTGGATGGTTTGTGTCCATCTTGTTCATGATGTGTGGATTGGTGTTTTATGAACTTTCATCATTTCAAATCTATCTCTTAATTGATCATGGATTATTTAAGGTACTTTAGATTGATGCATAAGTTTGTCCTAAGTATCATGAAGTATAGAGTGATGTAATGGACCACTCTCCTAGACTTGGTGCTTGATCAATCCTCTTTTCTTTTTTTGTGAGGCATAACTTTAGGAGAATGATTTGCATATCATTTCTCTAGCATTTATTAACATAAATATTATTATTGACCAACCTCATATAGTTGTGCCTTCTACATAAGTCCAATTACGGTTACTTAACATAACTCTTAATTTGTCCCGAAAGCAAGTCATTTTCATAACGGAGATTGTAAGTCTTCTATTTCCCATGGTATTGTGTGAAAAATAATGTTTTTTTCACCTAAGAGAGCTAGTAGCATACTTGTTGATTTTATCCAAGTTGGAGCCTCTCTCATTGTGATGTAGAGGTCCATATTTTCATATTGTGGGTGAATAGTTGAGTGCTCTCCCAAAAATGACAAATTATCTCTCTCTTTTTTATTACTAACATTTTACTATATTAACTTTACTTGAATGTCATATCTTATGCTCTTTATTTCTTGTTATTTACTTTATGCTTTTTATTTTAGCATCTCATATCATATTTGATCTTTGTCCACTTGGACCTTTGTTTATGTTTATGCTCTTCTTCCTTTGTCCATTTGGACTTCTTTTTCTTTCAAAGATATTAGTAAAGGAAAAAACCTTTAAAAAATTATTCTTTTGATTCATGGACTTGTGGTTATTATCCTTGGCATTGTTGTGGAGTTATGGACTTAGAACTAGGACTTTGACCCTTGCTTTGGGAGATTATGATTTGAAACCTTGGGATTCATCTGATATCGTTGACTTTGGGCTTCTTTTGAAGACTTGGCTTGGTTATTTTTGTTTCATCTGGCACATTGATTATTCTTTACTTATTTGGCTAGCTTGAGGCTTAATCCAAAGGAGGAAATTCTTGCTTGACTTATGTCATAAAGATTGCTATCTTTTGGCTAGATCTTATCTCCCTAGCTTTTACTTTATGTCCTAGGGTAGTCTCTCCATCTCGTCCCCTTCTTTGATTTTCAAAATCTTCTCTCTTCTTTTCAAAAACCTTCTTGTTTTCAAACATGAACCACTTTCTCAATAAACCTTAACTTTTGTCAAGTGATTTTCAAAATATTTTCTTAAAATAATGCTAATACATCTTAAGCATATTCAAACAAATTTCAAAAGACTTCAAAAATATATGACTCATTCAAACTATTTTGTGCCCTTTGTGCACTTTTTTCTTTTAAAACTTTTCTCAAAGTTTAGACATGAGTCATTTCCATAATTGAGATATAATTCTCCTATTCCCGGAGTATTGATGATAATTCTTTTCCACCCAAGAGAGCTAGTGGCATACTTGTTGATCTTTATCCAAGTTGGAGCCCTTCTCTGTGGTGATGCAAAGTTCTCATACTTGTGGGTGACTTGTTGAGTATTCTCCTAAAAATGAAAAAAAAAATGTCTCTTCATTAAAAATGGATCAAAACAAACATCTTTGTTATTTTTACCACTAACTACGATGTTTTGATCCTCCATTGCACTTTGTTTGTATGTAGGCATGAGACTCGGGAAGTCTTGAAAAACACAAAAATTATGAAAAACATTTCTCTTCTCATCTCCCCAATCTTTTGCAAACAACACCATTCTTAAGTCAAAATGCACAAATTTTCAAAGAGGTTCCTATAAAGTACTATAAATGTTTAGGGTGCTAATACCTTTCCTTTTCATAACCAACCCTAAGACCCTTATCTCTTTTTATTAATTTTGTTTTAAAACTTCTTTGGGTTTTCTTCGTTCTTTTTCCCTTTCCTTTGGAAATAATAAAAGTGTAGTGGCGACTCAAGGTTTGCGAGTTAAGTTAATCAATAGCTTAATCTCAAAAAATTTACCGTTATAGAAAAGTGGCAAATTTGCTGGGGAGTAGTCCCTAGTGGGTTTAGCCCATCTTTGTTTATCTGTGTATATTATGTTTGTTGTTTGTTTGTTATTGTTTGTTTGTTATTGTTTGTTTGTTATTGTTTATCCTGTATGGTGCTTGGTGATCTCAGTATGGTGAGATAAGTCTTGTACCCGTACTTGAGTGCTCTTATGATAAGAGGATGGTATAGTATTATTTGGCTTACTTGAGATCATCCGCTTAGTGGAGGTCCCTTTGGGATTTATGATGTCTTACGAGTAATCGTAATTGGCATTACTTTTTCTGACCCGGGAGCCCGAGAAGCTGAGGAACTTAGAAACCTTGGCCTTTTAGGACGTAGTGTGGTGGCTATTTAGGTGTAGACTTGAATTAGTTGTCACGTGATACTACACTCGGACGAGTTTCTCTTGAGAATATTATTGGTTGACGAGTAGTCGTTTAAGCCGATAATATCTAAAAGATGGAATTATAGCTCTGTAAATTTTTAGAACCTTGTTCTACAAGTGATTACGAACCTTTGGACTTTTCCTGTGTGATCTTGTTTGGGATTGTTGCATCATACACTCATTGCATCCATGAGCATTATTCTCAGTTTTTAAGGAACTTAGAGATTATCTTTGCAAACACCACAAACATTTTGACCATGGATATTGAAAGAAGGAATACTCAGAAATACAGTTTCAGATGTTCTGATCTTAAGGAATTAAGAAAGTTAGCATCTTTTATGGGTGATCCTAAGGACTTTAGAGATCATTTTGGAAGACTTTTGTCTGTTCTATCTACTGATGTTGAAGATGGTCTTCTTTGTACTATGGTTCAGTTCTACGATCCCGTTTACCGGTGCTTCACTTTACCTGATTATCAGTTGTTTCCTACCATGGATGAGTATGCTTATATTTTGGGTATACTAGTTTCTAATAAGGTTCCTTTTTATGGTTTGGAAGGGATTCTGGAGTCTCAAGTTATTAATGGGGCTATTCACCTGAAGAAATATGACGTAGATGCTAATCTCACTGTCAAAGAAGGTATTAGAGGGTTGACTTTAAAAAATATTATTGAGAGAGCTTCTTCTTTTACTAATGTTGATAGCTTGGTGGCCTTTGAAGCTATTCTTGCCTTACTCATCTATGGTTTAGTCTTATTTCCTAACATTGACAATTTTTTTGATGTTAATGCTATTAGGATCTTTTTGGTTGGGAATCACGTTCCAACTTTGCTTGGTGACACCTATTTCTCCATTCATCATAGGACTTCTAAGGGGAAATTAAACTATTGCTTGTTGTGCACCTTTGATGTATAAGTGGTTTATTTCTCACTTTTCACAGTCTCTTATCTTCAAAAAAAAAAGGGTTGTTTAAGGTGGTATCAAAGACTGATGTCTGTCACCAATGATGACATCACTTGGTATTCTTCTATTTACAAAAACGTCGAGATTATTGATAGTTGTGGAGAGTTCTCTAATGTGACTCTTCTTGGTACACAAGGAGGAATCAACTACAATCGAGTTTTGGCAAGACGTCAACTCGGGTTCTCTATGAAGGATAAACCTAATAACATTTTGTTAGAAGGTCTATTTTTCCAACAAGGGAAAGACACTCAAGGATGAAGGCTACGATGGTGCATGCTTGGCACAATATTCATAGGAAAGGAAAAAGTGAGCTTGGATTTAAGAATTATGTAACTTTGGAGTCTTACACTAATTGGGTGAAAAGGAGAGGAAAAGAATTTAAGATGCCTTATGCTTATGAGAGACCTATGTCTTTAGTAGTCGTCAAACCATCCACTATTAATATTAAAGACATGGAGGAGTTGCAAGAAGATTTGGATAGGATGAAGCAAGAGAAGGATGCTTGGGAAGATAAGTTTCATGCTTCAAACCTCGAGAAGATAGAGTTGTAGAAGCAGTTGAATGAAAAGGATGACTTGATAGAGTTTCTTGAGCAACATGCTATGAAGACATCAAGGAACCAAGAGGATTTATCTTCCTCTAACATTTCATCATCTACTTATCTTCCTACTTCCGGTGTATGGAAAGGCATTGTAGATCAGCTCGTGATGGAGAAGGATGTCATGAAGGGAAACTATGAAAGAGAGATCAAAAGACTTCGCAAGAAGTATTAACTTGGAGTTGGGTCATCATCGGATATGATTCCATAGACCTAATTTCTTTCCTCTTATGTTTTAGGATTGTTGATATTATATTTCAGATTGTATTCCTTCCCATTATTAATAAAAAGAGATTTTTAGTATTTCAAAATGTGTTATTTCCTTTATGATGTTTGCAATTTTCTTTATATCTTGAAGTTCCTTGAAAACTTTTCATTTACATTTGCATATCAAGCATCATGTTGTATCTTGGTCTTGCTTTGTGTAAGTTTTCCAGGTGTCTTATTTCTTCCTTTTCTTGGTATTCGTTCAGACATGCTTGTTAGAACAAGATTTGGTTATGCATCTATACCTTGAGTTTTGATGATAACAGTGTTGTATTTGTGTGAAAACAATTTTGGCACCCTAATGGTTCGTTACTATGTAGCTTTAACAAACATTTCTGATTCTGATCACATGATGTGCCACATCATCAGTTTCTGAACTTTGTGTTCCAAATCCGCTTTTGCGTTGCAATTAGAAGTTCTAAAAGACGTCAATATTGTTGCTGCAATGTTCTTTCTACTTCTGCGTTATCTCAGTCATCAGGAGCTTCTGAGGAGACACTATGTTGATGTTGCAATATTTTCTCAGTTGTTTTTCTTCTGAATGTGACTATGATTAACAAGCTTCTGAAGAATGGCAAGCTTTTGAGCTTGTGTTATGTAGTTGAAGATTCTAAAGATCTCAAGATAGACGATTGAAGTTATCAAGGTTCTGACTGAGGTTTCTAAAGACTCTGAAGATTTTGAAGACATTGAAGAACTCAGGCCACACTACTAACGCTATTAAGGTTCTGACTCAAGATTCTGAATTTTCTGAATCCAGCTCTCTATTTCTTTACTTCATGCTTCAGTCATCTTTTATAAGAAGTCAATGAATCTGAAGATAAGATCAAATCAAAACGTGATCAAATAGTACATAGTACAAGTCGAATAACCTTTCCACTACCTGATTTCATGGGCGAGGACTGTACTATTCATCACACTTGTCACTTAATATATGGGTCAAAGGACGTACATGGTATCATTCCTTTCTCATCCAACAGTGGATAGCTGCTCAAGGAGCTTTCCCCATTTTGCCCTCCAACGGTCACATGCTTACACTATATAAGCATGCATTGGAGACTTGAAGAACTCTCGCTCACTCTCTCGCTACTGATCTACACAAGTTTTTAACAAGCTAATTTACTTTGTGAAAAGCTATCATCTTTTGTATTCAGTGTTCTTTAAGTATTGTTTATTCATGCGTGTAAATATGCTTTTGAAGAAGCATCCTGTAACACATAAACCTGTATTCAAACTAATTGTTTGATTCCTTAAGAAGGTTATCCTTGAGAAGATAAAGAAAGTTGTTCTTTGTGAATCCTTGAGGATACTAAGGTTTAGTTGGATCTTTGAGAAGATAAAGAAGGGTATTCTTTGTGTTTTTAGTAATTTGTTGATTATAGTGGATTAAGTTATTATTTATAAGGCAAATCACCTTGGTGGGTGGACTGGATTCACTTTGAGTTTCAAGCGAACCAGGATAAAAATATGTGTTTTTATCTCTTCATTGTTTATCTTGTTGGTTGTGTTTTTGTTTTGGAAAAAGCTTTTCATTGTAAAACCCAATTCAAACCCCCTTTCTTGTGTTTTTAACACCTTCAATTGGCATCAGAGCTCCGGTTCTGATTGTGATAAAAAGATTTTTTATCAACACCTCACAGTGTTCAGTACCGATCCAGTTGTGTGAGAAGCAATGGCTATTGCTAACGCTGCTAACATTAATAATGATAGAGATCATTATAGTCCTAAACCACCTATTTTTGATGGTGAAAATTTTGACTACTGGAAAGACAGAATAGAAAGTTTCTTTCTTGGTTATGATGTTGATCTTTGGGATCTCGCAGTTGATGGCTATATTCACCCAGTAAATGCTGAAGGAAATATGTTAGCAAGAAGTGCTATGTATGATCAACAAAAGAAAGACTTCAAAAATCATCATAAGACCATAACCATTTTGCTCAATGTTATCTCTTATACGGAGTATGAGAAGATAACAAACAGAGATTCTACCAAATCCATTTTTGACTCTCTTAGAATGACTCATGAGGGAAACGCTCAAGTAAAGGAAACAAAGGCCTTAGCCTTAATCCAGAAATATGAGGATTTCAAAATGGAAGATGATGAAAATGTTGAAAACATGTTCTCAAGGTTTCATATGCTTGTTGCAGGACTTATGGTTTTGGACAAAGGGTATTCTACAGCTGATCTTGTCAAGAATATTATCAGAAGTCTTCCCAAAAAATGGAGACTTATGGTAACTACTTTAAAGTTAGATAAGGATCTCAAGAGCATCAGTCTTGAAGAACTTGTTAGTTCTTTAAGAAGTCATGAGATTGAGCTTGAAGAAGATGAACCTTAGAGAAGAGGTAAATTTGTAGCTCTAAAATCTAAGCCTGGGAAGACTAAAGCATATCAAGCCGAGGAAGAATCAGAAGTATCTGATGAAGACTCAGAAAATGATGATGAGCTGTCTCTAATCTCAAGAAGAGTCAACAGACTCTGGAAACACAGGCAAAATGGTTAAGGGAAATTCAAAGGAGTCATAAGGACCGTTGGTCGCTTCGAATCCTCATATGGTAAAAAGAAGCAAAATTTTGGAAAAGAAGTTATCTGTTTCGAGTGCAAGCTGAAGAAGGACATAAGGCTCAAGAAGAACTTCTCCAAAGTCAAGAAGGGGATGATGGATACCTGAAATGACTAAGAATCTGAAGAAGAAGATTATGACAAAGAAAAAGCTAATGTTGCACTGATGGCACCTACTAAGGATCCCATAAGCTCCGAGGAACCATAAGACAAGGTTCTATCAGAATCAAACTTCGATTCTAAAGAGGTATTCTCTAATCTATCTCGTTCTGATATTGAAAGTTGTCTTTCTGAAATGCTGGAAAAGTACTAGAGTCTCCAAAGCAAATACAAGGACCTTAAACAAGTCCAAGTAACTTCTTCTGAAACTCAAAGAGAACTTGAGAATGATATTTCGTCTCTAAATGAAAAGGTATTTTCTTTAGAAAGTAATAACTCTGCTTTGAAATGAAAAATTTCAAAACTAGAGGAGGAAATAACTTCTAAAGTTTCGTGTATGGATTGCTCATCATATATGACAGAGCATTCCAGTACTTTTTGGATAAATGCATAGATAGAAGCAAAATGGCTTCTTTGATCTATGGAGTTAGCAAAATTGGCAAGAAAGTTTTGGGTAGTACGAAAACTAGAAAACCTGAGAAAAGTCAGAAGGTCAAACCAAAAACCTCTCTATGTGTATTTCGTGCATGCTGGCGCTGAGTCTGTTATTTATGCACAGACACAAAATCATATTAAGGATAAGAACCCTTTTCTGAAACCTAAGTATCATGCATAAATCTGTCATGATTATCCTTCTGCTAAAAGACCCAAAGTTGTGGGAAACTCTGGGAAAACTAACAAAAGAGGACCCAGAAAGTGGGTACCGAAGGATAAAATCATTTATGTTGCATACATCCTTAATAGCTCAGCTGAAACACCAATTATGGTACCTGGACAGTGAATGCTCACGACACATGAAAAGAAGAAGGTCTATGTTCCAAGATTTGGAACTTAAGCCTGAAGGCTTTGCTGATTTCGGAGGAAACCAGAAAGGAAAGATCATTGGCTCTGGAACCATTGGTAACGATAAACTTCCTTCTATTACTAATGTTGTTTTAGTTGATGGTCTAATGCATAATCTATTATCCATTAGCCAACTTAGTGACAATTGTTATGATATCATCTTCAATGAAAGGTCCTGTAAGGCTGTTAGTCAGAAAGATGGCACAATCCTTTTTAATGGAAAGAGGAAAAACAACATTTACAAAATTAGACTTTCTGATCCTGAAGATCAAAATGTAAAATGTCTAATGTCTGTTAATGAAGAGCAATGGGTATGGCATAGACGTCTGGGTCATGTTAGCATGAGAAGAATTTCTCAGCTAAATAAACATGAATTAGTTAGAGGTCTACCCAAATTGAAGTTCGCTTAAGATTCTCTTTGTTAATCATATCAGAAAGGCATGTTTTCTAAAACATCTTTCAAAGCTAAAATTGTTGTTTCTACCTCTAGACCATTAGAACTTCTGCATATTTATTTGTTTGGACCAGTGAAAACTGTTTCTATCAATGGAAAGAAGTATGGATTAGTCATTGTTGATGACTACAGTCATTGGACATGGGTAAAATTCTTGAAACATAAGGATGCGTCTCACTCCGTGTTCTTTACTTTTTGTTCATTAGTGCAAACAAAAATGAATGGAAAAATAGTCAAAGTTAGAAGTAATCATGGTGGCGAATTTGAAAATAAACATGTTGAAAATCATTTTGATTCAAATGGTATTTCCCATGATTTCTCTTGTCCTAGAACTACACAGCAAAATAGAGTTGTAGAAAGGAAGAATATGACTTTACAAGAAATAGCCAACACCATGTTCCAAGAAACTAATATGGCTAAGAATTTTTGGGCAGAAGCAGTCAACACAACGTGTTATATTCAGAACATGATTTCTATCCGACCTATTCTGGGTAAGACTCCTTATGAATTGTGGAAGAATAGAAAGCCCAACATTTCTTACTTTCATCCTTTTGGATGTGAATGCTTTATGTTACACACTAAAGAGAATCTTTGCAAGTTTAACTCTAAGGCATAAAAGTGTTTACTTTTAGGATATTCTGAACGCTCTAAAGGCAACAAAATCTTTAATACAAAAACATGAATTGTTGAAGAATCAATTCATGTAGGATTCAATGATAAGCTAGACCCTGAAAAGTCAAAGCTAGTTGAGAAATTTCCAGATCTTAATATTAACCTTTCAGAATCCAAAGAAATTGTCTTTGAAGAAAAATACTCACAAGGCAAGGCTAAAGAATATGAAGAAATGACTCAACCAGAAGCAACTATTGATCCAACTCGTTAGAAGAAGAGTAGATCAAGAACTTCTCATTTCAAAGAACTGATTCTGGGAGACAAGAATGCTCTAGTCAGAACTAGATCTTCGTTCAGACACTCTGAAGAAACTCTTCTAGGTTTGGTGTCTCTGATAGAACCCACCTCCATTGATGAAGCTCTTCTGGATAATTAATGAACTTTGGCCATGCAAGATGAACTGAATCAATTCACCAGAAATGATGTTTAGGATCTTGTTCAGAAACCAAAAGGATTCCATGTCATTGGAGCAAGATGGGTTTTCAGAAACAAACTGAATGAAAAAGGAGAAGTTGTGAGAAACAAAGCTCAACTGGTAGCTCAAGGTTATAGTGAGCAAGAAGGTAGAGACTATACAAAAACCTTTGCTCTAGTTTCCAGGTTAGAGTCTATTCATCTCTTAATTTCTTTTGAAGTCACTTATAAGATCATACTTTATCAGATGGATGTTAAGAGTGCATTCCTGAATGGTTATATTTCTGAAGAAGTTTATGTACAACAACCTCCTGGTTTTGAAAGTTCTTCAAATGCTGATTTTTTTTTAAACTGAAAAAATATTTGTGAGGTATGAAGCAAACTCTAAGAGCTTGGTATGATAGACTAAACAACTTTTTGTTGGAAAATAATTTTACCAGAGGAAAAGTGGACACAACTCTCTTTTGCAAAACCTTTAAGAATGACAGTCTGGTTGTGCAAATATATGTTGATGATATTCTTTTTTGTTATGCTAATGCATCGTTGGGCAAGGATTTTGCTAAGTCTATGCAGGAAGAATTTGAAATGAGTCTGATGGGAGAACTTAAGTTCTTTTTAGGAATTCAAATTGATCAAAGACAAGAAGGCACATATATTTCTCAAAGAAAATATACAAAGGAAATTATGAAGAAATTCAACTTATCACAATGTAAGCTAAAAAAGACTCTGATGCATCCTACATGAATTATAGAGAAAGAAGACGTAAGCGGTAAGGTAAATTAGAAGCTTTTGAGAGGTATGATAAGTTCTCTTCTGTATCTGACAGCTTCTAGACCTGATATCTTGTTTAGTGTATGCTTATGTGTTCGCTTCCAATCAGATCCTAGGGAAACTCGCTTAACTGTTGTTAAGAGAATCTTAAGGTATCTGAAAGGTACTACTAATCTTAGTTTATTTTATAGAAAATCGAGCGAGTATAAATTAGTAGGCTATTGTGACACTAACTGTGCTGGAGATAGAATTGAAAGAAAAAGTACTTCTAGAAGTTTCCAATTTCTGGGAGACAACTTAATCTCATGGTCCAACAAGAGACAATCAACAATTGCACTTTCAACATATGAAGTTGAATACATTGCAGCTTCGGGATGCAACACTCAGATACTCTAGATGAAGAGTCAGCTGGAAGATTATCAGATATCTGAGAGTAACATTCTTATTCTATGTGATAATATTTTTGCTATCTATTTATCTAAGAATCCTATCTTGCATTCTAGGGCTAAGCATATTGAAATAAAACATCACTTTTTACGTGATTATGTTCAGAAGGGAATTTTTCACTTAAAATTTGTTGATACAGACCATCAATGGGATGATTTCTTTAGAAACCCCCTTGCTGAAGATAGATTCACATTCATTCTGGAAAATATATTTATGAAACCATGTCCAAAATGAAAATATGTTATTTAGAATGTAAAGTCTTTAGAACTCTAGGT
This sequence comes from Lathyrus oleraceus, assembly GCF_024323335.1. NCBI lineage: Eukaryota > Viridiplantae > Streptophyta > Magnoliopsida > Fabales > Fabaceae > Lathyrus > Lathyrus oleraceus. Next base: position 421,447,206 of record NC_066583.1, read on the forward strand.
AAGATTCTAAGATTGTTTTTCTTTCTGACTATGAAACTTGAAGCTTTCTGTATTAAGGAAGTTTTCATGAATCATAAAGGTTTTGATCAGAAGCAATCTTATCGATTTTTCTTCCTAATTCTGAATCGTTGTTGCATTTAATGGTTGTCTTGTCGTTTGATTTCGTGTGATTCTTAGCGGAGACAATTGTCCCACTTTCTGAGCATGTGTGATTAAAGTGTGACACATCGGATTTAACATTTCTCGAAATTAGGTCTAAACCTTTACACTTCCCCCCATGTCTGCGCACACTTTTTGTCATCATTGCTAAAATTGTCTATTTAGACTCACATCACACATTTTCACACTACACGCACATTCATCCTACACTTTCAATTTTTTCAAACCAAAACTTTCTCTCTCTCTCTCTCTCAACTATTCTTCATTTTCATCTTCATCCTCACTCAAATGGCTGAACAACAATATTTAATGGCTCAACAATCTGCAAAGTCTACTTAACAACAACTCTCTCTAAGTAGATCTAAGGATGCTCAGCAACATCGGGTTCAACAACAGTTTCAACAACTACAACTAGATAACACTAGATCTCATCCAAGATCTGTATCTGTTGAAGGATCTTCTTCAGTCAAGGAAGAAATAAATGGAAGTACTACTCAGGTGGAGAACTATCTTATCTTCCCAAAGGTTGAGCCTCCTGAAGTATTGGCACTCTACATGTATATGTGTCATGAAGATGGTGTTGATCCTTTGGTAGATCCCCTAAATATCCCTGATAACTACCTATTTGATTCGCTGCCTACTCCTTCACCCCAAAACCCTTGGTTTTTATAAAATGTCTTAGCACCTATGTTTGTTTACCTAAGTGTGTTTGTATGTCTTTTATGTTTTTCTTACTGGATTTCATTTGTAGTTCTTGTTAAGTATTTTTCCTTTTTTTTCTTTCTATACTCTGCATTGCCTTTTTTGGTATGTTTTCAATGAAAATTTTGTTTGTTTCTCATTATTTACTTTGTTTTTTTATTCTTTTTTATTGATGACAAAGGGGGAGAAAACATAACTTTCAAAAGGGGAAGAATGAAGAGTTTATTTTGATATCTAAATTCCTAAGTAAAAAAAAAACCCAAACATTGTTTAATGTTTATATTAACAAATACTTCGAGAAAAGTTTGTTAAGTGTTTTTGCAGGGTTAACACTCAAGATTCAGAATGATTTGTTAAAGCTTCTTTATCAAAAATAAGAATGACTCTTCAAATAAGTTTCTGAAGAAAGGTCTTCAAGAAGTTTTTGAAGAAAGACTCCTCAAAGAAGTTTTTGAAGAAAGCCCTCCTGAAGGTCTATCAAAAGGATGATGTTATCAACCAGTGTTCTGGACAACATCAATCAACTTCTGAAGTTAAACCATATTATGTCTAATTATTCATTCTGGTACTTCAAAAGGTAAATCAATAAAGTGTTCTTTCATTCTGAATTTATCTTTATAGGAGTATACATCTCAGAGGGAGCTTTGTGCTTCTGTAAGATGTATTCTTATGTGATTACCCTGTACAAAACTGTTCATTAAAATACATGTTTTGTCATCATAAAAAAAGGGGGAGATTGTTAGAACAAGATTTGGTTCTTCTCTATACCTTAAGTTTTGATGATAACAATGTTGTATTTGTGTGAGAACAATTTTGGCACCCTAATGGTTTATTACTATGTAGCTTTAACAAACAGTTCTGATTGTGATCACATGATGTGTAACATCATCAATTTTTGAACTTTATGTTCCAAATCCACTTCTGCGTTGTAATTAGAAGTTCTGAAAGACGTCAATATTACTGCTTCAATGTTCATTCTGCTTCTACGTCATCTCACCCATCAGAAGCTTCTGAGGAGACACTATGTTGATGTTGCAATGTTGTCTCAATTGTTTTTCTTCTAGACGTGACTCTGATCAACAAGATTCTGAAGAATGGTAAGCTTTTGAGGTTGTGTTATGTAGCTGAAGATTCTGAAGATCTCAAGACAGACGATTGAAGTTATCAAGGTTCTGACTGAGGTTTCTGAAGATTCTGAAGACACTGAAGACCTCAAGGCAGACTACTGACGCTGTCAAGGTTCTGACTCAAGGTTTTGAAGTTTTTGAATCCAACTCTCTATTTCTTTACTCCATGCTTCAATAATATTTTATCAAAAGCCAATGAATCTAAAGATAAGATCAAATCGGAACGTGATCAAATAGTACATAGTACATGTAGCGGTAAATTCATGACCATCAAGCTATGGATAAGCTTAACGTTAATAAAACTAGAGTCGCCACCGCGCTTTTATTGTTTCCAAAGGAAAAGGGAAAAGTACGAAGAAAACCCAAAGATATGAAGTTTTCGAATCAAAACTAATAAAATGCCAGAGAGTACATGTAAGGTGGTTGGTTACACAGAGGGAAGGTGTTAGCACCCAAAGTGTCATAGGTACTCCTAGGGAGCCCTTTTTTATGTGTGCATATGTGTTTGGTATAAAAGATATTTGAGAAAATTAGAGTGTGTGGATGAGAAAAGAATTCATTGATTATATTTTTTGTGTTTGACAAGACCTTCGGACTTGTGCCTTCAAGACCTTCGTAGTTCGTGGTAAAAATTTCAAAGTTGGTGAATTGCTTTTAACAAAAATTTAACTGAGAAGGGCACAAAGGGGACAAAGGTTTGAATGGAGTTGTTAGTCATTTTTGTCTTTTGAAATTTTAAGTCAATTTGATTAGATTTTTTTACAGGTTTGATTTAAGAAAAAGAAGTTCAAAAATTCAATGGCATAAGGACAAAGTTTCTATTTGAAATAAGGTCTAAGTTTGAAATCACAAGGAAATAATGTTTTTGAAAAGGGGGAGAGATTTTGAAATTTAAGAAGTGGGAGGAGATGAAGAGACTAATCCTAAGCATAAAATTAAAAGTTAAGAGTTGAAAAGATCTTACCAAAGGGATGCAATCCACCAGACAAGTATGTCATATATAAAACCCATTTTCCCTTTGGACTTTGAGTCAAGAAATAATCAATCAGGCAATTAGCAAAATCAGACATCATGCAGATCAAGGCATCAAATAAAGATAGCCACATCCAAGCAAGAAAATCCCATAACTAGAAGTCTTCGTTGTCTTCTCATCTATCAGATGAAAAACTCCTTCATCAAATCAGAATAAAGTATTAGACATAAGATTAAAATAACGGTTTACACCAAGATAATGTAGCAGATGAACTCAAACACATCCCAAGACTTGCATCAGATAAAGGCTCAGTTCATAATAACTTGATTTCAGAATGTTGTCGTTGGCCAAGTCCTTTTTGCACAGGGAATGTTACCTAGTTCTAAGTCCAGAAGTTCAGATCAAGATCAACAGTCCACCAAACATTTTTTAGGGATTTTGTTGTTTATCTTTCAACAACCCATATTTTGTGAAAAATATTTAAAGATTTTTGGTAAAAGTCCCATGTTTTTTGGATTAAAAATGAAATTATTATGAATTAAACAAAATAAAGCAATTAAATGAAAAATCAGAAAATACAAAAAAAACAAGGGCCATCAGACCTCCCTCATTATTTGAGGTGGCAGATTTGATAGCCAAAACGCACGCTCCATCATGTACCATAGTCAATGCGTGTACACGCGTGGTAATCAGAAGCGAAGGCCATGATTAGAATATGGGGAGAAGATTTGATGGATAGGAGCACGCCACCATACCACCGGAGCTAGGGCTCCGGTTGTCTTCTCCGATGGACCTCACCGGACTGGTCCACCATTAACCACCACCAAAATGAAAAACAAGGACATGGATTTAAAGAAAAAATGCTCAGGAGCTCGAATATGACCTCTATTTTCTCCAATTCCAAGTATATAAAAAGATACAGGGATTTGAATTTTGAGGAACATGAATTGAGTTGTTTCGATTTGGCCTCAAAGCAACTCAATCTTGTTTCCTACATTAGTAGGACTTCAGCCAACCAAAAATCACAAAAAATGGTGAAGAATTGAGGGAGAATCGAAGAGATGAGAATTCTGAAAAATTACCTTCGAATGAGCTTCAACCTTGCTTGATCTTGATCCCAATTATGCTTGGCTTGGCTTCAGAAGCTTGTAGGAGGTGATTAAGATCAAAGGGAGGCTTGGACTCTTGGAGTTTCAATCTCAAAACAGAATGAGATTTGAAGCTCGATTTTCAAATGAAAACCTTTAAGATTATCCTTTAATGGTGAGGTTTGGATTGCAGGTTCAAAGCTTGGGCATGAGGTCCTCACTTCTGAGCCATGAGGGTTGTATTTATAGCCAATGTGATCCATTTCCACACACTTCCAACTTTTGCCAAATTTAGAAATTTTCATTGCATGCTTGCATGGGCGTGTGATAGGCCCATCAAGTGATGTATTCAGGTCCAGAAATGCTTGTGTATCATGCTGAAATCATGCCATGTGTCCATGCATTTGAATTTGAAATGTGAAGGTGAAATCCATCCAATTGGTCCCTTGAAAATAACCCATGTGCAAGTCCTTCATTCTTTGGCCAAATAAGGTGATCTTGGAATTTTTGGAAAGGTGAGAAAGGTGAACAAATTTCATGTTTAATACATTTCCATTTGAATTTTGGATCATGATTAATTTTGAGGTGGAAGTTTGGAAAATCAAACATCTTTGGATGTCTCTTTGTCCTTCTGAGACATTGACCTCAGTTGGTCCCTCTCCAGCGCCATATCCACATTGTACTTATACTGCTTCATAAAAGCTTCACCCAAATCATTGAACGTGTGAACACTTGCACTATCCAATCCCATGTACCACCTCAGAGCGGCACCAGTCAGATTGTCTTGAAAGTAGTGAATCAAAAACTGATCATTATCAATTTGCGTCAATATTTTCTTGGCATACACGACGAGATGACTAAGTGGACAAGTATTTCCCTTATACTTTTCAAAGTCAGGGACTTTGAACTCCATCGGGATTTTGACATTTGGCACTAAGCATAGCTTAGCATCACTCTTACCAAACAGATATTTTCCCCTCAAGGTCTTCAACTCCTTTTGCAGCTCAAGGAATTGGTCTTTCATCTCATCCATCTTCTCATAAACATTCGGACTCTTAGACGACTCAGAATGGTAGATGGTGTCCTCAACGTGAGGCAGGGTGTCGACAACTGGAGGAGGAACAGACATGACCGGGCTAGATGCCGGCATGGAAGCAAAAGTAGGCATAAACCCTTCGGGCATAAAGTTCGGCGGAATTCCCCACGGGAATCCGGCATGCATAGTAGGAGCGATCTGAGTGGCAGGCACGCTTGAAGTAACAACTTCTGAAATGACAGTCCTCTAAGGAGGAGGAGTTGCAGGCGTTGGAGGAGACTAATTCTGAGCAGCTAGCACATACTCCATCATGGTAGTCAAATGAGCAATCTCGTTCTTCAACTATTGGTTCTCTTATTCCAAATGTTCCATGATTCTCGGTTGATTGGCGCGAGTGTTGTATCGGTGAGTCAGCTTGGCTGAAGCACAGAAGAATAACAAATAAGACATCTGGCGGAAGAAAAACCTGTTACGAAAATGATGCATGAAATGCAATGCTTTGATTGTTTTTATTTTCAAGGAACATACTATTTTATTTGCAAATTTATACTAATTGTAACAATTTTATTGACCGTAAAAGTCTCTTTTATTCATATAATTTGGAAGGATTACACTGAGTACAATTTCAGAAACCAAAATACAAATACAAGAGAAAAGGAAACTAATCATTCTAAGGATCCCCTAACAATAGTGTCAGAGGATCTAGATGTAGGCGCGTACTTCCTTCGGATGCGTCGGATCTCGGACTCAAAAGCGGTCTTCATCTGAGCCTTCTCGAGGACAAGCTGATCAACAATCTTCTTCCAAGCACCGAAAGACTGAGGCATACTAGAGGAAGATGGCCCCTCTGGCTCTCTTTGTCTCTTCACGGCTCGTTCTTCAAGAAGTTCAATAAGTGTGTCTTTGTCTTTAAACTCAAGCTGCAACTCCTCATGCTTTCTGCTCAAAGCATGGAACCTCTTTTCCCACATATCCTTCTCTTGCTTCATCTTGGCGAGTGCGTCTTCCAACTCTTCTACATCTTGGTTAGGGATAGTTAATGGCTCAACCACAACCATAGACATAGGTCTTTCATAAGCATAAGGCATCTTCAACTCCAAAGCTCTCTTCTTCACCCAAGTAGTCTAAGCTTCCAAAGCTACACAGTTGCATGGACCAAGCTCGGATCTTCCTTTCCTATGCATATTATGCTAAGCATGTATCAGCTTCTGCTTCAAATGTTGGGGATCTTTACCCTCTTGATAGAAAATACCTTCTAACTGAGTGTTATTAGGCTTGTCTCTCAAGGGGAACCCAAGTTGACGACGAGACAAAGCAGGGTTGTATTTGATTCCTCCTTGTGTACCAATGAGAGGCACATTAGAGAATTCACTGCAACTAGCAATAATATCCAAACTACTCAGTGCGGAGCCATACCAAACTATATCATCGTTAGTGAGAGACATAAGTCTCTGAGACCACCGTAGACATTGTTTGTTCTCCACAAAAGCAGGCGTCTGAGGCAAGTGAGAAATAAACCACTTGTACAGAAGAGGAACACATCACATAGTAGTCCCACCACCTTTAAAATTCCTCAAATGCAAAGAGAAATACATATCACCCAACAGAGTAGGAACAGGATTCCCAATCAAGAAGATTCTAATGGCGTTAACATCAACAAAATCGTCAATGTTAGGGAACAAAGCCAAACCATAGAAGGGCAACACAAAGATGGCTTCGAAAGCATCAACACCACCGGCTTGAGCAAAGGAAGTAGCTTTCCCAATAAGGAACTCAAAAGTCAACCCAATCATTTCCTCCTGTCTTCACCCAATGAGCCTCAATCTCATACTTCTTCAGATGAATAGTTTCAGCTATAAGATGAGATCTTGGAATCTCCTCCAATCCACTAAAAGGCAACTTGTCATAAACGGGTATTCCCAAGAGATGGGCATACTCCTCTAACGCAGGCATAAGCTGATAATCGGGAAAAGTGAAGCAACGGTAGAGAGGGTCATAAATTGAACCAACACACTCAAGAGTCCTTCAACCACATCAGCAGACAACATAGATAGAAGCTTCCCATGACGTTGTTTGAAGTCCAAGGGATCTAATACAAAATATGATAGCTTCCTTAGCTCTTTCAAGTCGGGATATCTGAAACTTTACTTTTTAGTGTTCCTTCATCTACTATATATGGTCTGAAAACATTTGCAAATAAAACCTCAGTTCCTTGGAGTTATTTTTCGTGTGATGAATGTCATGATGCGCATGAATGCAACAATCATAAATAAGGGATCACACACAAGGCAAACAAACAAAGGTCAATGGGTGAATCAAGTCATTGTCAAGATTAATCATCCCGTTTGGTGGATTATGGTTTTCACCTTATCAACACCCAAGTTCCATTGATATTGACAATACTTGATTGGATCAACCAAGAATCAAGGGTTTGTTGTGAGTCATTAGCATGGAGTCAGGTTAAGAACCGTCCCAAAGGAGTGTACTAAGGATAAAACATGTAGATCATGTTCTAAAAAGTTCCTAGAATCTTAATTCCGTCGATTGGGTATTATAGGTTAGGATGATTGACTCATAAACTCATAATATTCTCAAGAGAAACTCGTCTGAGTGTAGTATCGTGTAACAACTGTTATCAAGTCAACAATTGAACAGTCTCCGCACTACATCCTAAATAGGCCAAGTTGGGTTAAATGTTCTACAGTTCTCAGCTTCTCGGACCCCAAATTAGAGAAAGTAATGCCTAACCACAAATAACTTGTGTGACATCAATAACTCCAAAAGGGTATCCACTGAGTAGATGGGTCCCAAGCGAACTTGTTAAGGACTACTCCACACAAGTCGAATGTGACTATACCATCCTCTTATCTTAATTGCACTCAAGTTCGGGTTTGAACTTATCTCACCACTCAGAGATCACCAAGCACAACAAGCAGATTATATCATACAAACAAATATACAAACATCAAATACACAAATATATGTACATACATAAAAAAGTAGGCTAAAACCACTGAGGACTACTCCCCAGCAGAGTCGCCACTTAATTTCTGTAGTGGTAAATTCATGACCATTAAGTTATGTATAAACTTAACGTCAATAAAACCCGAATCGCCACCGCGCTTTTATTGTTTCCAAAGGAAAAGGGAAAAGTACAAACAAAACCCAAAGATAAGAAGTTTTCAAATCAAAACTAATAAAATGCCAGAGATTACAAGTAACGCGGTTGGTTACACAGAGGGAAGGTGTTAGCTCCCAAAGTGTCCTAGGTACTCCTAGGGAGCCCTTTTTTATGTGTGTATATGTTTTGGTATACAAGATGTTTGTAATAAATAGAGTGAGGGGATGGGAAAAGAATTCATTAATTATTTTTTTGTGTTTGACAAGACCTTCGGACTTGTGCCTACGTACCAACATAAAAATGAGGGATCAAAATCTTGTAGTTTGTGGTAACAATTTCAAAGTCAGTGAATTGCTTTTAATCAAAATATAAATTTAAAAGTGGCACAAAAGGCCCAAGAGAGTTTGAATGAGTTTTAATTCTTTTTGTCTTTTTCAAATTTTAAGTCAATATGGTTAAGTACATTTACAAAGTGATTAAGAAAAAGATTTCAAAAAATGCAACGGCATAAGGCCAAAGTTTCTAGTTTGCAATAAAGTCTGAGTTTAGAAATCACAAGCAAAGAAGATTTTGAAAGTGGGGAGAGATTTGAAATTTAAGAAATGGGAGGAGATGAAGAGACTAATCTTAAGCAAAAATTTAATGTTAAGAGTTGACAAGATCTGACCAATGGGATGCAATCCAATAGATAAGAATGTCATATAGAAACCCACTTTTTTCTTTGGACTTTTAAAATCAAGCAATATCAATAAGAAAGCAAGATGAAGAGCAAGGCATCAAATAAAGATAGCCACATCCAAGCTAGCAACTTCATTGTCTTCTTCATAATCTTCCCCATGTATCAGATGACATACTCCTTGAATGGCTCAGAATAAGGCATTAGACACAGGTTCAAAGTAACATTTGCATCAAGATCATGTAGCATATAAACTCAGAGGGATCTCAATACTTGAATCAGATGAAAGTTCAATTCACAATGACTTGGTTTCAGAAAACTTGGCATTGGACAAGTCCTTTTGCATAGGGAATGTTGCCTAATTCTAAGTCCAAGGCTCAGATCAAATCCAACAGTCCACACAAACATTTTTTAAGAGTTTTTGTTCTTTATTATGTACTTTAAGGTCCTAAGATCACAATCACAAATAAGATACACAAACAAGTATATACAAACACAATATAAGGCTCAAATGAGCAAAGTGAAAATGACATAAACATAAAAAAAAGTCAAATGATATGTATAATGGCAAATGATAAATGGGTTGAATTTAAATTGCATAAAGTAAATGACTTGAAATTAAAAGTTAGTCAAATGTTAGTTGATTAGAAGTTAGTGGAGTTTTGCTTTTTAATTGTTTAAGTCATTCTTTAGAGAACACTCAATCTTCTATTCACAAGCATGGATCCTTGAACCAAGACATCTTCTAAAGGAAGGAAAAAAGGCCAAGTTTCCACACAATACCATGAAAGGGGGGAGCTTACAATCTCACTTACTAGAATGATATGCCTTTTGTATCAAAATTTAGCGCTATGTTAAGCAATCCTAATTGGACTTATGTAGAAGTCACAACTATCTGAGATCGGGCAATGAAAATTTTGGTGTTAATGCATGTTAGAGATATGGTATAATGAACCATACTCCTAAAAGATACCACACAAAAAAAAAATAATCAATGGGTAGACCTAATCTAATCCATACTTGTATTGGTTCATGAAGCAATTAGCCTTAGGATATTGAGATGTCATTGGCCAATGAGAGGAGTGGGATAGAAATGGATTGAAGATGAAGAGGGAGGGGAAATAAGACAAACAAGTCAAATGTTCACTCCTTCCACCTTGAATATCTTTTTATATGTGCTTCAAATGAGAAAATTTCCTTCATAAAAGTTGTAGATCTTTCAAACTGCTTCAATTTGGTCACCAATTTGACCTTATTTGGATTTATCATTAAGGAGTTATGCATTTTAGAAGTTGAGGAAAATCACTTGTTTAATGGTAATGGTCCAAAATGACCTATAATGTTTCCTCTATGAACATGCATTTTCAAGTTGAATTTGCACTTCTTACAAACATGAAAGTTGAAGTAGACATCTTAAAATTGATCATGGGATTTGAATGGCTTTCATATCATAAACAATGAACAAGTTATGGTCTTGGGAAGTTGACCTCCAAATTAGGGTTTAGACAAAATGACCTATAATCTTTCACCATAAAAAATGACTTTCCAAGCAAAAAGAGCTTTTGACCTCAACATGGAAGTTGTTTGAAATGTCACTTATAGTAACTTTGATCTTGGAATCATTTTCATATGACAAAAAGTGTAGTAGATAGGGTCTAGGGAAACCAAATTTTGACCAGTTGACTTCCTCTGATCAACCACCATGAACCATCATGATAGCTTGACATTCTCTTCACTTTTGGGACTCATGGAGGATCATATATGCATAAGATGATGACATTTGAGATATCCCTTGAAATATTTGATCAATTGCTAAAGAAACTTGTTGAAGAAGTCACACAAGATACCCAGATGAATTAGGGTTTCCAAGGCAAACCAACTTCAAACTCTTGATGATTTATTGATCAAAATAACATGTGAATATCATGGGGATTAATATATGATACTTAGAGCCAATGTGGACCAATTCTTGATTTAGCTCCTTGTAATAAGGGTCTTAAACCCTATATATGAGCTTGATAGATCATAGGTGAGCATGCACACTACCTACAAAAGAGTTAAACTATCCAATGACATATTTTTGTATTTTGGTTAGTAAAATAAAGCAAAAATGAAGTATGATACAATCAAATGTGCTTCATGACCTCTCCCAATGCAAACTCAATGAATGAGGGGTAAGAAGAATGCCAAAGTGTGATCCCATTGATAATGCATATGATGATAATAGCATGAGGGATCTTAGGGTCAAAATTGGGGTCTTACAGGGATTGATCTGACCAGAAAGCTCTCTCCACCTCTGGGCATACTCTTTAAACGTCTCTTTCTCTTTTTGAGACATCGACCTCAGCTGGTCTCTATCGGGTGCCATGTCCACATTATACTTATACTGCTTCACAAAAGCCTCACCCAAATTATTAAACATGCGGACACTCACACTATCCAATCCCATGTACCACCTCAGAGCGGCACCAGTCAGACTGTCTTAGAAATCGTGAATCAATAACTGATCATTATCAGTTTGGGTTGACATTTTCTTGGCATACATGACGAGATGGCTAAGTGGACAGGTATTTCCCTTATACTTTTCAAAGTCATGGACTTTGAACTTCGTCGGGATTTTGACATTTGGCACTAGGCAAAGTTTAGCGGCACTCTTACCGAATAGGTCCTTTCCCCTCAAGGTCTTTAATTCCTTTCGCAGCTCAAGGAACTGGTCTTTCATTTCATCCATCTTCTCATAAACATTGGGGCCCTCAGACGGCTCGAAATGGTAGATGGTGTCCTCAACATGAGGCAGAGTGTGGACCATTGGAGGCAGAACAGACATGAGCAGGCTAGATGCCGACATAGAAGTAAAAGTAGGCGCAAATCCTTCAGGCACAAAGTTCGGTGGCATTCCCCACGGGAATCTGGCAGGCATGGCTGGAGCAAACTGAGTAGCAGGCACGGTTGAAGTAGCAACCTCTGAGATGACAGTCCTATGAGGAGGAGGAGTTGCAGGCGTTGGAGAAAAATGACTCTGAGCAGCTAAAACATACTCCATCATGGCAGTCAAGCGGGCAATTTCGTCCTTCAACTCTCGGTTCTGTTGTTCTAAGTGTTCCATGATTCTTGGTTGATTGGGACGAGTGTTGTATTAATGAGTCTACTTGGCTGAAGCACAGAAGAATAATCAATAAGACATCTGGCAGAAGGAACTTGTTATGCAAATGATGCATGAAATGCAATGTTTGGATTGTTTTTATTTTCAAGGAACATACTATTTTATTTGCAAATATATAATAACAACAATAACAATTTGATTGACCATAAAAATCTCTTGTATTCATATAATTTTGGAAGGATTACACTAAGTACAATTTCAGAAACCAAAATACAAATACAAAAGAAAAGGAAACTAGTCATCCTAAGGATCCCCTAACAACAGTGACAGATGATCTGGCTGCAGGCACGTACTTCCTTCAGATGCGTCGGATCTCAGACTTAAAAGATATTTTCATCTGAGCCTTCTCGAGGACAAGTTGATCAATAATCTTCTTCCAAGCACCGGAAGGCTGAGGCATACTAAAGGAAGATGGACCCTCTGGATCTCTTTGTCTCTTCACTGCTCGGTCTTCAAGAAGTTCAATGAGTGCATCCTTGTCTTTATACTCAAGCTGCAACTCCTCATGCTTTCTGCTCAAAGCATGGAACCACTCTTCCCACATATCCTTCTCTTGCTTCATCTTGGCGAGAGCGTCTTCCAACTCCTCTACATCTTGGTTAGGGAGATTTAATGGCTCAACCACAACCATAGACATAGGTCTTTCACAAGCATATGGCATCTTTCAATTCTAAAGCTCTCTTCTTCACCCAATAAGTGTAAGCTTCCAAAGCTACACAGTTCCACAGACCAAGCACGGATCTTCCTTTCCTATGCACATTATGCCAAGTATGTACCATCTTATGCTTCAAATGTTAGGGATATTTACCCTCTTGATGGAAAAGACCTTCTAACTGAGTGTTATTAGGTTTGTCTCTCAAGGGGAACCCAAGTTGACGACGAGCCAAAGTAGAGTTATAATTGATTTCTCCTTGTCTACCAATGAGAGGCACATTAGAGAGATCACCACAACTATCAATAATATCCAAGCTACTCAATGCGGAGTCATACCAAACTATATCATCATTAGTGAGGGACATAAGTCTCTGAAACCACCGTAGACATTGTTTGTTCTCCATAAAAGCAAGCTCTGAGGCAAGTGCGAAATAAACCACTTGTACAGAAGAGGAACACAACACACAATAGTTCCACCACCTTTAGAATTTCTTAAGTTCAAAGAGAAGTACACATCACCAAACAAAGTAGGCACAGGATTTCCAATCAAGAAAATTCTAATGGCGTTAACATCAACAAAACCGTCAATGTTAGGGAACAAAGCCAAACCATAGATGAGCAACACAAAGATGGATTCAAAAGCATCCACACTACCAGATTGAGCAAAGGCAATAGCTTTCCCTATGGGAAACTCAGAAGTCAACCCAAATATTCCTCCTTTCTTCACCCAATGAGCCTCAATCTCAGACTTCTTCAGATGAAGAGCTTCAGCTATAAGATGAGATCTAGGAATCTCTTTCAATCCACTAAAAGGAACTTTGTCGGAAACAGGTATTCCCAAGAGATGGGCATACTCCTCTAACGTAGGCACAAGCTGATAATCGGGAAAAGTGGAGCAACGATAGAGAGGGTCATAAAACTGAACCAACACACTCAAGAGTCCTTCAACCACATCAGTAGACAATACAGATAGAAGCTTCCCATGACGTTGCTTGAAGTCCAAGGGATCCAATACAAAAGATGATAGCTTCCTTAGCTCTTTCAAATTGTGACATCTGAAATTGTACTTCTTAGTGTTCCTTCGTCCACAATCCATGGTCTGAAAATGTTTGCAAATAAAACCTCAGTTCCTTGAAATTTTATTTCTGTGATGGATGTTATGATACGCATGAATTCATGAATGCAACAATCACAAATAAGGGATCACACACAAGGCAAACAAACAAAGGTCAAGGGATGAATCAAGTCATTGTCAAGATCAATCATCCATTTTGGTGGATTATTGTTTTCACCTTATCAACACCCAAGTTCCATTGATATTGACAAGACTTGATTGGATCAACCAAGAATCAAGGGTTTGTTGTGAGTCACGAGCATGGAGACAGGTGAAGAACCATCCCAAAAGAGTGTAATAAGGATAAAACATATAGATCATGTTCTAAAAAGTTACCAGAGTCTTAATTCCATCTATCGAATATTATAGGTTAGGATGACTGACTCATCAACCCATAATATTCTCAAGAGAAACTCGTCTAAGTGTAGTATCATGTAATAACTTTTATCAAGTCTACACCTGAACAGTTTCCACAATACGTCCTAAATAGGCCAAGTTGGGTTAAATGTTCTACGGTCCTCAGCTTCTCGGACCCCGAATCAGAGAAAGTAATGCCTAACCACAAATAACTTGTGTGACATCAATAACTCCAAAAGGGTCTCCACTGAGTATATGAGTCTCAAGCCAACTTGTTAAGGACTAGTCCACACAATTCCAACATTAATATACCATCCTCATATCTTAATTGCACTCAAGTTCGGGTTAGAACTTATCTCACCACTCAGAGATCACCAAGCACAACAAACAGATTATATTATACAAACAAATATACAAATATACACACATGAAAAAGTAGGCTAAACCCACCGAGGACTACTCCCCAGCAGAGTCGCCACTTAATTTCTGTAACGGTAAATTCATGACCATTAAGATATGGATAAACTTAACGTCAATAAAATCAGAGTCGCCACCGCGCTTTTATTGTTTCCAAAGGAAAAGGGAAAAGTACGAACAAAACCCAAAGATAAGAAGTTTTCAAATCAAAACTAATAAAATGCCAGAGATTACAAGTAAGGGGGTTGGTTACACAGAGGGAAGGTGTTAGCACTCAAAGTGTCCTAGGTACTCCTAGGGATCCCTTTTTTATGTGTGTATGTATTTTTGGTATAAAATATATTTGCAATAAATAGAGTCTGAGGATGAGAAAAGAATTCATTAATTATATTTTTGTGTTTGACAAGAACTTCGGACTTGTGCCTATGTACCAACATAAAAATGAGGGATCAAAACCTCGTAGTTCGTGGTATCAGTTTCAAAGTGAATGGGTTGCTTTTAACAAAAATTTAAATTTAAAAGAGGCACAAAAGGGCCTAAAAGAGTTTGAATGAGTGTTAGTTCTTTTTGTCTTTTGAAATTTTAAGACAATATGATTAGATTCATTTACAAGTTTGATTTAAGAAAAGAGTTTAAAATGCAATGGCATAAGACCAAAGTTTCTAGTTTGCAATGAGGTCTAAGTTTAAAAATCACAAGCAAATAATTTTTTTTGAATAAAGGGCGAGTTTTGAAATTTAAGAAGTGGGAGGAGATGAAGAGACTAATCCTAAGCAAAAAGTTTAAAAGTTAAGAGTTGAAAAGATTTGACCAATGGGATGCAATCCAATAGACAAGAATGTCATATAGAAATCCACTTTTCCTTTGGACTTTAAAATCAAGCAATATCAATAAGCAAGCAAATCGAGGAGTAAGGCATCAAATAAAGATAGCCGCATCTAAGCTAGAAACTTCATAGTCTTCTTCATAATCTTCCCCATGTATCAGATGCCATACTCCTTGAATGGCTCAGAATAAAGCATTAGACACAGGTTCAAAGTAACATTTGCATCAAGACCATGTTGTAGAAGAACTCAAGTGGATCCCAATACTTGCATCAGATGAAAGCTCATATCACAAATGACTTGGTTTCAGAAATGTTGGCATTGGCTAAGTCCTTTTGCCTAAGGAATGTTGCCTAATTCTAAGTCCAAAGCTCATATCAAATCCAACAGTCCACACAAACATTTTTAGGGGTTTTTTATTGTTTATTGGGTAATTTTAGGTCCTAAGACCATAAACAAAAACAAGGTACACAAACAAATATATACAATTACAATATATGGCTCAAGTGAGCAAAGTGAAAATGACATTAAAAATAAACAAGTTATGTGATATGTATAACGGCAAATGATAAAAGGCTTAAATTTAAAGTGCATAAAAGTAAATGACTTTGAAATTAAAAGTTAGTCAAATGTTAGTTGATTAGAAGTTAGTGGAGTTTTGCTTTTCAATTGTTTAAGTCATTCTTTGGAGAACACTCAACCCTCTATTCATAAGCATGGATCCTTGAACCAAGACATCTTCCAAAGGTATGAAAAAAGGCAAAGTTTCCACAGAATACTATGAAAGGGGGAAGACTTACAATCTCACTTACTAGAATGCTAAGCCTTTTGTGTCAAAATTTAGCGCTATGTTAAGCAATCGTAATTGGACTTATGTAGAACTCACAACTATCTGAGGTCGGGCAATAAAATATTTGGTGTTAATGCATGTTAGAGATATGGTATAATGAACCATACTCCTAAAACATACCACACACAAAAAGAAAATGATCAAAGGGTGGACCTAATCTCATCCATACTTGTATTGGTTTATGAACCAATTAGCCTTAGGATATTGAGATGTCATTGGCTAATGAGAGGAATGGGATAAAAAGGGATTGAAGAAGGAGAGGGAGGGGAGATGAGACAAACACAAATTGGTCATGGGAGGAGTTTTATCAAATTAAAATCATTCATTCATTTTGAGAGATGAAATGTACATTTCATCAATCCCCTAATCCAATGATTTTAATCCAACAAAATTCAAATCAACCTTGACCAAGGCCCAAACACATAGTCAAACTTCACAAGTCAATAAAAATGGCTCAACACAATTTATTCTCAATTTAACAAATTAAAAATCAATTAAAAATGCATTAAATTAAATTATGTTTTATTAATGATAAAACCTCTTCAAAACACCAAATAAATGGCCAAGAGATTTATCATAGGTCAAACAAGGTCAAAGGACCTTGGAGAAAAAATTTCATTATTTTTGGAAAGTCATAAGTATTTTTAAACAATTAAAAATATACACAAAAACAATTAAATCATGTAAAATATCAATATTGATAAAACAAAAAAATTTAATTCAGAAAATGAAAGACAAAAATATTTGAATTTTTTTGGTGAAAGTCCCATATTTTTAGGATCAATAATGAACATTGACCATCTGATCTCCCTCATTAATTGAGGTGGTAAATCAGATGGATCAGCGCGCGTATTCCATGTGGACCTAAGTCAACTGAGAAGCACACGTGGTAATCATAACCAATGCACAAGATTAAAACAATTTAAATGGATCTTATGGTTGAGATGCTTCCAACACATCGGCGGAGCCAGAGCTCCGGTCTTCTTCTCTAGTGGACCTCATCGGACTGGTCCCCCTTCAACCATCACCAAAATGAAAAATCAAGACATGGATTTAAAGAAAAAATGCTCAGGAGCTCGAATCTGGCCTCAATTTTGTCTAACTCCGAGTATATGAGAAGATACATGGAATTGAATTTTGAGGATCATAAACTCAGTTGCTTCAATTTGACCTCAAAGCAACTCAATCTTGTTGCCTGCATTGATAGGACTCCAGACAACCAAAAATCAACAAGAATAGTGGAGAACTGAGAGAGAATCGAAGAGAAGAAGTTTCTTAAAAATCACCTTCGAGTTGATCCAATTTCACTTGATCTTGATCTAGATTTGATTGCTTTCTCCTCCTCTTACTTGCAGAAACCAAATGGAATGAAAATGGAAGTGAATTTATGGAGTTTGAACTTCCAAACAGATGGTGACGTTCAAGCTCAATTTCAAGAGAAATCTTAGAAAATTCTATGGCAGTGAGGGTTTGCAATGGTCTAGCAAAGCTTGGGCAAGGTGTTGATGATGAATCTGAAGCCTTAAGCTTGTTTAAATAGGCAATGTGTTTGATATTTGCACCACTTGAAAATTGGACAAAATTAGCAACTTCCTTGCATGGGTGCATGGGTAATCATTTGGGCCTCAAGAGTGATGCAATCCAATTCCAAATCGTGTACAAAGTCTGCTGAAACTATCATGTGCAAGCATGCAAATGGAAATGATCATGTGAAGTTCAATCTTGCCAAAACACTTCCCATAATGAAGCCATGCGCAAGTCCTTCAATTTTAGTCCAAACGAGATGATCTTTGATGTTTTGAAAAGGTGAGATCAAGGGGAAAAACTTTCATGTTGAACACTTTTTCATTTTAAGCTTGGATCATGATGAATTTTGAGGTGGAAGTTTGGGAAATCAAACATATTTGAAAAATTTCTAAGTCTCAAGTCAAATGTTCACTTCTTCCACCTTGAATAACTTTTTCTATGTACTTCACATGAGAAAAGTTCCTTCATCAAAGTTGTAGATCTTTCAAACCGCTTCAATTTTCTTACCAATTTGACTTAATTTGGATTTGGCATGAGGGAGTTATGCATTTTAGAAGTTGAGGAAAATCACTTGTTCAATGGTATTGGTCCAAAATGACCTATAATGTTTCCTTTTGGCACATGCATTTGCAAGTTGAATTTGCACTTCCTCCGAACATCAAAGCTGAAGTAGACAGCTTAAATTTGACCATGCAATTTGAATGGCTTTCATATCATACAAATTGAGAAAGTTATGGTATTTGGAAGTTGACCTCCAAACTAGGGTTTAGACAAAATGACCTATAATGATTTCGAGTTGATTGATAACTTGTTTTGGTGAAGGGTGAGAGTGTAGCTACCTGGTCGAAATCAGTTTCAGGTATGAACTCTGATGAATTGGTCCAGCTCAGGCAAGGTGTTGGGAAGGCGAGTTAAGGTTTGGAAAAGTTTTAGTGATGCTTAGGGAAGAATTCTGAGTGGTTGGTTTGAACTGAAAAGCTTTGAAACTCAAAACTCGTATCTCTATTTTCAATGGTGGAACTCGAGTTTTCAGCAAGATTATTATAGCTTTCTAAGCTTGGTTTTTGAGTGGAACACCTTCCCCTATTTATAGGGAAGCTGATGGAGTGGTTTGGAGGGAGAAAGGAAGTGGTTTGCTTAGAAAAGACATGTGGTCTGAAGCATGCTTGTGGGTGGATTTTTGGGGATTTGAATTGGCATGTTCTTAGCTAGTTTGCTTCACCAACCAACTGGTTTTGGTTCTTAGCACCAAACAAGAGCAAACAAAGGCAATGAAATGTATTGTTGCGCATTTGGAGTTTAGCCAAATTTGGAAAAATCTACACTTTTCACGTGGCATCGAGTTTGAGGATTTGCAAGCTTTCCACACCAAGGTTGACTTTCATTTAGGCCTTCGTATGTTGCATAACATGTTATAAGTTAATAGATCATATCATTGATGGTGAATGTTTGAAGCTCATATGATCATATCATGATGTAAAATGAGGCTTGGTGCTCTGTGAAGTGATTTTAGGTCATGTTAATGGGTGAATCCAATGCCTTGAAAGTCCAAAAATCATGACCAAACCAATTACTTGTAACATGAATTGAATGAATGTTTGAATGGTGAATTATGGTTGAATTTGACTTGAATTGATGTTTAATGAGTGGTGGTATGATAATGTGATGAAATGAAGCAAGACCAAGGATCAAAGGATGCCCAAACTAGGGTTTCTTGAATCACAAGTTTCATCAAGAACCATGGTTAGACAAATTAGGGTTTGGTGATGCAAGGGTTGTATTGAGATGATTCAAAGGATTGGGGTATAAACAAACTTTGGATTTTGGGGGTCCTTAATTACATGGTCGAGATTTAAGATTAACCATGACTTGTACAAGCCAATGAGGGTTAAGAGCTAGAGCTAAGGTCCTTGGGTGACCAGATGAATCTTCATGTGTCTTCAATGGGACTCACCATCCAATTTAGGTTTGGAGAGTGAGTGGGATGGCTTGAATGATCCTACAAGCTTGTGGGAATGCTTGATGATAGAGATTGTAAGAACAAAAATAGTTCTACAACAGATTCCAAGATTTTGATGATAACAAAGGATGAAACCAAAAATGGCACTCTAACGAAAAGTTCTAAAATGTGCAGGACTCTAAACAAGAAGAAAGGAATTTGATCACGTCATCAGATACAGAATCAAATCAGATACAAATTACCAGAAGATCAGAAGCATCTGAAGTAGAAACGCGCTCTAGAAGCTCTGATTCTGAGCAACAGCATATCAGAATATCAAAAGCATCTGAAGAAGAAGCGCGCTCTAGAAGCTCTGACTCTGAGCAACGGTATATCAGAATTCCAGAAGTTCTCAATGTCATCTGAGGACAACATCAGAATTCTAAAGGGATCAGAACTCTCAGAAGCTCTGAAGCAATATCTCAAGATCTCAGATTAAGAGAGTAACACAGACTCTGTTAATGGATTTCCTTATCCAGAAAGAATAACGACAACTTCAACTTCAAATGGAAAGAACTATATTTGGAAAGAAGTTATTCAGGGAGATAAACTTGTTTCGGCAAGAAACAATGAAGTAATGGCATTTAACTCTCATCAAGACTAAATCTCTGCCATCACTACAAACGGTCATTTTTCACCTCTATATAAAGAACGGCGAACCTCTTTGAGAGACACACCTGAACGCACATAATTACTCTACTCTCTCTCTAATCTTTCACGAGCTTTTGCTCATAACGTGAAATTTCTTATTTGCTCTAATTGTTGTAATACTTGCTTTATCCTAGAAGCACTCTAGATTACAAATTTTGTTTTTACCTAAACTGTTTAATTCCTCAAGTGACTCTGCGCAGTTTGTATACTTGAGAGGACTAAGAGATCCTTCTCTTAGACGTTGGTTGTAATAATCTTTCAAGATTAGTGGATTAAGTCCTTGTTGAAGGCGAAATCACCTTGGCCGGGTGGACTGGAGTAGCTTTGTGTTATAAGCGAACCAGTATAAAATCCTGTGTGATTTTATTTTGAAAAAGCGCTTATTTTCCAAAACAATTCAAACCCCCCTTTCTTGTTTTTCTCACCTTCAATTGGTATCAGAGCTTTGGCTCTGTTATTGATTTTCCAATCAAACACTTAACCGTGTAGAGAGATCCAAAACGAGAAAAACTATGGCCCACACGAATGAAAGAGACAGTTACAATGCTAAGCCTCATGTCTTTGATGGAGAGAAATTCGATTACTGGAAAGATAGAATTGAAAGTTTCTTTCTAGGCTATGATGCTGATCTCTGGGACATTGTCACAGATGGATACAAACCTCCTGTCACAGAGGATGGAGTTGAAGTTCCCAGAAGTAAGATGTCAGATGATCAGAAGCGTGTTTTCAAAAATCATCACAAGGCCAGAACTATACTTCTCAATGCTATATCTTACAACGAGTATGAAAAGATCACCAACAGAGAAACAGCCAAAGACATACTTGACTCTCTGAGGATGACTCATGAAGGAAACTCTCAGGTCAAAGAAACAAAGGCTCTGGCGCTTATCCAGAAATATGAAGCCTTCAAAATGGAGGATGACGAAGCCATAGAGGTAATGTTCTCTAGATTCCAAACTCTTATTGCAGGTCTCAAAGTTCTAGACAAAGGGTACACAACTGCAGACCACGTCAAAAAGATAGTCAGAAGCTTGCCAAAGAAGTGGAGACCCATGGTCACTGCTCTGAAGTTGTCTAAGGATCTGAACAACATCAGTCTTGAAGAGCTTGTCAGTTCCCTCAGAAGCCATGAGATAGAACTAGAGGAAGATGAGCCTCAGAAGAAGAACAAGTCTGTAGCATTAAAGTCCAGATCTGAAAGACGCAAATCTGATAGAACCAAAGCATTCCAGGCCGAAACAGAAGATGCTGATGACTCTGAACAAGAAGATTCTGATGATGAAGAAGAATTGTCTCTCCTAACCAGAAGATTTAAACAACTCTGGAAAAAGAGGAACAATAACTTCAGGAGACCAAGACCCAGAGGGGATCGATCAGAATCAACGTCTAAAGGTAAAACTAACAAAGATGTTACCTGTTATGAATGTAAAGAAACAGGTCACTACAGGAACGAATGCCCAAAGTTAAAGAAAGACAGTTCCAGAAAAGAGAGCTTCAAGAAAAACTCCCTCAGAACCAAGAAGGGATTAATGGCCACCTGGGATGATAGCGAATCTGAATCATCAGAATCTGACTCTGATGAACAGGCCAATGTGGCGTTCATGGCTACCACATCCAGGACCACTTCAGATGAAGAATCTGAATCAGAAGAGGTATTTTCTGAACTCTCTAGATCTGACCTAGAATCATGCTTGTCAGAAACTCTTAGCTCATATCAGAAACTAAAACAAAAATTTAAAGCAATAAAAGGCTGTCTTGAAGAAAAATTTGAAGAATGTGGCAAACTTTAGATGACAATTCTAGAACTAAAAGATGAAAACAAAGTTTTAACATCACTAAAAGATGCAGCAAAGAAAAATTGTTTAAACCTAGAAGAAGCGTTATCTCAAGCTCCACAAACTTCAAATACGATAATTTATAAATACGAAAAAGCCTTTCAAAAGTTTCTGAAAAATGGGATAGGAAGGAGTGTAATGGCATCCATGATTTATGGAGTCAGTCAGAACAATAGAAGAGGAATTGGTTATGATCCTAAGGAAGATAAAACTTCTACTAGTGACCAACTTAAATCTCCATTTTCATATCACTATACACACACACAAGAGCAAAAAAATTTGAACATGCTAGAAAACCCAAAGTAATAAGAAACTCTGGGAAAACTAATCAGAAAGGACCCAAGAGACTCTGGGTACCAAAAGATAAGATTGTTTATGTTGCAGATATCTTATGCAGCAAAGTTCAAACACCAGTCATGGTACCTGGACTCTGGATGCTCGCGACACATGACGGGAAGAAAGTCTATGTTCCAAAGCCTGGAACTTAAAGACGCTGGATTCGTAGGCTTCGGAGGAGATCAGAAAGGAAGGATCAGAGGCTCCGGAACTATTGGTAATGGTACTTTTCCCTCTATATCTGATGTCCTTTACGTAGAAGGATTAATGCATAATTTGTTATCCATAAGTCAATTAAGTGATAACGGTTATGATGTGATCTTTAATCAAAAAACATGTAAAGCCATAAATCAAAACAATGGTTCTATCCTATTCACAGGCAAGAGGAAAAACAATATTTATAAAATTAATCTTTCTGATTTAAAAGAACAAAATGTGAAATGTCTGATGTCTGTTCACGAAGAGCAATGGGTATGGCATAGACGCTTGGGCCACATTAGCATGAGAAAATTATCTCAGCTAAATAAACTCGAGTTAGTCAGAGGCCTACCTAAACTGAAGTTCTCTTCAGATGCTCTATGTGAAGCATGTCAAAAAGGAAAATTTTCAAAAACATCTTTCAAAAAGAAAACTATTGTTACTACCTCTAAGCCTCTGGAACTTCTTCACATTGATCTATTTGGTCCTGTGAAAACAGCATCAGTCAATGGAAAGAAGTACGGACTAGTCATTGTTGATGATTTCAGTCGTTGGACATGGGTGAAATTCCTAAAACACAAGAGTGAGTCTCACTCTGTATTCACTAGTTTCTGCTCCAAAGTGCAAAAAGAATTTGACTCTAAAATTGTCAGAGTCAGAAGTGATCATGGTGGCGAATTCGAAAATAAATCCTTTGAGGAATTATTTGACTCTAATGGAATATCCCATGATTTCTCCTGCTCTAGAACTCCACAACAAAATGGAGTTGTAGAGAGGAAGAATAGGACACTCCAAGAGATGGCCAAAACCATGATCAACGAAACTAATGTGGCTAAGCACTTTTGGGCCGAAGCTGTAAATACAGCGTGTTACATTCAGAATAGAATCTCCATAAGACCTATTCTGGAAAAGACTCCCTATGAACTGTGTAAAGGAAGGAAACCAAACATTTCATATCTTCATCCATTTGGATGTTCTTGCTTTATTTTAAACACTAAAGAACATCTGAACAAGTTTGATTCCAAAGCACAGAAAGGTATTATGTTAGGATACTCAGAACGCTCTAAAGGCTACAGAGTATACAATACAGAAACCAAAATTGTGGAAGAATCAATTCATGTCAGATTTGATGATAAGCTTGACCCTGAAAAGTCAAAGCTAGTTGAAAATTTTGCAGATTTAGAAATCACTCTTGCAGGATCTGACAAAGCTCCAGAAGCCACTACCATTCAGAATTCTGAGGAAATTAATCTTCCATTAATTCCCAAGAAAGCTAAAAGTCGCCTCAACGTATATGAAGAATTGATTCTGGGCAACAAGGACGAACCTGTCAGAACCAGATCTACCTTCAGGACTTCTGAAGAGACTCCCCTGGGACTAGTGTCTCTGATCGAGCCCACTTCCTGTGATAAGGCACTTCAAGATAACGACTGGGTTCTTGCCATGCAAGAAGAACTAGATCAATTCACAAAGAAAGATGTTTGGGATCTTGTTCCCAAGCCCAGAGGCACTCACGTTATCGGAACCAGATGGGTATTTAGAAACAAGCTGAACGAGAAAGGAGAAGTCGTTAGAAACAAAGCTCGACTGGTAGCTCAAGGTTACAGTCAACAAGAAGGTATTGACTACAATGAAACCTTTGCTCCAGTCGCAAGGTTAGAATTTATTCGTCTTCTTGTATCTTTCGCTATAAACCATTCTATTAAATTATATCAAATGGATGTCAAGAGCGCATTCCTTAATGGTTACATATCAGAAGAAGTGTATGTCAACCAACCTCCAGGTTTTGAAAATCCAAATTTTCCAGAACATGTTTTTAAACTTAAAAATTCCTTATATGAACTTAAACAAGCTCCCAGAGCTTGGTATGAACGTTTAAGTAACTTTCTTCTGGAACACAATTTTATCAGAGGGAAAGTTGACTCCACACTCTTCTGTAAGAACCTTAACAATGATCTCATGATATGCCAGATATACGTTGATGATATTATCTTTGGTTCAGCTAACGCCTCTGTTTGTCAAGAATTCTCTGAGTTAATGCAGGCAGAATTTGAAATGAGCTTAATGCAAGAACTAAAGTTTTTTCTGGGAATTCAAATTAACCAAACTTCAGAAGTCACGTACGTTCATCAAAGCAAATACATAAAAGATGTTCTGAAGAAATTTGACATGGCTGAATGCAACTCTACAAAGACTCCCATGCATCCAACATGCATTCTTGAAAAGGAAGAAATCAGTAAAAAGGTTTGTCAGAAGCTCTATCGTGGTATGATAGGCTCCCTTCTCTATCTGACTGCTACTCGACCTGATATTCTCTTTAGTGTCTGTCTATGTGCCAGATTCCAATCAGATCCTAGAGAATCTCACTTAACAGCAGTTAAGAGAATTTTCAAATATCTAAAAGGAACTCCTAACCTAGGCCTGATGTATGAGAAAACATCAGAGTATAGACTTTCGGGTTACTGTGATGCAGATTATGCAGGAGATAGATTGGAACGAAAAAGCACATCTGGAAATTGTCAGCTCCTAGGAAACAATCTGATATCCTGGGCCAGCAAAAGACAGTCAACTATCGCTCTATCAACTGCAGAAGCTGAATACATCTCAGCATCACTGTGCACAACTCAGATGCTCTGGATGAAGAATCAGTTAGAAGATCTGCAAATCTTCGAGAGTAACATTCCTATCTTTTGTGATAATACTGTTGCTATTTGTTTAAGTAAGAATCTCATTCTACACTCCAGAGCTAAGCACATTGAAATAAAACATCATTTTATCAAAGACTATGTTCAGAAAGGGATAGTAACATTGAAGTTCATTGATACAGATCATCAATGGGCAGATATCTTTACTAAGCCTTTAGCTGAAGATAGATTTCTTTTTATCTTAGAAAATCTGAACATTCAAAATTGCCCTGAATAAATTATGCCTCTAAAGATGTAAAATGAGACTCTGACATAAACAAATGAGCTTCTTCCTCTGACTCTGATACTTCTACCAAGTTAAGAAGATATCTGAGTTAGAAATCTCTAGGAACCACTCGTTTGGTATTCCTGAAGATCAGATAAAGCAAACACGTGGAGTGAATTGCGTCTAACCTTGGAACTTCTAGACAGCTGTCCAGAAGAAATTCAAAGGACAGACGTTTGAGATCTCCTCGAGCAGTGTGCATACTGTTGGGATTAGACATTCATTAATGAGCCATAATCATTTCTCCCTCTAAACATGCTAACTTGGTTTTTGTGCTAACTCTGATTTACGTGTCGTTTTGCATGCGTTTCTTTTGGGTATTTAAACACTCCTTTCACACTTCACTCTCACTCATTTGTTAAAACCTAGTTCTCTCAGGCATTTCTGCAAACAGTTGATATTCATCTCAGTTCTTCATCAACAATGGATTCTCAACAACAATTTGTATTCAACTATTCTCAGCAAATGAACTCCAGCAACGCAACTCAAAGCACATCTACTCCAACCGTTACAGGCGTAACTACAACACCAGTTTACAAGGAGCCCCACATTCTTGACCGTGAGCCTCATATAAATCTTGCAACTCCTTTTGAGAAACTGGACGTGCTGTGTGAATCCCTGGTGGATTTCAACAACATGAAGAGAAATGGCGT
This sequence comes from Lathyrus oleraceus, assembly GCF_024323335.1. Taxonomy (NCBI): domain Eukaryota; kingdom Viridiplantae; phylum Streptophyta; class Magnoliopsida; order Fabales; family Fabaceae; genus Lathyrus; species Lathyrus oleraceus. Next base: position 421,473,636 of record NC_066583.1, read on the forward strand.
AGACCTCACTGAAGAACTTCATCAACAAGGTTGGGGAAACTACTTTCAACGCCTCTACGGTCCAGTTTACCCAAACCTTATTAAGGAATTCTGGAGATTTGCTGATGTTGATCATCATTTCATCGTTTCCTACGTCTTGGGTGTAAAAATAGTGATTACTGAAAAGTCAATCGTTGCCTTGCTAAACATGGAGAAAGCTGGAGGAAGAAGAATCTACAACATTAATCCTAGGGCGAAATATATTGCTCATGAAATCAATCCCACAATCTTCAAACACAACACAGAAGGCAATCCCTCAAAGAACAAGGAACTACATCAGAATCTTCGGGTGTGGCTCAAAATCATTCTGGGAACTATTCATCATCGCCCAGCATCAAACTCATCAGATTACATCAATACAGATCAGAAATGTATTATGTATTGTATTCAGAAAGGTCTGAAGCTTTGCCTCCCTGCACTCCTCTTCAAATACCTCAGAGATTCTGTACGGGAAACCAGGAATAACATGAAACCCAGAACTTACATTCCTCTGGGAAGACTCCTCTCAGATGTGCTGATAGAAAATGGTCTCGTGGACCATCTGATCACACACAAACTCATGGAAGACTTGGCAATAGAAACTGGAAGGCCTCTGAACTCCAGGAATCTGAAGAGCATGGGGATTCTGGAGAAGATTCATGTTAAACCTACTCTGGATACTTCTTGGGAAGCTTTAAAAGATCAGAAGGATATGCCAAATGGTCTATGCAAGTTCTACAGGGATGAACCCAAAGAAGCAATTCTCCACTATCTTCAACGTCTGAAGGATGAAGGAGTGGACATCTCAGATTTCAGATTGAGCGATCTGCCAGAATCAGCTCCAGACTTCGTGAGGTTTAAAAGAGGTCCATCTGAGAAGGCATCCAAGGCGAAGAAAGCGAAGCTAGGGGAAACTTCTGAATCAAGACCTTCAGCACCTCTGCAAGAGTCTTCTGGTAAGTCTGCCTCTACTGCTCCCTCTATACAGCAAGTTGCTTCTTCTACTCCTCTACCAACACCCATCTACACCACATCTGAAACCCATCCTTCAACAACCAGAACCTCTCAACCACTACCAAAATTCAATCTTGCCAACACCTCACTACCACTATCCGAAGCTGAAGAAATGAACCAAACCACTTCCTCATCCTCAGCCCCAGAATCACCTCCCTACTTTGTCATTTCCTCTGACACAGAACCCTCTGACCCCGCTTCTCCCACTCTAGCCCAACTCCAAACTCTAAACCGTAATTCACAACAACCACAACAATCTCCACCTGAACCTGAAGTAACTTCACCACCCTCAGAACAACCAACTGTCACTCCATCTGAAGTTCACCCCTCTAACCTCCATACCTCTGACATTACCCCTCCAAACACTTCCGCTGAACCTCCAACTCTCAACCTAAGCCCTCCAAACTCTCCACCTCAACCTTCTGAACCAGAACATTCCCTGCCAACCCTAGAGGAAGCAATTATGTTGTTTGTAGGAGCATCAGTTGAAAAGGTCAAGTCTCTGACCATCAACTCTGGTATCAGTGATGATCCTGACTCTGTTAGGACACACTGGAACAGAGTCATTGGCTGGATGACATCTGAGGCCTTTAAACTGAAGCACATCTCTGAGTAAGTCAGAAACGACTTTATCAGAGACGCTGAGGCAAGACTACAGGAGCGCTTGGCCAGAGAAGCTGAAAAAGAAGCCAGAAGGATAGAAGAAGAAAGAGCAAGACAAGAAGAACTTCAAAGAGTACGGGAAGCTGAAGCCAAGGCTCTAGCTGACGCTGCTGCTGCTGCTACTGAAGTTGAAGCAAAGGCTGCTGCTGAAGCTGAAGCAAAGGCTGCTACTGAAGCTGAAGCTAAAACCGCTGAAGAACAGAATGCTCTGACTCAAGGGGAGTCCTCTACCTTTGCCCCTCTGGTTCTCAAGACCCTTGAAGAGCTTCAGAAAGAGCAGAAGGAAGTCCGAGTCAGATTGGATCAACAGGACTCAGTCAATGCCATCATTCAGAACCTGCTGACTCAACTGCTTCAGAGAATGCCTCCTCCTCCCAACCCTTAGGCACTTAGGATTTTTTTGCTTGTTGTTTTTGCTTGTCTTTGTCTCTGATGTTTCTTTTCTCTTATCTGGATCTATATATATATATATATATATATATATATATATATATATATATATATATATATATATATATATATATATATATATATATATATATATATATATATATATATATATATATATATATATATATATATATATATATATATATATATATATATATATATATATTTCTTCCTGCTTTATTTTTCTATGTCTTTTTGATTCTGACAAAAAGGGGGAGAAATCAAATAGCTCTGATGAAAAATTGCCTAAAGCCTTAAGCACTCTGCAAACATATTATTCTATAAAATAAATCTATCTAATACTTGACTTAAGAAATTGCAGAAAGGTATCGAGAAACTTCATTGCTTGGAAGCTCTGGTAAGAACTTCTGAACTCCCTAGCCTATCTCAGGGGGAGCTCACTTCTATCTGATCTGATAAACTCTTAATTTTTTGAATGTTTCATCTGACATTTGAGTTTGTTTTGTCATCATCAAAAAGGGGGAGATTGTAAGAACAAAAATAGTTCTACAACAGATTCCAAGATTTTGATGATAACAAAGGATGAAACCAAAAATGGCACTCTAACGAAAAGTTCTAAAATGTGCAGGACTCTAAACAAGAAGAAAGGAATCTGATCACGTCATCAGATACAGAATCAAATCAGATACAAATTACCAGAAGATCAGAAGCATCTGAAGTAGAAACGCGCTCTAGAAGCTCTGATTCTGAGCAACAGCATATCAGAAGCATCTGAAGAAGAAGCGCGCTCTAGAAGCTCTGACTCTGAGCAACGGTATATCAGAATTCCAGAAGTTCTCAATGTCATCTGAGGACAACATCAGAATTCTAAAGGGATCAAAACTCTCAGAAGCTCTGAAGCAATATCTCAAGATCTCAGATTAAGAGAGTAACACAGACTCTGTTAATGGATTTCCTTATCCAGAAAGAATAACGGCAACTTCAACTTCAAATGGAAAGAACTATATTTGGAAAGAAGTTATTCAGGGAGACAAACTTGTTTCGGCAAGAAACAACGAAGTAATGGCATTTAACTCTCATCAAAACTAAATCTCTGCCATCACTACAAACGGTCGTTTTTCACCTCTATATAAAGAACGGCGAACCTCTTTGAGAGACAAATCTGAACGCACATAATTACTCTACTCTCTCTCTAATCTTTCACGAGCTTTTGCTCATAACGTGAAATTTCTTATTTGCTCTAATTGTTGTAATACTTGCTTTATCCTAGAAGCACTCTAGATTACAAATTATGTTTTTACCTAAACTGTTTAATTCCTCAAGTGACTCTGCGCAGTCTGTATACTTGAGAGGACTAAGAGATCCTTCTCTTAGACGTTGGTTGTAATAATCTTTCAAGATTAGTGGATTAAGTCCTTGTTGAAGGCGAAATCACCTTGGTCGGGTGGACTGGATTAGCTTTGTGTTATAAGCGAACCAGTATAAAATCCTGTGTGATTTTATTTTGAAAAAACGCTTATTTTCCAAAACAATTCAAACCCCCCTTTCTTGTTTTTCTCACCTTCAAGAGATTAGGGTCAAGGTGGCTTGGGCATACCTAAACATGAACAGTGGGTCTTGAGGCTTCATAGATGAACCCACATGCCTTGAGTTTGTGTAACATTGTAGATTATTAGACACAAAGGCTTATGAGATAATATGTATGTGATGTATGCTCATGAATTATGGTTATAGAGGGTGATATGGAGGTAGGGTAAATTTAAGGGTATGACTGGCATTATGCAAGATTATATAAAAAACTGGTTAAGCTTGCCTTCTTTTAGATTCTCTTCCTGAGAGGGTTTTGGTATGATTCCCCTCTCTTTTTGTGTATCAATCTTTTTTTGAAATATTTAGCCTTATTAAAATATATATATATATATATATATATATATATTATATATATATATATATATATATATATATATTATTATTTTGTATTAATAAACCACGCTTGGGTTGAGTCTATTTGAATTACCAACTTCCTTCCACCGTAACTATTCTTATTAAACAGTATGACGCCTTCGAGGATGCCTCATGATTTTGCAATCAGCACTGAGCAGTGCCCTACTGACTTGATGAATCCTATGATCCAATTGCCATTGTTATCTTTTATTACTCCCCCACATCCTGCATGTTTCTCGTGCAATAGAGTTTCGTCGGTGTTTAGAGTCCATTAATTCATCATCGACGCTTTCCATCGATGATCTCTATCAGTTATGTATCTTGGTAGAATCTTATGATTCTTCAGCATACTCTCTTGATATTGATGTGCTCTCATCATAGTATGATGAGGTATGTCATCAGGCATGATATAATCTTCCACAAAAAATCTATTATTCCTCCAATGTCATATGACATGACACGATGTAGCCCAAACCGCTTGTCAACTTCTGATTAAAGGTGTCTTACAAATACTATTTTAGTGCAATAATTTTTTTCCTATTTATCGGTTACTATTTTTGTATTAATTGGTACAATAATTAAATTTTAGTAAATGATAGGTCATAATAATAACATTAAAAATACCATATAAAAACAATCATAAAATATTATGTCGTTTGTATTCTTATGCCCCTTTATAACCACCCTTAATCCTGCCTTCTTGTCACTGCTTTTGCTACCCATTTCACCTATTAATTATTCTCTAAGATTTTTCACAATGTCTGTTATTGATAAAAACGCCAATTAGTAAGATGTTATCTCTTCTAATAGTTATTTGTAGATTTGTATATTATATTATTAATTTTTTCATACTCAATTATTCTATTTTCATGTAAAATACATTATATGTTTTTTGCATGCTTAACGAAGATAATATATTACAAGTATAAATAGTAACAATTATACTTACTTTAGAACAAGCACAATCAAACGATCTGAGAAAATTTTAGGCCAAAAGTGATTCAATGGGGCACTATTGTACTATATCTAAAACAGTTAGATAAAACTCCCTTGGGACTTGGGAATAGTGGTCAAATTGTAAGTCACTTAACTTAAATCTATGGGACTTAACAATAGTTTCAAATTGCAAGTAATTTAACTTAAATATGGTTTACTCACTTACATATAATGATTGTGCTGACAAATTGACGAACCAATGACATATTCTACAAAATTTTACCGGATGGAACACACAACCACATTTTATTCAAAAGGATTTCTCAAGAATTTAACCTCTCAGATTTAAATTTTCCTATTTTTAATTTATCTTTTCAGTTTTTATTTGTTTTCTTTTATTTTTGTCATTTATTTTATTTATTTTTTATTTGTCAATTTAGTAGATTAGGTCTTTCCCTCCTATTATTGTAATTTTCTTCTTCTTCTTCTTTAATTTAGATTGAATAAACTCATAGTATTAAAGGTGTTTATATTATATTAATTTAAAGGTTTTAATTCACTTTTAAGTTGTTTGTATTGAAGAGAATTATATTAATACTTGTCTTCTTTTTATTCATTTTTTAAGTTTATTTTTTAGGTTAATTATATATATATATATATATATATATATATATATATATATATATATATATATATATATATATATATATAATATATATATATATATATATTAAGTTATGTCGCATATCGAAAAATACAACATTGCGAAGCCCATGCGTGCTAGCTGATGACTAACAAAGTCACCGTACTTTATTTATTTCTAAGGAAATGAGAAATAACGATAAAATCTTAAGGGAAAAAAAAGGGATAAGATGGTCATCACTACCAAATATGAGCTTGGGAGTCGGTTATGCGAGAGGAACATATTAGTACCCCTCACATCCATTGTACTCAACGGGGACCTCCTAATGTTCTAAGGTTGATTGTTTTCTAAGAGTCTGTTTGTTTTATTTTAATTTTATTTATGAAAATATATTTACAAGAAGAGAAATTAATTATAAGAGAAAAGAGAAAAAAAAAATTTTAATTATTGAGCTCGCCAAGGTTCCAAAACCTCGTGCCTACGTATTCTCAAAGTGAGTGAGAAAGTCAGAGCTCCGTATTTCATAAAAAAAAGTGTTTGTCAGTTGATTTTATAGGATGAGGTTTAAGTCATTCTTGCGTTTTAAACATTGACTTGTATGCTCGCACGATGGAGGCTTAAGCACTTGTTCTTATTTCGCGTCTAAGAGACCTAACCTATCTCTTTTGTGAAATATTTTTAAATAAAGTGTGCAAAGGCACAAAAAGAGGTTTGATGTGTTGAGATTGATTTTAGATTATTTTTATTTTGTGCAATCAATCGATGTGGTGTGTACTAATCAACCAAATACTCAAGGACATGGTGGATATGCGTCCAACTATCCATTTATTTGCGAATATATTAATTTAACTTGATTAACAAAAATAATTTGATGATTTATGTACAAGTGATAATACTATTTACAATTGGAAGGCAAATAATTGCTCAAATAAAATGTGCATTAAGCTCTCAACTATTCGAGAAACGGGTGGATGTGTCAATTCCTCCCAACTCAATTAATATTAATCATCATTATCAACACAAAATAAATAATGACCAAATCAAAACATTATTTGTATTAATCAATATTAATATTTTTATTAAGTTTTTTATTCATGATTATGGTAAAAATATAGTCATTTGAAAACTAATAGATTAAACACTTACTCTGAGAAGTAGCTTCAGAGGCTGCAAGAGTAGCACCTGCATGACACTTCTCCGGAAATCCTACCACCTCTTCTAGAGGACGAGACTTTGAGAAGATAGGAAAATATTCCAAAGGGATCCTTCTGTTGTGGATGACTTCCTTGGGTAATTCAGCAGGAGGTCATATCACATCAAAAATGATGTCCATATTCTTCAGACTCTTGGTGTTAAGCATCCTGTCAGTTGTCGTGCCGCAAAAACTATAGAGTCGCCACCGGATTTTATTTATTCCAAAGGAAAGGGAAAATAGAGATAAAACCCCAAATGAGAATGGTCTCGCAACCAAGAGCGGATTCGGAAGTCGGTTGTGCAAGGGGAAGGTATTAGCACCCCCTCACATCCATGGTACTCCATGGGAACCACTTGCTGTGTATCAATGCATATGGGTGTTGTTTATCTATATGTTGCTTGCTATCGGTGAAATGAGATGAATTGAATAAGATGGGGGAAAGAATAAGTTTTAAATTAGTGTGCTCTCCAAGGATTTGGGCCCTTGTGCTTACGTATCCTCATATGTGCAAAGGAAGTCAGAGCTCCATAGTTCGACTCACAAACGAAGTATGTGTTGGTTTGTTTTTATGAACAGTGTTGACATTCACATACTACTGTTCACTTGCTTGTATATTATGTCATAGGAGCGGGAAGTATTTACTTGTTTGTGGTAAAATGGATGCGCTTGATCACACTATAGCAGTTAAACATTACTTGTTTACACATGGAGGCTTAAGCGTCATTCACGATAGAACGAAAGTAATACGTCCTTTTTGAAAGGTTTGAAGAGGTGCACTAAGGCAAAATATGATTTAATTTGTTGAGGTTGATTTTAGTGCGGAGACAAGCATCATACCTTTGGCTAAATACAATCAACAGTCCCAAAACTCAAGAGTTTACAGAATAATGTTATCCTAACCACTCTTTTTCATCCAAAATAGATTTGAATTGTGAATTGCCAAGTCTAATCACTGGAACTTAGAGGGAGACAAGTATCTGACCATTGACTAAGTACGACCAACAATCAGAGTACTTGGGATTCGAGAGGACAATTGTATCCTAACTACCTTTTTTCTCCCTCATATCACTTAGATCTAACTTGTTTGAATCATTAGATGTTTTAAGGGGGGAGTCAAGTGTCGGGTCCTCAAGCTAGATACGGTCGACAACCCAAGTTCTTGAATATTGTGTCCAAGCATGTACACCTCATTTTTGCATTCCAGTTTGTTATGAAAATGTTTTGAAAAAGGTACTTGACGTTGAATCAAGTGTTTGAGATTATTATCAAAGAGTCTGTGAAGAATGGAGGGGAGAGATAGAATGAGATTGAGAAGAGAATGGAGAAGAGATATGGATCATATATCATGGATGGATGGGAGATACTTGACATTGGATCAAGTACTCGCGTTGCAATGGTGTGAGTTTTATTTGAAAAATAACTTGACGTTGGATCAAGTACCTTTTGTTTCTTTTGAAATGCTTTATGTTATCGTTTATTTTTATCTTTTTAGTTAGCATGCATGATGAACTAATAAAAGAAATAAACCTAAGCTATTATATTTTCATGGGTTGGGGGGACATATGATCCACAAAGGGGGATGTAAGTCTTACAACATGGAAAGGGAAATGGAAAGAAATTAGACAAGTTACAAACCATGTACCATGCCTAAAACATACAAGTGACATGACACTCCACACAATACAAGTCAATTGAATGGGTTAGAGGCAATGCATAACTTGGATGGTACTTGAAGCTCAAACTCACATGTAAGCACACAAACATGAACCAAAGTTAGCTAAATAATATGAACCAAAATGGAATTAAAATGTTAAAACAAATGAATCAATAACATTATAGGATGAAATGATGTAATGATGTAGATATAGTGATCATGGTGAAAATAGTGGACATACAAGCATCATATCAAGTTGAAATACCATTTTCAATTTGGATCTAATAACCATAATCAAAGAAATAGTGCCATTAAAATGAAATTAAAATCAAGGCATGAAGATGAATATGGAAATTATGGAGTTAAATAAAATTGAACCTATCTAAACATACATGTTAAAAATCAAAAATTAAAATGGCTAATCTAATATTTTTTAGGTATTTTCTAATTGGATTAACAAAACAAATTAAAATCTAAACCATTCTAATTGAATTATACATGAATAATTCTAAATGGACAATTAAAATCAAGTTCTAAACATAGCAAACAAAATTATTATGAAAACCATGTGAATTGAAATCAAGAATTAAAATAAAAAGAGCTAAATGGCATGAACATATCAAGAAAAAGGACAAGAAAAATCAATAAAATTAATTGACATGGGCCAGGGAGGTGTATACTGTAAGTGGAAGGTGCAGGAGTGAAGGGTGCAGGGCCCAGGCCAGCAAGGCCCACTGGCTTTGCATTGGATTCAGGGGGAGGTGCGCATAGTTTGGTCAGGGTGCAGACAGTGATTTCATTGGGACTGAGAACGTTGGGCCCATTTCTCTCTGTCTGAGTGAGCAGGGGAGAGGCACAATAATTGTAGGGTGTGGCAATGAACTTCATTGACCAAATGTTACAATAACCCAAATCACAAGCATGAAGGGGAGGGGGTCAATTCTCCCATGTTCATTCACAAAGCACGCTCAGAAGGTTCACCACATCACGTTTCCACCCTGACTTGAGAGACACTCCTCCGTGGCACCGAAAATCGCCTCCGGTGGTGGTGGAGGGCCAAACCTTACCATACTTATATCAATGTCTTTGTCTCCTTATGCTCTACATAAATCCAACTTCACTTTTCACCAATTCATATTAAATCACCCAAACCGATTCATTCTATTCAAGAAACATAAACCTAAAATCTTCAAATTAAATCCTTCCACAGAGGAATTAAAGTCCAATTGGTTATGGATTCGATTCTCCTAACCGTATCCTACGTGTTGGTAAGCTAAACAATACGAAGCAAGGGAAAAAAGTACCTACCGCTGGAGAAGATGGGGCTGACGATGGCGACGAGGCTGAACTGACAGGTAATGTCCAATTATTTTCTCCTTTCTGTGTTTCTTCTTCTTCTCTTTGCTACTCTTTACTTCTTCTTCCCTGCTACTTATTTTGAATGCTTGATTAGAGAGTATGAGGGTTTGAGAGATCGAGAGAGTTTATGACTGATTGGGAGAGTTTCTATTTCAGAGAGAGGTTGAATGAATGAAAATGAATCCAAGGGAGTTTTTTTTATGGAAACATTAATTTAAGGTGTTCTGTATATGAATCAAAGGAAGGAACGTGATGAAGAATGGTGAAGATGATTTATAGGGGCTTGAGATTAACGATGATTAAACTATGTTAATATCGATCCAATGAATGTCAGTTATCTGTTTAAACTCGGTTAATGTTAGGGATTCATGAAGTTAGTTAGAACCTGATGAAGTTAGTTAGAATTAAGCTAGGGATGTGGAAATTTTGTTAGGTTAGTTGAAGGATTAGAGGGTTAGTTGTGGATCTGTGAAGTTTCTATTAGTGAATTGGTTGCTTAAGTTTCTATTATTGATTGATTCACTTGACTGTTATACCAATGCCTTGTTAAGTACTCCTGCTGTTAGATGCTAGTTCAACTTCTCTAGTGTGTGACTTCTGTTAGGACTATTAAATTTTGTTTGGAATGTAAGTTGAATTAGTAGTTATTTAGTTATGGGGCAGGTAAATAATTAGGTCAATTAACTTTTTGATATTAAATACAAGTTTAGCTGTTAGAATTAGGTTAAAATATTGGAATGAATTTGAATTGTTAAACACGAATTGCAGTGTGATGCTATTTACTGCTATGCAAAATGTGGATGAGCTTGAGTTTGGATGAAATTTGTGCTAGGTTAGCTTTTCACATCATCAATCTCAATGCCCTGCTGCAGTTCATCAAAATTAAGTTGTTGTGTTGTACCCTACCATAATTTTCCATTGATGCAGTTAGTTTAATGGTGTAATTTGCCATTGCTGCAGTTCATCAATCTCATGCACTTGTTGTTGCTAATGCTATGTCATTTATGAATATATGCAAACTGTTATTTAATGACTTTTATGATGATTGAATATGATGCAATGTTGTTAACCATAACCCATTTTTACTTAAACCTTGTATGTGCTGCTAGATGATAGGATGATACAATGCAATGCTATTAATGTTATTCATTGAATGCTATCTGAATTCAGGTGACTTCTATGTGAATGCATGCTGCTGCAGGATTTTTGTTGTATTGATGCTGTTAGTAAATTTGAAAAGCAATGTTCAGTTCCAGGAAAACTTGTTAGTCATATATTCTGTTAGTGAATGAAATATAGATGACTTGTTAATATAATTCCTGTTTATGATGTTAGTTAGGAAGTTAGAAACGTTATTGGATTGCTAACTTCTTATATGTTGAATGAGTAAATGTGCTAAGTGAATGCACTGATGTATGGTGAATGATGATGAATCATTCTTCTTCTGTAAAATTGTTATGCTGTTGCAATGGTTTTGTTTTAGGTGCCTTGAATTTGTTTTGTATGGATTTCGAAATGTTTGGATATTGATGAATGCAATGCCACATTGTATTCTATATTTGGTGTATTATTGAATGATGCCTAACAATGGTCATGTTGAAATTCTAACATGCTTATGATAACATGAATGCAGACTGCTTTATCCATTTGGTCAAGGCTTGGAAATAAAGATGCCATGGATGAAAAGTGAAGAATCATGTTTCTTGCACATGAAGAAATCTTTTGATCACGAAGTTGAAATGGAAGATGGGACAATGAGGAATAAACATAAAAAAGTTAGGATTAGGCTTAGAAATTAGGTGAGGTGGCTTTGGTCAACTAGTTTACCAAAAAGTCAGTAGTTGACCAAAATTCAACTTATGTCAAAAGTTTGTAATTTTTGTATGATTTGATTTTGTACGGTTTCCTTATATTTTGTAATTAATTTTCAAGGATCTTATGGTGTAATGATGCATATAACCTTTGGAAATGCAATGAACTTCTTATTTGATATGCAAATGGATTTGAATTTGAATGTAAGACTTGATTGACAAGTAACAAACCCTTCCCTCCTAAATGGTTTTAAAACTGGATGATGAAACTTGTAAATGGACTTTGCAATCCATTTGAATCATTGGAAATGAAACAAGTTTGAACAAATGTAATCCATTTGAATCATTGGAAATGAAACAAGTTTGAACAAATGTAAAGACTTGAATGAACTTTTATGCCCTAGGATAAAGAATCAAAGAATCATGACATTCCATCCTAATGAATTTGAACCAAAGACCATAGAATACCCTAGAATACACCTTATGAATGATGCAACTTGAATCATGATTGAATGGATCCCAAACTTGAATCATGATTGAATGGATCCCAACCAACCAGTAAAATGCAATGATCATTCAAGAGACTTAATCAAGCAAACCAATGAAACTTCACAGTGAACCAAGAACTAATGGACTTGAATGAAGCTTGATCAAGCAAAGGGATTATGCACAAATGAATGAAGCTTAAGCAAGGGGAACTCAAATGAGGGTTTTGCTTCACCAAGAAGCTACAAATGAATCCTCATACCAAGGATACACACGAGGACCAAAAGTTCCCCCAATTAGGGTTTTGGTTTATTGAGCAACCTCAAGCTGCTAGGAAACCCTAATTTCCACCATATACAAGATACAAGGCTTTGAATCTAAGATACATGTCCTCTTGTATTAAAAAATAGCTATGCAAATGATATGACTGGCCATGAAGACATGCACATGATTAGGGTTAATGACCTAGGTGAACAGTGTGAAGGGTAGGGTAAATTTTGGGGTATGATAGTTGTAACACCCCGATAATAATAAGATAATTATTTAATTTAAGTTAATATTATATTTATTAATTTAATTAAATAATTTAAATTATTGGATTATTATTATTATTATTGGAATAATAATTATTGGAAAATATAAAAGTTGGAATTTAGAAAAGGTCTCATTTAGTAAAAAGGTTATTTTTCACGTGAAAAGGGAAAAGAGACAGAAAGTGGAAAAAGGAGCAAGAGAACAAGGGTTGAAGGAAGGAAAAGCTTGGAGCTCAGAGACTGCCGGATTAACTCAGGTAAGGGGGGTTTATCGTCGTTTGATGGGTCTTATGGGATGACATGTAATGGGTAGTGATAACCATGGATTTTGACTCTGATTTGAATGATGCATGCTGAAATTGTGAAATATTTGATGAACGAATTTGGATGATAATTGACGAAAATTCGTAGGAATTAGAGGTAGTAAGGTTAGCGATTGGGAAGCCGAATGTGTGTGATCTGTAATTGATAAAACGAACGAACATGTATGAAAAATTGAACTGTAGAAGGTTGGGATTGTAGAGATCTCGTAGCAGAGAAAACCCATAGCAGATCTGGAAAACTGGATTCTGGTCATACGCGTATGGCACTAGGCAATACGCGTATGGGATGGCTTAGAAAAGGGAGTTTTGGCGCTGGTACGCGCCATACGCGTGTGATGCGCGTATCCCATGAGCGGTACGCGTATGGGGTATACCATACGCGTATGGGTGAAAAAGATGATGTTTTGAACGTGAAATTGTCTCTGTTGGTACGCGTATGAGGATGTGGTACGCGTAGCATACGCGTATGGGCATGGGCAATACGCGTATGGATTTGGTCAGGAATGGGCAATACGCGTATGGGCATAGGCAATACGCGTATGGGCAGACTTGTGGTTTTTATGAACTGTTGTTGAGCAGTTTTTGGTTGTTTAGGCTGAGTGATGTAACATAGCTGATGTATGACGTAGTAGGGATCATTTCCCGTTGTTTTGAGTAGTATAGGTATTAGTAGAGTGTGCTAATACTGTGTTTGATTATGCGGCATGATATGATATGCTTTTGTGATAAAATGTGTTGATGATGTGTGATGGTAGGCATGATGCTGTGAATGTATCAGTTATGTATGCATTTGTGAATAGACTGTTTTATGGCTTAGAGTGTGAGCATATGTCTATTCTTGAATGGTTGTTGTTGTTGCATTGCTAGGTGATTAGCATGCATATTGTGGCCTTTATGGTGGTAGCTAATTCCCATGGTGAGGAATTAGTGAGTAAATCATTTTGATTGTTGTTGATGTTTGCATGCTAGGTGATTAGCGTGCATAGCATGGCCCATTTGGGGTGGTAGCTAATTCCCATGGTGAGGAATTAGTGAGTGAGTCACTATGTCTCAAATGAGTGGGACTAGTGAGCTTGGTAGCCGTGCCTGGATTTGGACGGTGAGGTTGAACTATATGTTCACAAATAGTCGGTACCGCATGCATGGAGTCTCATTGCATAATATATGTATGGCGTATAATATGAATGGATGTATTCCAATATTATACGTGTGTTTGTGTTGGTGTTGAGTATTATGTTGAGTTGATGTGCTGTTACTAAATATATGTTTGAATTAGGGTGATGAAGTGTGTTAAATTACTTAACATGACATGATATTTTATAATACTTATTATATCGATTGAGGAACTCACCCTTACAACTGTTTTTCAGGTAACGAGCAGTGATTGAGTAGGAGCTAGTACTTGGAGTCTAGAGTAGTTCCTTAGTGGGTCATGCTCTGATAGATGTAACATCGGGAAGGGATGTTTTAAATGTTTTACTGTTGGTTGTGAACCATTTTACATGTAATGTGTTACATGTTTTGATTGATTTGATTTATATCCGCTGCGATTTATGCAACTGTTTATTTGATTAAATAAAGAGGATGACTGTTATTTTGGAACATGGTGTGAAGTGATTATGTGACACCCTTAACTGCATAATTACTCTGATGTTGTATTTTGATATTTAATTAAATTATTGGGGTATTTTAGAAGGGTGTTACATTAGTGGTATCAGAGCATGGTTGGTCGAGTCGAGTCGTAATTATTCTGTTTCCCCTGTACGGGATAGGTGTTGTGTAACCCTATCAGTACTTATTGTTTTAGCTTGTTGGGTTTCAGAATAGAGATGGCTGGAAGAGGTAGAGATGATGCTGCGATTGCTGAGGCTCTGGGTATGCTAGCTGGAGTACTTGGAGGAAATCCGAATATTGTGGGAATGGGAGCTGCTCGTCAACTGAGTGAGTTCCAGAAGAACAATCCTCCAATGTTCAAGGGAGCATACGATCCAGATGGCGCTCAGAAGTGGTTGAAGGAGATTGAGAGGATCTTCCGAGTGACTGAGTGTGCCGATAACCAGAAGGTCAGGTTCGGTACGCATATGCTGTCAGAGGAAGCAGATGATTGGTGGGTTGCTGCCCGCACTGAGTTGGAAGCTGCTGGGAATACTGAGATCACTTGGGCGGTGTTCAGAGAGAGATTCCTGAGGAAGTACTTTCCAGAGGATGTCAGAGGAAAGAAAGAGATAGAGTTCTTAGAATTGAAGCAGGGCAACCGGTCTGTTACTGAGTATGCTGCTAAGTTCACAGAGCTGTCGAAGTATTACACTCCCTATGATGAGGCTACTGGGGAATTTTCAAAATGTGTGAAGTTTGAGAACGGGTTACGTCCCGAGATCAAGCAGGCTATTGGGTATCAGCGGATTAGAGTGTTTTCTGACTTGGTTGACTGTTGCAGAATTTTTGAACAGGATACCAAGGCCAGAACGGAGAGCTATCAGCAGAGGGTTGATAGGAAGGGCAAGAATCAGAATGATCGTGGGAAGCCGTATGCCGCTGGTAAAGGTTTCCAGAGACATAGTGGGATGAGGAGACCTAGTGGGGGAGACTCCAGTGCCCCTGCTAAGTGTTTCAGATGTGGTCAGGCTGGACATCGTTTCCATGAGTGTACCAGTAATGAGAAGAAGTGTTTCAAGTGTGGCAAAGGTGGTCACTTGGCTGCAGAGTGCCGGTTGAAGACTATGACTTGTTTCAACTGTGGAGAGGTGGGTCATATCAGTCCACAGTGTCCTAAGCCGAAGAAAGAGAACCAGTCGGGAGGCAAGGTCTTTGCTTTATCGGGTTCTGAGACTTCTGCAGATGATCGTTTGATCCGAGGTACGTGTTATATTAATGGCTTTCCTCTTGTAGCTATTATTGACACAGGTGCTACTCATTCCTTTATATCTTTGAATTGTGCTGTGAAACTTAAGTTAGAGATATCTGAGATGCGTGGTAGTATGGTGATTGATACTCCTGCGAAGGGTTCAGTGACTACTACTTCAGTTTGTTGGAATTGTCCTTTGAGTATTTTTGGTAGAGACTTTGGGATGGACCTAGTGTGTCTTCCACTAGTGCAGATTGATGTTATTCTGGGTATGAACTGGTTGGTGTGTAACCGAGTTTATATCAACTGTTTTGATAAGACTGTGATTTTTCCTGAGAATGAGGAAGGAAAGAGTCTGTTTCTATCAGCGAGGCAGGTGGATGAGGCAGTAGCAGATGGGGCAGAGTTGTTTATGCTGTTAGCGACTTTGGAAGCTAAAGATAAACTGGTGATTGGCGATCTAGCCGTAGTGTGTGATTTTCCTGATGTGTTTCCTGAAGAAGTGAATGAATTGCCACCAGAGCGTGAAGTTGAGTTCTCGATTGATTTGGTACCTGGTACTAGGCCGATATCGATGGCTCCGTACCGCATGTCTGCTGTTGAGTTAACTGAATTGAAGAGTCAGTTGGAAGATCTATTGGATAAGAAATTTATTCGTCCGAGTATGTCACCGTGGGGTGCACCAGTGTTATTGGTTAAGAAGAAAGAAGGTACTATGAGGTTGTGTGTGGACTACAGGCAACTGAATAAAGTGACGATCAAGAATCGGTATCCTTTGCCGAGGATTGATGATTTGATGGATCAGTTGGTTGGTGCGAGTGTGTTCAGCAAGATAGATTTGAGATCTGGGTATCATCAGATACGTGTGAAAACTGAGGATATTCAGAAGACTGCTTTCAGAACAAGGTATGGACATTATGAGTATTCTGTAATGCCTTTTGGTGTGACTAATGCGCCTGGAGTATTCATGGAGTATATGAATAGGATTTTCCATCCGTATCTAGATCAGTTTGTTGTGGTATTTATTGACGATATTTTGGTGTATTCGAAATCTGAAGAAGAACATGCTGAGCATTTGAGAGTGGTTTTAAGAATTCTACGAGAAAAGAAGTTATTTGCTAAACTGTCCAAATGTGAATTTTGGTTAGAAGAGGTGGGTTTTCTTGGTCATGTGATTTCAAGAGGTGGTGTCGCTGTTGATCCTTCTAAGATAGAAGCGGTATCTAAGTGGGAAGCTCCGAAGTCAGTTTCTGAGATAAGGAGTTTTCTTGGACTTGCAGGTTATTATAGGAAATTCATTGAGGGATTCTCTAAGTTGGCGTTACCGTTGACGATGTTGACTAGAAAGGGGCAAGCGTTTGTTTGGGACTCAAAATGTGAAGAAGGTTTCCAAGAGTTAAAGAGAAGGTTGACTACTGCTCCTATTCTGATATTACCGAGTCCGTCGGAACTATTTGAGGTTTACTGTGATGCTTCATTGTTGGGTTTGGGTGGTGTGTTGATGCAGAACAAGCAGGTTATAGCTTATGCTTCGAGACAATTGAGGGTTCATGAGAGGAACTATCCGACTCACGATTTAGAGTTGGCAGCTGTGGTTTTTGTTCTGAAGTTATGGAGGCATTATTTGTACGGGTCAAGATTTGAGGTTTTCAGTGACCATAAAAGTTTAAAGTATTTGTTTGATCAGAAAGAGCTGAATATGAGACAGAGGAGATGGTTAGAATTTCTGAAGGATTACGATTTTGGGTTGAATTACCATCCGGGTAAAGCAAACGTAGTGGCTGATGCATTGAGTCGGAAATCATTGCATATGTCTATGTTAATGGTTAAAGAATTGGATTTAATTGAGCAGTTTAGAGACTTGAGTTTGGTGTGTGAGAGTACTCACAATAGTGTTAAATTGGGAATGTTGAAGTTAACGAGTGGTATTCTGGATGAGATTAGAGAAGGTCAGAAATCCGATGTGTTTTTGGTTGATAAGTTGACTCTAGTGAATCAAGGTCAAGGTGGTGAATTCAGAGTTGATGAGAATGGTGTTTTGAAATTTGGTAATCGGGTGTGTATTCCGGATGTTACCGAACTTAAGAAAAGTATTCTTGAGGAAGGACATCGTAGTGGCCTGAGTATCCATCCTGGAGCTACGAAGATGTATCATGATTTGAAAAAGTTATTTTGGTGGCCGGGAATGAAAAGAGAAATTGCGAGTTTTGTTTATTCCTGTTTGACTTGTCAGAAGTCAAAGATTGAGCATCAGAAGCCGTCTGGGCTAATGCAACCGTTGGCTATTCCAGAGTGGAAGTGGGACAGTATCAGTATGGATTTTGTTTCTGGTTTACCGAGGACAAGTAAGAATTTTGAAGCTATTTGGGTGATTGTTGATAGATTGACGAAGTCGGCTCATTTTATTCCGATCAGAATGGATTATCCGTTAGAGAGACTAGCTGAGTTGTATATTGAGAAGATTGTAAGTTTGCATGGTATTCCGTCGAGTATTGTTTCGGACAGAGATCCTAGATTTACATCGAAGTTCTGGGAAGGTTTGCAGAGGGCTTTGGGAACTAAGCTGAGATTGAGTTCTGCATATCATCCGCAGACTGATGGTCAGACTGAGAGGACGATTCAGTCGCTGGAGGATCTTTTGAGAGCTTGTGTTTTGGAAAAGGGAGGTGCTTGGGATAGTTATTTACCTTTGATTGAGTTTACCTACAACAATAGTTTTCATTCGAGCATTGGTATGGCACCGTTTGAAGCTTTGTATGGTAGGAGATGTCAGACACCTTTATGTTGGTATGAGTCCGGTGAGAGTGCGGTGGTTGGACCGGAGATTGTTCAACAAACTACGGAAAAGATTAAGATGATTCAGGAGAAGATGAGAATTGCTCAGAGTCGTCAGAAGAGTTATCATGATAAGAGGAGGAAGTCACTTGAGTTCCAAGAGGGAGATCATGTGTTTCTTCGTGTTACTCCGATAACTGGCGTTGGTCGAGCTTTGAAGTCGAAGAAGTTGACACCTCGATTTATTGGTCCTTATCAGATTTTGGAGAGGATAGGGGAGGTAGCCTATCGTGTCGCTTTACCGCCGTCGCTTGCAAATTTGCATGAGGTTTTTCATGTGTCTCAGTTGAGGAGGTACATTCATGATCCGTCGCATGTAGTCCAAGTAGATGATGTACAGGTGAGAGATAACCTGACTGTTGAAACATCACCTATGAGGATCGAGGATCGAGAGTTGAAGCAGTTGCGGGGTAAAGAGATTGCCTTGGTGAAGGTAGCTTGGGGAGGACCAGCAGGTGGCAATGTGACTTGGGAACTTGAGAGTAAGATGAAGGAGTCTTACCCAGAGTTGTTCGCTTGAGGTATGTTTTCGAGGACGAAAACTCTTTTAGTGGGGGAGAGTTGTAACACCCCGATAATAATAAGATAATTATTTAATTTAAGTTAATATTATATTTATTAATTTAATTAAATAATTTAAATTATTGGATTATTATTATTATTATTGGAATAATAATTATTGGAAAATATAAAAGTTGGAATTTAGAAAAGGTCTCATTTAGTAAAAAGGTTATTTTTCACGTGAAAAGGGAAAAGAGACAGAAAGTGGAAAAAGGAGCAAGAGAACAAGGGTTGAAGGAAGGAAAAGCTTGGAGCTCAGAGACTGCCGGATTAACTCAGGTAAGGGGGGTTTATCGTCGTTTGATGGGTCTTATGGGATGACATGTAATGGGTAGTGATAACCATGGATTTTGACTCTGATTCGAATGATGCATGCTGAAATTGTGAAATATTTGATGAACGAATTTGGATGATAATTGACGAAAATTCGTAGGAATTAGAGGTAGTAAGGTTAACGATTGGGAAGCCGAATGTGTGTGATCTGTAATTGATAAAACGAACGAACATGTATGAAAAATTGAACTGTAGAAGGTTGGGATTGTAGAGATCTCGTAGCAGAGAAAACCCATAGCAGATCTGGAAAACTGGATTCTGGTCATACGCGTATGGCACTAGGCAATACGCGTATGGGATGGCTTAGAAAAGGGAGTTTTGGCGCTGGTACGCGCCATACGCGTGTGATGCGCGTATCCCATGAGCGGTACGCGTATGGGGTATACCATACGCGTATGAGTGAAAAAGATGATGTTTTGAACGTGAAATTGTCTCTGTTGGTACGCGTATGAGGATGTGGTACGCGTAGCATACGCGTATGGGCATGGGCAATACGCGTATGGATTTGGTCAGGAATGGGCAATACGCGTATGGGCATAGGCAATACGCGTATGGGCAGACTTGTGGTTTTTATGAACTGTTGTTGAGCAGTTTTTGGTTGTTTAGGCTGAGTGATGTAACATAGCTGATGTATGACGTAGTAGGGATCATTTCCCGTTGTTTTGAGTAGTATAGGTATTAGTAGAGTGTGCTAATACTGTGTTTGATTATGCGGCATGATATGATATGCTTTTGTGATAAAATGTGTTGATGATGTGTGATGGTAGGCATGATGCTGTGAATGTATCAGTTATGTATGCATTTGTGAATAGACTGTTTTATGGCTTAGAGTGTGAGCATATGTCTATTCTTGAATGGCTGTTGTTGTTGCATTGCTAGGTGATTAGCATGCATATTGTGGCCTTTATGGTGGTAGCTAATTCCCATGGTGAGGAATTAGTGAGTAAATCATTTTGATTGTTGTTGATGTTTGCATGCTAGGTGATTAGCGTGCATAGCATGGCCCATTTGGGGTGGTAGCTAATTCCCATGGTGAGGAATTAGTGAGTGAGTCACTATGTCTCAAATGAGTGGGACTAGTGAGCTTGGTAGCCGTGCCTGGATTTGGACGGTGAGGTTGAACTATATGTTCACAAATAGTCGGTACCGCATGCATGGAGTCTCATTGCATAATATATGTATGGCGTATAATATGAATGGATGTATTCCAATATTATACGTGTGTTTGTGTTGGTGTTGAGTATCATGTTGAGTTGATGTGCTGTTACTAAATATATGTTTGAATTAGGGTGATGAAGTGTGTTAAATTACTTAACATGACATGATATTTTATAATACTTATTATATCGATTGAGGAACTCACCCTTACAACTGTTTTTCAGGTAACGAGCAGTGATTGAGTAGGAGCTAGTACTTGGAGTCTAGAGTAGTTCCTTAGTGGGTCATGCTCTGATAGATGTAACATCGGGAAGGGATGTTTTAAATGTTTTACTGTTGGTTGTGAACCATTTTACATGTAATGTGTTACATGTTTTGATTGATTTGATTTATATCCGCTGCGATTTATGCAACTGTTTATTTGATTAAATAAAGAGCATGACTGTTATTTTGGAACATGGTGTGAAGTGATTATGTGACACCCTTAACTGCATAATTACTCTGATGTTGTATTTTGATATTTAATTAAATTATTGGGGTATTTTAGAAGGGTGTTACAATAGTTGTCCCTATTTAATCTTCTCGGACCTGAATGTATGGATAGCAACGAATTCCGGGCATTCGAGGTAGGAGGGAATTAAATACAAAATATCGAAGAATTTTCCCACCAGGAACAAGTGGAATATAATGTGAGGATATGTTTCAATGAATTTCTTCACTGATGAGCTGGTTTTGTATAGGGCAACTATTGGGGATTAAATTGAAATATTTGTGGGGATATGGGTAGTTATGAAATGTTCGACATGCACGACGTATGCAATATGATTGATCTTATTTTTTTATTTTTTATTTTTTACTAACAAGCTTTTAGCAGGCATTGAAAAAGTTTCTGCTAGGGGGAATACGTGAAAGATGTTTGGAAAATGGTTTGCCAGGTGAAACCTGGAGTTTGAGGTGATAGCCGAGGAAGAACAATAATGAATTGACCCATCATACACTAAGCTTTCAGAGGGGATTCTTGTGATTTAGTGATTTTATAATTCTATAACTGGATGTATAAAAGAGGGGATGCCAAACACAGTTCAACTTTGCTGGGGAGACGAGTTCCAAAATTAACCTTATTGGAACAGGTAGGGATAAAAATGCCAAACGCGAAGATTCGGGCTGAAGCTGGAAAGGGATTCCAAAGTTAACCTTATTGGAATAGAAAAGAGATAGAAGGGGTAGAGAGGCTAGATACAACTGAGACCTACGCTAAAGCTTGAGATGAGATTCTGAAATTAACCTTATCGGAGAAAGAAGGATAAACATGACTTGGGCTAAAAACTGGGGATGGGGTTCCAAAATTGACCTTATTGGAATAGGAAATGGGATGAACGAGCTAAACACAACAAATGTTTAGGCTAAATCTGGGAAGGGTTCCAAAGTTAAACTTATCCGAATATGGAAGAAATGGCGACTTCACTAGGGATGGGGTTCCAAAATTAACCTTATTGGATTAGGAAAGGGATAGGCAGACTAAACATAATCAGGGTTTAGGCTAAAGCTGGGAAGGGTTATGAAGTTAACCTTATCGGAAAAAGAAGGATAGAAAGGGCAAAGCACAATCGGGATTTAGACTCACGCTGGAGGTAACGTTCCGAAATTAACCTTATTGGAACTAGGATTGGGAAGAAGAGCTAAACACAATTGAGGTTTAGGATAAAGCTGGAAAGAGTTCCGAAGTTAACCTTATCCAAAAAAGGAAGGATAGAAAGGCTAAAGCAGTAGGACTTAGGCTAAAGCGAAGGGAGGGTTTGAATACCAGTTCAAAAATCTACGAGTGATTTTTCAAACACGAGGGTTCGGGATCAGGAAATATGGGAGGTAAACGTTAATTAACAACCTGCTGGGAGAGAAGGGTTATGCACGAAGCTTAGGCTTAAGGATAGTGTAGATGAAAGTCTAGTTTAAGCTCGCGACGAAGGTATGAGGGGATCAACTACAAGGTTCAGGATTGCTAAGGAGAAAGTGAATGCTAAATACCGGGTTCAGGTTCACAAGGCAAGTATTGGTCAAACAAAGTTCGGAATTGTAAAGACCACATGAAGGTGTGGTAGTGTTTATGTTTGACAGTGTTGGGAAAAGGTGAAAAGGAGATAACACGGAGTTTAGGATTAAACTGGTTTATGATGAAGGTTTCCCACAGAACGGGACTCTGGGGATAGTTTTGATAAATGTGTTAGGGATAAGGGAAAGGTTAGGCCAACGGAACTGGAAATACAGATGGATCGGTTTGATGATTGTGCTAAGGATAAGAAAAAGGTTTTAACAAAAGGATTGGGCTCAAGAAAGGTGCCAACGGAAATGGGCTGTTGAATAATGGCAAGAGAATTTTAAAGCTCGTATCTGCTTGTTATAGAGCTTCATGCTATGCCGAGTGATATGCAAGAATGGTACGATATGGATTATGCATGACAGGTTTATGCAATGGTATGAGGGTCTACAGATGCCTTAAGTTTAGGTATGATGTGACAGACACCGAGGGATATTTACTTGGGCACAAGGCTTCTGGTTCACAGGGTGTGGGCTGCGTCTCACCTGACTTCCCGACATCTCATCTTCTCGACATTGCTGGAGGAAGGTTCTGGCATGGACCTTCTGATGCCCTAGGCTGGATCCGAACATGTATGCTGAAAGGGATTACTATGGAGAATGACGATTCTCGTAATCTCCTAGGTCAAAGGACCTTCACAATCTTATGTCTTCACGTGCTGTATGCAACAATTAGGAACCGTGATTATCCCCTTAGACACTTTATGATCAACATAAAATCAGGTTTTCATTTCAGTGCTTTTTATTATTATCCCCGATTTTTCAACACATTGTTTATTAGAACTAATAGTTACGTTTCACAAACAAGCAGAAAAATAAAAATGAGCAATGATTATGAATGAAAATTTTATTGATTAAAAACGGGCCCATAAATGGGTGATTACATAAGGAAGCAATTCCTAAATGAGGTAATTACAAAAAATAAAAATATAAAAATGAATTGGCAATACGAAAGTCTCAAATTTCCATTGAGTTCCAATTCTGCTATAGCTTTTATGCGTTTTGGATCCTTGTACTCTGCTTAGGTTGAGAGTGACTAGATCGATCCCTTCATTTTGGGTTTGCACTACTTGGAAAGATGGATTCACAGATCATCCGCAATACGCAGTCTTTTGTCTATAAATCCCTAACTTTTACTTAGACCGCCCTATCGAATTTTTAGTCTAGCAGGATGCCCTTTTTTGCTTAAGTTTCCCCCCAGGGTGTCAACTTAGCCGGTTTTCAATTCTTTTGATTTATATCCCTAATATTTTCCTGGACTTTTTCTTTTTGTGGCCCAACGAGATGCCCATTTTTGTCTAATTTTCCCTTTCGTGTGTCAACTTAGCGGGTCAAATACTTAGGCATAATATTTTCTGACAGCGTCTACATTCACGGGTAATGCGAGATCATCGCCGTCCATAGTTGAGAGGATCAAGGATCCTCTTGAGAAAATATTTCTCATAATGTATGGGCCTTCATAGTTGGGGGTCCACTTGCCACGATGATTTGTGTGGATTGGCAAAATCTTCTTTAGTACCAGGTCACCGACTTGGACATTCTGAGGATGCACTCTCTTGTCAAAGGACCTTTTCAACCGCTTTTGATAAAGTTGGTTGTGACATAGAGCTGTCATGCATTTTTTTTGATGATGTTTAAATGATCGAGTCTGGCTTGAATCCATTCAGCTTCATCCAGTTTGACGTCAGTCAAAACTCTCAGAGAGGGGATCTCTACTTAGATATGAAGCACTGCTTCCATACCATACACCAGAGAGAAAGGGGTTGCCCCAACCGATGTTCATACTGAAGTACGATAGCCGTGCAAGGCGAAAGGTAGAATATCGTGCCAATCCTTGTATGTTTTCACAATTTTCTGAACAACTTTCTTTATGTTCTTATTGGCTGCTTCTACTGCACCAGTCCTCTTCGGACGATATAGAGAAGCAATGTGATGTTCAATCTTGAAACTCTTACACAATTCCTTCATCATCTTGTTATTAAGATTCAAACCATTGTCAATAATGATTTTATTGGGAATCCCATAATGGCAGGTGATATCTCGTTTCAGATTGCGAGCCACCACTTGTTTGGTGACATTTATGTACGATGCATCTTCTACCCATTTGGTAAAGTAGTCGATAACAACAAGGATGAACCTATGCCCATTCATAGCAATTAGCTTAATATGACCGATCATGTCAATGCCCCACATAGCAAAGGGCCACGAAGATGAGATGACTTTCAAAGGTACTAGAGGTACATGTATTCTTTCACTGTATATTTGGCACTTGTGACAAGTCTGCACATGACGGAAACAGTCTACTTCCATTGTCAGCCAATAATATCCCGCTTTGAGGATCTTCTTAGACATTGAATTCCCGTTGGAATGTGTTTTGAAGGAATCTTCATGCACATCTGTTATAATTTGCTCTGCTTCGTGTCTATCCACGCATCTGAGTAGGACCGAATCATAACTCCACTTATACAACACATCTCCACTTAAGAAGAACTTTGATGAGAGATTTCTCAAAGCCTTCTTGTCTGTGATAGACGCATTGTCAGGGTACACCTACTTTTCCAGATACGTATTGATATCGTGGTACCAAGGTTTGCCATATGATTCTTTCTCGGTTTCCAAACAATATGCAGACCCATCTAGGTGTTCAATATGGATAGAAAGAGCTTCATTCTTACAATTGGCCTTAAACATGGATGTTAAAGTAGCAAGAGCGTCTGCTAATTGATTTTACTCCCTTGGAATATGATGAAAGTGATTTCATCAAAGTAGGGAATCAATTTCATGACGTGCTCCCTATAAGGAATCAACTTGTGATCACGGGTTTCACAGTTTCCCCGTACTTGACTGACGACGAGAGGTGAGTCTCTATAAACCTCAAGTATTTTGATCCTTATGTCGATTGTTGCTTCGATACCGAAGATACATGCTCCATATTCTGCCATATTATTGGTGCAGTCAAAGCATAATCTCGCGGTAAGCGGAAGATGAAACCATGTTGGTGAAGTGACGATTGCACCTATTCCACGAACTTGAGCATTGGAAGCTCCGTCGAACACGAGCGTCCATCGCGATCCTGGCTTGAGGCCTTCCTCAGGACCAGGAATATTTCACTCTCTTATGAACATGATGTCTTCATCAGGAAAATCAAACTGCATGGGTTGCTAATCCTCTACTGGTTGGTGCACCAAATGATCAGACATCACAATTCCCTTGATAACTTCTTGTGTGACATATTGAATGCCATATTCGATCAAAACCATTTGCCAACAGGAAACCCGTCCAGTCAGAACAAGTTTCTCGAAAATGTACTTGATCAGATCCATTTTGGAGATCAACAGCGTAGTGTGAGTCAACATGTACTGCCTCAATTGTTTGACAACCCAGGAAAGGGCATAACAAGTTTTCCCTAGAAAAGAGTATCTTTATTCACAGCTAGTGACCTTCTTTCCAAGGTAGTAAGTGGCATGCTCTTTCATACCTGATTCGTCATGCTGACCAAGTACACAACCCATATAATCTTCTAGGACTGTCAAGTACATGATAAGAGGTCTCCCTGGCACATTAGGCATCAAGATCGGTGGCTCTTGAAGATATTGTTTTATCCTTTCAAAGGCTCTTTGATAGTTCTCGTTCCACTTAATGGCTTAATCCTTTCGTAGGAGTTTGAAGATAGGTTCGCATGTGGCAGTTAGGTGAGATATGAACCTGGCGATATCGTTCAATCGTCCTAAGAAACCAAGAACCTCCTTTTAAGTTCTTGGTGCGGGCATAACTTGTATGGCTTTAACTTTGTCGGGATCAACCTTGACGCCACGCTGGCTCACAATAAAATCTAGCAACTTGTCAGATCTTACCCCAAATGTGCACTTATTGGGATTAAGTCTTAATATGAATTTCCTCAATCTTACAAACAAATTTTGTAAATGAATGAGGTGATCATCTTCATTTTAGGACTTGAAAATCGTAAACGTATACCTCAATCTCTTTATGAATCATATCATTAAAGAGAGTGACAATAACTCTTTGATATGTTGCCCTAGCATTCTTCAGGCCAAACGACATAACTTTACAGTAGAATGTCCACCACAGGGTGATAAATCTTGTCTTCTCCATGTCTTCCAGATCCATTTTTATTTGGTTATATCCAGAAAAACTGTCCATGAAGGAGGATACGTAGAACTGGGCAGTATTGTCCACTAACATATTTATGTGAGGTAGTGGGAAATCGTCTTTCGTGCTAGGCTTGTTTAATTCTTTGTAATCTACACACATGCACACCTTGCCATATTTCTTAGACACAAGTACGATGTTGGCAACCCACTAGGGTAATTTGATACTGCTAGAAAGCCTGCATCTAGCTGCTTATGAACCTCTTCCTTGATTTTGATAGCCATATCAGGTCGAGTTCTTCTCAGCTTCTGCTTTACCGGAGGGTAGTCCTATTTGAGTGGAAGATGGTGCTTTATAATGTCTGTGTCCAATCCCTGCATATCTTGACACGACCAAGAAAACACATCGCCATATTCATGCAACAACGTTATCAACCCCTTCTTAACATCAGCTTCTAGGGAATCGCCTATTTTGATCTCCTTCTTGCAATCTTCATACCCTAGGTTGATGATCTCCAATTATTCCTGGTACGGTTGGATGACTTTTCATTCCTACTGTAGCAATCCGCCTAACTCCTTTAGGTGTTTACAATCTTCATCACAATCTTCCTCAGTTTAGTAGATTAGATTTTCAAAGTCATAATTGGCCATAACAGTACCGTTGTCAACGGAATTCGAGTGGGATATGCATGAATGATGATTCATGCTTTATTTTAGAATGAGTGGACGAAAAAACAAAATATGAAACATTGCCATTTTTTGAAAAAAAAAACATAAAAAGGAAAGACATGGAGTGTGATTGAATGTGAAACATTTCTTTTTATTTCATATTTAACAATGATGAAAACAATAGGGGCCTTACAACCTCTACCATGCCTTGGGCACGAGCATAGGGATTTGAAATTAAAAAACTGAAAAATTATGTTTGACAGAAAGTGAGTTCAGGCAAGTCCACTATTGTCCAATTGTTGAGCATTTGGCCCACTACTTTCTTGTATACGAAGCAATTAGCTTCAGAAGCGTTGATCTCGCCATTCACCATACGAATTTGTTCTTAAAAGAGATGTTTGGAGCTAACGAACTTCTCCGGAAGAGGGATAACCTATTTGTCTTATGCCGTGGACAACTTCTGCTGAGCTACCTGCCTTGAATGGTACCCCAAGCCTGATCTGTTTTTGTTGGTGGGAAACTCCATGATCTATCTGAAGGAGAAGGGCGATCCAAAACGCAGCGGAATTTAAAATTTCTCCTTTAATGATCCTTACGAATGAGCATGATCAGTGATAAAATCGTTACCTCTTGTGGCGATTGTAACCTTTGATGCAGATCTACGGAGCGATCACGAACGTTGAACAATGACAACGCCTCTACTCAGTCCACACGAACGGAATCCTTCAATCTCAGTGCTAGCTGCTACGAATGAAGGCTTTGAGTGAGAGAGAGAGAGAGAGAGAGAGAGAGAGAGAGAGAGAGAGAGAGAGAGAGAGATAGAGAGAGAGAAACGAAATTGCAACTGCACCAATGCTTCTACACAAGGGTTCTATTTATAGAACCACTTGTGTGGGCTGCAAGCTAAAAAGCCCACTCAAGTGTATGTCGCTCATATCTTATAATATGCCAAAATCACTTAAGCGCATGGTACCTTACCATATTTCGTATTCTGCTTAAGTACACCGTACCTTTACGATGTTCTACAATTCATTTAAGGACACCGTACATTACGATATTCCTTAGTTACTCTATCTCTCATCAATCCATCCTTTTGTGTGTGACCCTGTAGGTTTTCGCGACATTGGTAATTATAT